>NW_006921731.1:6643349-6666063 GCF_000298275.1 Orycteropus afer afer
ATACATCATGACCAAGTGGTATCCATACCAGGTATGTAATAATAGTTCAATATTAGAAAAACAATCAATGCAATCCTCCCCATAAATAAAATCAAGGAAAAGAGTCACGTGATCATATCAATAGACACAAAAAAAGAACATGATAAATTCCAATACTCATTCCTGATAAAAACTCTTAGTAAAATAGGAGTAGAAGAGAAAAGCATCAACAAAATGAAAAGCATACACATAAAACCAACAGCCAACATTATCCTCAATGGAGAAATAGCGAAAGCACTCTCCTTGAGAATGGGAACCAGACAAGGATGGCCACTATCACCATTTTTATTGGAAGTCCTACTCAGGGCAGTTAGGCAAGAAAGAGAAATAAAAGGCATCCATACTGGCAAAGAAGAAGTAAAGCTATCTTTACTTGCAGATGACACTATCCTATACATAGAAAATCTGAGAGACTCAGTTAGGAAACTCCTGGAACTAATAGAAAGATTCAGCAAAATGACAGCATAAAAGATCAACTTACAAAAATCAGTCAGATTCCTCTAGATCAACAAATATATCTCTGAAAAGAAAAAAAGGAACATAACACCATTAACAATAGCCACAACAAAAAGATAAAATACTTTGGAATGTATCTTACCACAGACACAAAAGGTCTATACAAAGAAAACAAAAAAACACTACTTCAAGAAACTGTAAGTTATCGACATAAATGGAAGAATATATCATGTTTATGATAGGAAAACTGAACATTGTGAAAAAGTCAATACTACCCAAAGCAATTTATAGATTCAATGCATTTTGATCCAGATTCCTTCAGCATTCTCTAAGGACACAGAAGAATATTAATCACTGATTTTATATGGAAAGAGACCTTGGATAAGCAAAGCATTACTGAAGAAAAGAAACAAAGCAGGAGGCCACACACTCTCCAATCTCAAAGGCTACAGTATAGCCACAGTAGTCTGAACAGCCTGCTATTGGTACAATGACAAACACGTACACCAGTAGAACAGATCTGAGAATCCAGAAATAGATCCATTATCATATAGACAGCTGATCTTTGAAAAGGGCCAAAATCCATTAAATGGGGAAGAGACAGTCTCTTTAACAAATGGTGCTGGCAAAACTGGATATCTATTTGTAGATAAATGAAAAAGATCCATAACTCACACTTTGCTTTCTTGGTAGGTGCCATTGAATTGGCTCAAATTTATAGCGACCCTATGTATAACAGAATGAAAAACTGTCTGGTCCTGTGCCAACCTCACAATCCTTGCTATACCTGAGCCCATAATCACAGCCCCTTTTTTGTTGACCTTCCACTTTTTTAAACATGATATCTTTCTCCAGAGAATGGTCTTTTCTGACAACATGACCAAACTAGGTCAGACAAAGTCTGGCCATTCTCGCTTCCAAGGAGCATTCCGGCTGCACTTCTTCCAGGACAGATTGTTAGATCTTCTGGCAGTCCATAGTACTTTCAGTGTTCTTCATCAAAACTCAAAAGCATCACCTCTTCTTTGGTCTTCCTTATTCATTGTCCAGCTTTCACAGGCATGCCAAGTGATTGAAAACACTGTGGCTTGGGTTAGGCACACCTTAGTCTTCAAAGAGACATCTTTGCTCTTCAGTACTTTAAAGAGGTCTTTTGCAGTAGATTTACCCAGCACAATACATTGTCTGATGTCTTGACTGCTGCTTCCATTGCTGCTGCTTGTGAAACCAATTAATATGAAATCTTTGATGACTTCAATCTTTTCTCCATTTATCGTGATGCTGCTTATTGGTCCAGTTGTGAGGATTTTTGTTTTCTCTATGTTGAGATGCAAACCATACTGCAGACTAGTGTCTTTAATCTTAATCAGTAAGTGCTTCAAGTCTTCTTCACTTTCAGCAAGCAAAGTTGTGTTATCTGCATATGACAGATTGTTAATGAGTCTTCCTCTAATCCTGATGCCATGCTCTTCTTCATATAGTCCAGCTGCTCAGATTATTTGCTCAGCATACATATTGAATGAATATGGCAAAATGATGCAAACTTGACACATTCCCTTCCTGATTTTAAACTATGCAGTATCTGGATCAAAGATTTAAATGCAAAACTTAAGGTATAAAATTCATCAAAGAAAAGACAGGCTCTAACTTAGGGGTCCGAATATACGGCATAGACTATCAAACATAACTAAAATGCACAAACATCAGAAGATAAAATGGATGACTAGGACTTTGTACAATTTAAATTCTTATGCACATCAAAAGACTTCTCCAAAAGAATAAAAAGAGAACATACAAACTGGGAAGAAATATTCTGCAACACCATATCCAACCAGGGAATTAACAGCTAAAATGAATAGAAAACCTTAACATCTCAATATCAAAAATATAAGCAATCCAATTTAAAAATGGGTAGAAGACATGAAGAGACACTGCACCTAAGAAGATATTCAGGTGGTCGACAAATATAGAAAGAAATGTTCATGATCATTGACCAGTAAGGAATTGCAAATCAAAACAATAGTGTTATATCATCTCTTTCCAGCAATAATAGTAACATTTAACAAGACAGAAAATAACAAATGCTGGTGAGGCTGAGAAGAGATTAGGACTCTCTTACATTGCTGTGGGATTGTAAAGTGATACAACCACTGTGGAAAATGGTATGGTGCTTCCTTAAAAAATTAGAATAGAAATACAATTTGATCCAGCAACTCCACTTTTAGATATATATATATATATATATATACTAAAAAATTAAAAGTTGGAACATGAAAGGATATATGAACATCCATATTCATGGCAGCACTATTCACTATAGCAAAGAGATGGAAGCAATCTAAGTTTCCATCCATGGATAAAAGGATAATCAAATTACAGTACATGAACACATTGGAATACCATGCAACACTAAAGAATAATGAAGAATCCATGAAACACCTCATAACATGGATGAACTTGGAGGGCATTATTTTCAGTAAAATAAGTCAATCTAAGGACAAATATTTTATGAGTCTACTACTTTAAAAAGTGAAGGTAAAATTTACACTTAGAAGGAAACTTTCTGTGTTGGTTATCAGGGAAGGGAAGGGAGGGGAAGAAAAACTGATAGATAGGTAAGAGACAAGTATGGATTTGGGTGAAGGTAATGGCAATATACCAAAAGCAAGTGAACAGCACAATAACACTAAAGAAAAGAAAGACAGAAAGAGGAACACAAGAGGTACAGACAGCAAAGGAAAATCATTTTACATACACAATACTGCATTATCAATAATAGCATAGAGTGGATACATAGGTTGTTGTTGTTATTGTTATGTGCCGTCAAGTCGGACCCAACTCATAGTGACTCCTCCTTGGGTTTCTGAGGCAGTATCACTACAGAAGTAGATTGCCCCATCTTCCTTCCACAGAGCGGCTGGTGGCTTTGAACCACCAACCTTCTAGTTAGCAGTCAAATACTGTAGGTACTGCATCACCAGAGTGCCTTTATTCAAGAATTAGGGAGCAAAAATATCTCTTAATGTGAGAAGCTGTCAAGTCACATTGCATAGGACACAGATATAGAAAGGCATGGAAAATTAGAACTGCAATTAATCTTAAAACATATACTTTAAAAAAAATAAAGGAAACCATTTTTTTTTTTTTTTTTCAGGTTTCTGGTGAAGATAAAATGAGACAAAGTATTTAAAAAGATCTAGAACACAGCTTGGCACATACTAGTCACCCAATAAATGATAGTTTCTGCACTGTATCGATCCAATTTACGTACTGCAATTTACTGAAACATTTCCTCCATGGGTTGGATATTTTTCTTTTCCAAAGAATAAGCGAACTTCAGATAAACAAATTCGGGATGAAGAACAAATCGTGTGTATGTTCTATTTTTCATGTCTGGTTTGGTAATGATGAATATTATCTGTGTAGGAAGCTCAAAACAGGACGTGTTTCTTTTGTGAGTTGAATGAATTTACATTTTTCTAAAATGTGTAAAATAGAGAAGCAAGATATAAATGCTGACACTCTGTGAAGAAGCTTTGGCAGGCTTAGGTGAAATTGGCTGGAAGTATTGCTGTAACTGCACCATCATGGCTCTTTGAGAGTCAGAAACAGACACCTGGTCAATATTTGGGCATCATGAGGAGATGGCGAGTGCTTACTCATATTGCACAATAATCTATGAATGGTAGTGGCCAAGTTACTAGGATACAGAGATCTCTTTAGAGAAGCTTAAAAAGCTGAAGACTCTGTACCCACCTATGTACAGAAGATGCTGTACTAAGTACAATGAGTGACTTGAGAAAATTATGAAGAGTTGAAATAGAGCTATTTACAGGAGCAGAGAATTGCAGAGTCACAATGCATCCTAGGCTACGTACAAATATCCAGGTTATCCACAGGCAAATACAAAGGAGGGAGGCTCTGACTCATTTTCCTGTTTATTGTCTGGTTGATTAATGATAACGAGGAAGGTAACCTCTTATTCTGACTTCAAAATTGGGCACTTTATTTTTCATTAAATGAGGAAGTGCTTAGATCATAATTAGATATTAATATGTATTGACACAATAGTGACAAGAATAAATACAAGAAAGGTCTATGTCATTACAATCAACAATAGTCTGTTCTAAAATGAGTAAAACGAAAAGAAAAAAATATAAACTTTAATGAGCTGAACAAAAAGTTTGAAGTGGCAGTTTTCAAAAATGTTAAGGACCAAAGCAAAACAACAACAATAGTGAAGATTATATTCTAGAAAATTGCCATACATATTTTCCTTATCTTAACTGTTAACACATTATCCCTCAATAATGGTGTTTTGCAAAAGTAAACTAAAGATTACTCTTCAAAAATGGAAGAAACTATTTTCTTTTGAGTTGCTGGAAAAATGTAATTTTTTTTTTTTTTCCTGAGAAATTTTAGTCACACAAGGTGATCTGTAAAATCACTCCTTAGGTAAGATATTTGACACATGTGTCATCCATAGATATTTGGTGAATGAAAAGTTTATTACATGTATCATCAACAGTCATTTAGTGAATGATGATTTTATTGAGGGTGTTTTATGTACCAGACTTTTTGCTAAATGCTGTAGAAACCTTATCTCATTACATCCTCACAACAGCCCTGTGAGGCAGTTTCTCTTATTACCTCCATTTTACCAATTAGAAAACAGAGGTAAGTAACTTGCCAGAGGTGGAACTTCTAGTAAGTGGTAGAGATGGGACTCAAACCAGGCAGTTTTAATCCATATCTGCAAACTAATCACATGGTCCTTTTCTTAATCCAAGGTAATAAATAATATTTAAAAGGCAGGGACATACTTTCTAACCTTAGAATCTAAGTCAAATTTGTTTCATTTCTGAAAGTTAATTTATATTTTAGTATTTTTTTTTTTAAATAATGCACTAGTATATATTGAGCACAATTTCATTTTCTTAAAGCCCATTAAGAGTCTATGGCTTTGGTTAAGGCTTCTGCTTTCTTTCCTATTATAAGGGTTTATATTTTGAGCATCTGCAACTGCATTGTGAAAATTAAAGTACGGAACAACTAAAATTAGGAACAACAAAAAAGAGAAACTCTCTCCCATTGAGTCTTTTCTGACTCACAGCGAACCCCATAAGGTTTCCAAGGCTATAAATATTTATGGAAGCAGACTGCCTCATCTTATTCCGCAGAGAGGCTGGTGGGTTCAAACCACTGACCTTTTGGTTAGCAGCCAAATGCCTTCACCACTGCACCACGAGAGCTCCTTATAATTAGGACCAATGGATAGAAATTGCAAGAAGGAAACTTTAATGTTCCAAATTATTTGATAATTGCATGGACTGCTTTAGGATTTAATAAATTACTCATTATAGGAAATATTCAAGAAAAGATGAGGTGGCCATTCAGAAAGAATGCTGCAGATCCTATTGCCTTCAAGTCATTTCCAACCCTCGGTGATTCCCCATGTTAAAGTAGAACTCCATGGATTTTTCTTGGCTATAATCTTTATGGTATAATTTCCAGTCCTTTCTTCCATGGAGCCAATGGGTGGGTTCAACTCTCCAATCTTTCAGTTAGCAGCTGATTAAAAACTGCTTGTATCACCAGGGATCTTATGCTATAGATCAAAAGATATTAAAACAACAGTTGGGGGGGGGGTTTGGATTAGATGACCTCCCTTCTAACTGTATGATACTAGGAAAATCCAATAATTGTGCTTAGTCAATGAATCATTTTGACAAAGAATTCATTTTACCCATTCAAAAATTACATTCTGTGCACAAAGTAAATAAAGGCACTCTGAACATCTGAACATTTTTCTTTCCTCTGGCACAATCTCACACATAGTGCGTATTCAGTAAGTGCCTATTGCTCTATCACTCAAAGTTGGTACAACTATAAAAAGAATATATAACTTTTCAGAATAGCTTTCAGGGATTTTCATTCTCTCAGTTCAGATTAAATAAACTGTAAAGTTTTAAGAAAATTTGAAGTGAAAATTTAAAACTGTAAAGTTTTAAGAAAATTTGAAATTTGAAGCTGGTACAATCTGATATCATAATCATAACTTTATATTATTCCAAACAGCTTCTGCATCCATATGTCTATATTTTCCAACAATTATAACAGGAGTCACTTTGCACTATATTAGAGGTTTAGTCACTGATACTTAATCAGTGAAAGAATCATAATTAATAAAAATGCCCATTTACTAGAACTTACCAGTAATAGAGAAGCCATTTTAGCCTTCTGACAAACCTTATCTTGGAAAGCTGCAAAAAGCAGATTAAATAAATTGGGCTTCCTTGACTCAAAGAGTAATTCTGCAACTTCACTTTCAAAAAGTAATTCTGTAAAGTTTGCCAAGATTCGAAACTAGGACATACATAACTTAATCTCTATTTCCAGAATATATCATCAGCTCCTGAAGTTTGGAAAAAAAAAAAAAAAATCTTTTGATATAATGGTCCAAACCAAATCTTAGTAACAGCTTGAAATTTATTTGAGACAAAGAACTATCTTAAAGTTGCTTTTCAGATGGTGTACAAATAAAAAGAAGCTGTATTCAGACAGGGTTTCAATCCACTGGGCATGCCCATCAAGATACCTGGAAGTATTCATCCTTCATTATCATCTGCCAACTCACAGGGGAAGTTTTCCTGAAGAGATCATGAGAAGGCTGTTTTATTTATTTGTTTGTGTGTTTGTTTGTTTATTTATTTATTTAGTTAGTTAGTTAGCTGTTGTTAGCTGAAGTTGGGTCAGCTCTGACTCCCGATGACCAAATGTACAACAGAACAAAATGTCATCGGGTCCCATGCCATCTTCAGTATCGCTGGTATTCTCTTGTCTACTGTTGCAGCTCCTGTGTGATTTGAGTGCCTTAAAAGTAGAGTGCCCATTTTCCCACAGTATATTGGACAACACTATGTTGTGATCCATAGGATTTTTGTTAGCTAATTTTCAGAAGTAGATTGCCAGGCCTTTCTTCTTAGTCTGTCTTAGGCTAGAAACTCTGCTGAAACCTGTCCACCAGGGATGACCCTGCTAGTGTTGAAAATACAGGAGGCATAACTTCCAGCATCATAGCAATATGTAAGCTACCACAGTAGAGTAAACTGACAGACAGGTGGTAGAAGATTATGTTAGGAGGCCTGGAAGTTCATCTTATATAATCCTATTTTGACTCTGTCAAAATTTGTTTGAATGATAGCTGAAATATACCAGCTCTGTGACTTTTATTTGCAAAATGATGCTAATAAAAGTAGCTACCCAAATTAGGTTGTTAAATGGGAAAATTAAAGTTTGCAAAGCAGCTGGCACAGTACCTTGCACATGGTAAATGTCCCAAAATACTAAATAGTATTTTATCCTATATCACATGAGCCCCTCACTTATCTCTCAGGCATTACAAGAAGTTCAAATCACTGTTGAATGACTTACATCTCTGCCATACAAACTGACTTTGAGATATTTCTTCCATTTTATGGTTCTTCTGCTATCATCTGGCACTTCTGCCTGTTTTCTTCTACTTCCAACTAAATTTGTCTTTCATTGCCTAAAACTGGTCCAGCAGAGAATCCATGGAGGGCAGAAGGGAAGATAAATGCTCTTAGTCTATCCTCTTTTTTTTATCACATTCCTGCCTCAATACCCATGATCCAGTTCAGTTCAGTCCAACTTTGAAAAGTTAATCTGTAGTTTGTTACAATCCGGGATCAACAACGTGAATTTAATAATTTTTACAAGATCTTAGTGAAAATCATGTTCTAGAAACACAAGAAAGACCTATTTCATTCCTGTGTACTTTGTACATGTGTTATTTCACCTGCTGGTAATATCTCTGTCCATCATGTGTCAAAACTCCTATTCATCCATCAAAAGGCATTTCAGATGTCACTTACTGCATTTGTAGAATATTTTCTTTCTTTTTTAAAAAATAATATTTTATTCTTTTTTAAGTGAACGTTTACACTGCAAGTTAGGTTCCCTTTGAACAAATTTTATGTAAATTGTTCTGTCACATTGTTAACAATTTTTGCAATGTGTCAATGTGTTCATTATTTCTATCCCGTTTGTTCTGTTTCCACTGATCTAACTTCTTGTAAAAATATCATGGGGAAGGCAACATCTGACCTCCCCCAACATCACGATAAGAGAAGAGGATCAAGATCAATAGTCTAAGGCTGATTCCTATGAGGTGGAGGTCAGGCATGCCTCTGCCCTCTAACCTTCCCAGTAATACTGACACCAACTGTCCTTTCCATGGCACTCTATTTCTCTGCTGGGTTTGATAATTCGTTGCAATAGCCACACAGAACTCACAGACAACACTCACGATTATGATGTTTATTAGGGAAGTAAGAGGTTACAATTCATGATCTGAAGTGATTCAAGATACGTTCTTTGATAACAGACTCCTCTCAGTAGTACTCATCTGCGTGCCTCTCTGGCCGTAGGCTCCTTGGGCCCACCAACTGCCTGCTCAGCAAGTGTTACAATGTTCTTTTAACTTTACTGATAAGTGCCCAGAGAAACCCCATTTCACCAGTTAAGGCTCAGCCTGAAAATGCTCAGCTCTTGCTCTGTGGGTTGGCAAACTTAGCTCCACCAAGTGCCTAGAGGCACCCTACCCTGCCAGCAAGCCTTTTGCCCAAAGACACTTAGCTTTCTCACTTTAGGTATGGAAGCCTAACGTACTGTCTCCTGCCAGTTTCCTAGTGGTGGTGTGTCTACTGCTAACTCTCTGCTGCCATTTCTCTGCTTTGACTTTTCACTGTCTCTTACTGTCTCCAATATTATAGCTTTCTGTCTCCTAGACGTAAGAGGTTCCCAGTGCAAGGACTCTGGGTTGAAGGGACACACATTATTTCTATCTCTTCTTCTTGGTAGTAGCCAGCTCCCTGCTTCTTGCCCCCGGAAAGGCTCATTTTAAACCTATCAGGATAGCAAACCTGACCGATTCCGACATTAGGTTTCCCTACACCTTATTTGCACAGTCTCACCCTCACAAGGATGGCATGCCACTTATTTACATTACTAGCAAGCTATGCAGTCCCCTTGGTGGGACACAAACACCTCACATTTGCATAGTCTTATCCAATCATCTGGTGGTTGTTACAGAGACTACGGTTAGAAAGGCCATATTAAGTATTCACCACACTTCATTTCCCTTCTCCCCCTTGCGTTTTCATCTTTGTTTTTGCCCTGATGGCATAGTGTCTAAGGCATCTGACTGCTAACCAGAAGGCTGAAGTTTCAAACCCACCCACCACTCCTTGAAAAGAAGACTGGGCTGTCTACTTCCCTAGACATATCACCTCAGAAATCCAAGGAGGGGTCTGTATGAGTTGGAACTGATTTGATGACAGTGAGGTTTTCTTTATTATTATTATTATTTTTATGTTGACCACTAGATCTTATGTAATTTATTGTTTAAGGGAGTAAATTACCGCAGGTGATACTGTTTATTTTCTGAGCAAATCTGTTATTGCCTTGAAGGTGACCTGCAGAAATAGCTTTAATTCCACTTTCAAATATTATTACCTTAGGGTAATAGTGTTGGGGATTCCTCTATTCCGCTATTGGTCCAATAGGTCTGGTCTAGTTTAGGAATCTGAACTTTGTTCTATATTTTTCTCCACTTTATTCAGGACTTTCTATTGTGTTCCTGGTAGAATAGTCAGTTTGGTAGCTGGGTACCATCTACTTCTGGTCTCAGGTTAGAAGAGGTGGTAGTTTGTGTGTGGTCTATTAGTCTTGTTTATTAGTTTCTTCTCTGAGCCTTTGATTTCCTTCATTCTCTTTTGCTCCATGTGGTAGTTAAATTTGCATGTCAACTTGGCTGGCCCAGGTTGAGTGGCTGGGCAGCTTCTGTTAGTGATTCCCCATGATGAGACTGGCAATCAACTCCATGGTGGTATCTACCACAAGTGGCTGAGTGGGATGTGGTTGGCTTCCTGTGTATAAGGAGAAGCCTTGGGAATAATCTCTAGCTTATGGCATGCTTGGACCCTGCATGTAGCCGTGTCATTATTCAGCAGCCTGCCACACTCTTCTGACTTTGAGACTTACAATAGACTTGAATTAATGGTCTTCTGTGTGGTGTGGTAACATTGGGATTGTCCCATTTTATTTGTCGATCTTGGGCTTGTTAGCCTCAGCAGCCAGTAGCTGCCTGAATGAAGAGGTGCCTCAAGCTTCAGTAGCCCTGGAGCAAGAGGCAGAGCTAAAGCTCAAGTTTGAGGGGCTTTCACTCAGCCCCTAGAGCCTGGCACTTTGACCTAGAACTTACAGCCTCCAAATTTTAAGAATAAACTCTTGTTTGTTAATGCCATCCCATTTGTGGTATGTTCTTGTCAGAGCAGCACTAGGTAACCAAAACACTCCATATGACTAGAAGCCAAGAGTTCTATCTTAAATGGCGGCTCATAAGCTTTTAAGACCCTGGTCACCAAACTAGAATGTAGAACATTATTTTTAGGAACTCATACCAATTGACTAAATTGTCTGCCAAGACCATGGCCCCAAGCTTTTTAACCCTGTAATCCAATTCCACAAGTTGTTTGGGTAACTCTAGGAAGCTTCCATAACTATGCTTCCTATGTTGTATATGTGTTTATATACATGCAGCACGTGCAAATGTATATATACATGTACCTCTAAGTAATTATATACAACCATGAGCATTTACTTGCATATGCCTTTCCATGCAAATATATGCATCCATATCATCTATGTTACACACATTTTTTTTCTTGGTTTTTACTGTTGTTACAAAATTGTATGTTATAGCATTTACCAAAATTGTTCCTTTTTCTCATGTGCTTCTTATTGTCTTTGTTTACCTTTGTCAAGTTGTGCTTACTTCACCCCTATTTGGCCTTGCCCTTCCTATCTTCAGAAGTAATGAGTGAAGTAACTTCAGAAGTGGGATTGCTGGATCATATGGTATTTCTATTTCTAGTTTTTTGAGGAAGCACCATATTGTTTTCCATGGAGGCTGCGTCAGTTAAAATCCTATCAGCACTATGTTAAGAATTTCAATCCCCCACAGCCTCACCAGCATTTGTTGTTGCTTTCTCTTCTTTCTTTCTTTTTATCACTGTCATTGCTGCAGAGGTAGGATGGTATGATGGAAGTTTTTATTTGCACCTCTCTACTGGCTAATTAGACAAGCACCTTTTCTCTAATCTCTCTAATGGCAAGCATCTTTTCATGTATTTTTTGAAAGCCTGAATGTCTTTTTAAGGTGTGTGTTCATGTCCTTTGCCCATTTTTTGATTGGATTGTTTTTCATTATTGAGGCATCTGGATTATCTACATATTTTAGAGATTAGATCCTTATCAGATATGTCTTTACCAAAGATTATTTTCCCATCTTGTAGGTTCTTTTGTAGCTATTTCAGTAAAGCCTTTTGATGAGCAAAGTATTTAAATTTTAGGAAGTCTCAGTTATCTAATTTGTCTTCTGTCATTTGTACATTTTTAGTTTTGTTTGATAGACTATTTATGCCAAAGATTAGTACCCCTAATTTTGACTCTATCTTCCAGGAACTTTATAGTTTTAATTTTAACATTTAGGTGTTTAAGTCATTTGAAATTATTTTTTGTGCATGGTGTAATGTCTGGATTCTGATTCTTTTTTTCTGCATGTGGATATTCAGTTTTGTGAGTAAATATTTAACAAATATTCATTTGTTAAAAAGACAGCTTCTTCTCTATTGAATGGAATTTGGCCCTTTGTCAAAGATCACCTGCCCTTAGATTGATGGGTTTACTTCTGGGTTCTCAATTCTGTTCCATTGCTTTATGTGTCTGTCATTGTACCTGGCTGTTTTGATTACTATGGCTGTATAGTAAATTTTGATATTGGGAAGTGTAAGCTTACTACATTGATCTTCTTCACTATTGCTTTAGTTATTTGAAGTCTCCTGCCTTTCCATATAAAATTGGAGATTAGTTTTTCATTTCATTAAAGACTGTTATTAGGATTTGAATTGGGTCTGCATTATATCTATAGAATGCTTTTGATAGTATTGACATTTTCAGAATGTTAAGTCTTTCAACCCATAAGCATGGGATGTTTTTCCACTTGTATAAATCTTTTTTAGTTTCTTGTGGTAGTGTTTTGTAGTTTTCCTACTATAAGTCTTTTATGTCCCTGGTTAGGTTTATACTTAGGTACTTAATCCTTTTAGGGGTTATTTTAATTTGTTTTACTTTCTTGATTTCCTTTTCAGAGTCTTCTTTGTTAATATAGAGGAACCCATCTTATTTTTTTGTGTTGACCTTGTACCCTGATATTTTGCTAAAACTTCCTATTAATTCCAGTAACTTTCTTGTGGAGTCAGTGGGATTTCTAAGTATAGGGTCATATTATCTGTTAATAAGGATAGCTTTACTTCTTTTTTTTTTTTTTTTCATTTTGGTTACCCTTTATTTCTCTTTCTTGCCTTTTTGCTAAAGTTTGGACTTCCAGTAACATATGGAATAAGAATGATGATAAAAGACATCTGGTCTCATTCCCATTCTCAAGGAAAATGCATCGTAGAATCTTTTCTTTCACACTTCCTTACAACAAGCTAATCATTTATTTCTCTGGGATATTCATTATCTTATATATACTTCTCTTTAGTGCATAGTTGTAGTAACTTGTTTCCTTCTCACAGTCAGCCTCCCCTCATGGGTTGGGATGGAATTGTTTTTATCACCAGCACCTAGCACAATGACAAGCAGAAACTGGTCCTTGATAAATGTTGTACTGAAATACTTTCCAATTGACTGCAGCATAGGGCCAAAGGTAGGGAGGCATATTTAGTAAATGGATTGCTTGTGATTAAGCCAACTCTTCTTTTTGCAGTTGGGAGACTATTATAGATTGAATTGTGTCCCCCAAAAAATGTGTGTTGTAAATCCTAACCTCTATGCCTGTGGTAATAACTTCATTTGGGAATGGGTTGTCTGTTATGTTTATAAGAGAAGACTAGTGCAGGGTGTTCTTGAGTTAATCTCTTTTGAGATGGAAAAGAGATTAAACAAACAAAATAGGAAGAAGAGATGGGGTAAGAGAGATGCTAAGCCACATGAAGATCTTCCAGGAGCAGACACTCAGAAGAGACAAGGATCTTCCTCCAAAAATGACAGAAAGATAAAGGCTTACTCTAGATTTGTCACTTTTAGTCTCCTGAACTCTGAGTAAATAAATTTATTTATTAAAGACAACCACTTGTAGTAATTCTCCTACAACAGCACTAGATAACTAAGACAGGAACTTTGACAGTTAAACTCTAAATACCTTCATTTCCTTATTTGTAGATTAGTGGACAAGCATATCTATATCATAGAATTGCTGTGATGATTAAACGAATCAGTGCATGTAAAGCCCTTAGGTTAATGCTTCTCATATAGTCAGTGTTTAGTAAATGCTAGCTGTTATGATTGTTACTGTTATTGTTGCTTTTGCAGTTGACTCTTATAGGTGTAGAACCATAGCCCTGGAAGGCAACAGAAGAAATGTTTTTCTTGGATAGCCTTGATAAATATAGGTCATGTTTCTGGAAAAAAAAAAAAAAAAAACATGAAATTGAACAAAAAGTATTTAAGATAACATATAGTTTAGAATGCCATCTGTTCATATGGTGGCAATGATTGATTTGACTAAGGTCTAAAGAAACATATTTAAGTGTTGTCATTGCATTGTCAAAGACACCTTCAGATTGGATGTTGGATTCATTCAAATAATTGTTATAGGAGACATGTTCTTTAGGTGGTATTATATGCACAAGGAGAAAACTGGTTAGATTTTAGGAATCACCAACTTCCATGCCAAATGTTGATTTTAGTCCCCAGGGCTCCCTCCCAGAGCCTTCTGTGGGATGGGAAGGGTGACATCTAGAGTTTCTCTTCCTCCTGTACCACTGCCAAATAAAACATCTTCTCTTCTGGTAGGAGCTCTGGTGGCATAGTGCCTAAGGCATTTGACTGCTAACCAGAAGGCTGGTAGTTCAAACCTACCAGCCACTCTTAGGAAGGAAGATTGGGCAATCTACTTCTGTAGTGATACCTCAACAGAAACCCAAGGAAGGTTGTTATGTATCAGATCTCACTCAATGGTAGTGAGTTTGGTTTTGGTTTTCTTCGTATAGTTGACTACCTATCCCACCACATACCTCAACCTCCATAAAGTTGCTTGTACACACACAAGCACACATACTGTTTTTAACAGCTACGTGTAAAGATTATTGGGCAGGTGGCTTTCCAATACTCCTGTGAATAAATGAATGGTTGAGTGGGTGTGAATTCTGTTTCTTTTGGTCCAGTTGAGGTGGTAATGGCCTATATCACTACTTCCCCCCTACAAGATTCATAAATATATTCAAAGAGTCTTATGCAAATTAAGTTTCTACATAATAGCACTCTGTTGGCCCTTGACAGATGCTCTGAATATCCATCTCTATCTGACTTTGATCTTGAGATACGTATTTCTTCAAAATGATACCAGCCACAATGATGCCTTTTATATTTTGGTTTTTAACTGCTTCCAAGTGTTAAAGCAACTTATAAGTATAAAACACTATGGATATAAACTGTTGTTTGTTTCTATTCTAAAATATTTATTCCCAGACATACTCCTACATTCACAACCCTGGTTCACTACATACTGGTAGTGTAGTGGCTAAGGCACTTGACTCTGACCAGAAGCCTAGCGGTTCAAACCCATAAGCCATTCCTTGGAAGGAAGATGGGACAATCTACTTCCGTAGTGATACTGCCTCGGAAACTCAAGGAGGGGTCGCTATGAGTCGGGTCCTACTCAACGGCACATAACAACAACAGCAGCATTCTTAAAGCTGTTTGCAAAAATTTCTTAACACATCAGATTTTAAGGCTTTCCAAATTGTTTTCAATTCTCAAATACAATTCAGAAAAAAAAAATGTTCTAATACAAACAAAATCTCTTTGAAAGCTTCTTCAAGCCACTGGTCCATATTCAATTTCTAATTTATGTCCAAGTTTCTACTTACCTTCTACAGACCTTTCATTGACATTAGAAGAAACTAGGAAATTTGTAAGAGAATCAAAGTTAAATAAAATGTCTCTCTTACTAAAAAATAAACCTTTACTCAGAGATAATCCCTAAGGAACAGTTGCTGGTATGTATTTAAGCAGATGACTAGAATTCAAGGAAGTTTCTACATAATAGCACTCTGTTGGCCCTTGGCAGATGCTCTGAACATCCATCTCTGTCTGACTTTGATCTTGAGATACGTATTTCTTCAAAATGATACCATCCACAATGATGCCTTTTATATTTGGTTTTTAACTGCTTCCAAGTGTTAAAGTAACTTATAAGTATAAAACAGTATGGATATAAACTGTTGTTTGTTTCTATTCTAAAATAGTTATGAAAACATTATTTATTTCACTATTAACTTAATAAAATTGAGTAGTGATTTATTTCCTTCTTAAGTGGAAGACGGGAAATCACTGATCCATAAAGTCTAGAAACATAAGGAAGCATTAAACACCTGTCAACACAAAGCAATATGTATGTAGGGCAAGCAGAGCTGGGGAAGGGAAAGCGCTCATTTGTTTTCTATGCATCTTTCACAGACTTTTTCTTCTCCAGAAGATATTTGCCATTTAAATTCATTTACTCCCCAATTTTCCTTGCACAGTATTTAAACTACTTTACTGTTTTTCCAAACTCCTCCTGAGTCTACTGGGAGTTCTGGTAGTGTAATGTCTAAGGCATTGGACTGCTAACCAGAGGGCTGGCAGTTCAAACCCACCAGCCACTCCTCTGAAGGAAGATTGGACAATCTACTGTCATAATAGCATTGCCTCAGAAACCCAATGAGGGGTTGCTATGAGTCAGAAATGATGCGACAACAGTGATTATTATTTTTTTTAACTGAGTCTAGTCTACTAAACAGACTAATAGAAAAATGACTAGTATCTTCATACATTGATGAGAATGACTGGTTTATCATGATGCTCAGAGTGTGTGCTTAAATCTTCCCCAACTCTGTAATTTCTAGATGTAAAACATTGCTTAAATTACTTAACTGTCTGAGCATCAGCTATATGAGATAGTGAAGGAGCTTTCTTCAAAGGGTTGTTGTGCAGATTAAATAGGTTAATACATGATAATATCTTTGAGTTGTGTGTGTCAGAAGTTATCTAATGATTAAAAAAAAATCTGTAGACATTTTGTCTCTATCTTTTGCCTGTTTTATTATTATGGATGTTAATTCAGGATTCACAAGATTCCTAAATTCAACTCAATTTAATAATATGGCCAGGTAGATTAAATGACCTCTCATAAGTGGCCCTAAAGCTGATCTCTGAACAAGTATTCATGTCTCCTTTTGCTTATGTCATGATTCCTTTTACTACTTGATGTTGTAAGTCTTGAAATAAAAGGTCTAATTTTTTCCTGTGGTGTAAATATACACATTTATTATTATGTCACCATTTCTCAAACTATTTCATGAAACTAAAAACACTTCATCTTATCAAATAGTGACAGAAGATATCTTTATCTTATAATTATCAACCCTGCTACATAGTCTAGACTCCTATGAAATAAGAAGCATTATTATTTGTAATGAGAAAGCTGCAATATGAAAATATTAAGTAACTTGCACAACTACACACAACTAGAAGTTGAGAAGAACAAAGTCTTGGCAATTTATTTCCAGTATCAGCCATTGAAAATCCAATGCATCAGAATGGCCTGATCCACAGTTGATCATGAAGATGGGACAGGACTGGGCAGCATTTTGTTCCATTGTCACCAAGAGTCAAGACTGACTTAATGACAGTTAGCAATAATAGTAGTAGATCCACAATCAGAACTCAGAATACTTGATTCCAATACCCATGAGAGTCTCGTGGAAGGGACTCTACCAGGAAACAGAGAACACGGCAGTGAAGCCCACTTCTACTCTTGTTTGTCCAACATTTATTTTCTCTTCTTTGGTACATTACTTCTCTCCCAATGGATACTAAATATTAGTGTTTTCAAACAAGATGCCCTATTGCTTCTCCCCACCTCTGTCCAAATGATGAAGACATTACCCAAGCTAGGCTAGTCATTCACTTTTTCCCGAGGACATGATTATTCCTTCCAATGATACAAGATTTGTAGGAAATTCATATTCTAAGAAATTCCTTAAATAAGGACCCAAGGGTCTCTCTTGTATTCCTGAAGAGTCTATATCCTGAAATTCTAAATTCTGTTGCTCCATCTGTTTTCTTGGATTTCATTCTCTATCATCTATCCTTTCAATAAATTAATTTTTGCTAGTAGTTTCCAGGATCAGTATCTGTTTCTTATACTCCAAAGAAATATATATAGAGAGAGATAGATAAATAGATAGATAGATAGATAGATAGATATAATACCAAGTATCACTCCTTCTTATGACATTAGCACTTCCCATCATCCATCCTCAGTCTGTGTGTTTTAATTTTGGTTGGTCTCACCCATAGGTCCTGGGGTTGGGCAATTCTAGAGCTAGACTTCCCTTATGACAGTTGTAGGTTAAATGATGAGTACAAGACATGAGTTAGCAATATTAGAGGTAATCTCAGGCATTTTATTGGAGCAATTGGGAAGAAAATACTCCCCTCTTTTTCTGCATTTAATAAGAAGATAAGATATGAACTTGGGAATGTTCGTCATCTTGCTTGAATGAAATTTCATCACATTATAATAGAAGTAAGAGAAAGCGATCTAGTTCTGATGTCTGTGTGTGAGCCCAAGGATCCAGCTGTTTCTAAAACTAGAAACCACTTTTGGACTTTTTAATAAACTAAACTGTTAGTTCCCTTATTCTTATTTCTTTCCTTCATTCATTCTTTCCTTTCTTCTTCTTCTTTTTTTTTTTTAACCCCACAAAAGGTTTGAGTTACTTTTCTGTCTCTTGCAACCAAAAGATTCTTATTTAATATAATAGCCAATGAACATATCTCTAACAATTTGACTCTGATGCTAACAATACATGGATGTAATGCTATCCCTTGATTCTTTTTAAGAAAACTGTAGTAAAAAAGTTAAGCTCCCATTTGTTGAGCTCTTGCTATGTGTTTTGTGCAGTGATAGCATTCCATGCTTACTGTCTCATTTTAACAATAATAATAACCACCAAAAAAGGCCCAAACACACTGTGATTGAGTCATTTCCAACTCATAGCAATGCCCATTGGGTTTTCAAGGCTGTAAATCTTTACAGAAGTAGATGGCCTCATCTTCCTCCCACAGAGAAGCCAGTGGGTTTGAACCACTGATCTTCTTGTTAGCAGGCAAATGCCTTACCTATTGTGCCACCAAACTCCTTATAATATCCACATGAGGTAAGAAAGGTTATTACTCCCATTTTACAGGTGAGAAAAATGAAGGAGAAAAATATTAAATGTTCCAAGTCATCCTGAGAGAGGTAAGTGTGGGATCCAATCCTAGGTCACTGTATACTTAATAGTTATACATTCTGTGGAAAGCCATGGTGGATAAACAGGAGAAAGAAAAAAAAAAAAAACAAAAGATATCAACTAAATAGGGTAGGTGTTGTTCCAGAGGCAACAATTAAAAACTCCACCATCTGTCACTACTGTAATAGTCATGCTATACAGAGATACCAAATTATTCTAGATCAAATAGATTGTGCTTTATTTTTTAAATGCCTGAACTACAAACCCTTTTTGTGGATTCATATAAATGTTAAAACTACAAATGGTCCAAAGTAATAAAAAATAAATTATACCAAGGTAGAAAATTATTAATATAAGACATTAAGACTTCTGTAGTTAAACATGCTGGATTTTGTAAGAGAAATACTTTAATTAATATTAAAAGAATTTAAATAAAAATTATAACCAGATAATCCAGTTGAAATCTGTTTTCTTCTAGTCTTTAGGTGATTTCCTAACCTCCGGCATGTTTTAGCTAAATCAGAAAGCCCTTGAGAGTGAGTGTGCTTTGAATGTGCTTAATACTAAGTGAAGTTTATTTCTGGGAACAAATTAGAGCAATGCCACTCTTAGGCTTTGTAGGATTTGATCCTCAAACAAATGTTTGTGATGAAATGATAAAAAAAAACCCTTAAAATAGAGTTTATTCTTATGCAAATTCCCCAGGAGCAGACTATAGAGTATAACACATCACTAGGGCTTTCAAAATAACAAAGTATATAAAAGAGAGAAGAAATTGAGAATAATGAAGAACAGGATAGAACGCTTGTTTCAAATAATTTCAAATAGGAAATTCAGACTGTAATTATCTTCCGTGGTGGACATGCCTTAAGATATCCCAATGATTCAGGCCCTTATATAGTTTCTTTAAGAAATGGATCCTAAGCAGTATGGCAATTCCTTCAAAAGTTGGAATCAGAAATACCATTTGACCCAGCCATTCCATTACTAGGTATATACCCTAAAGAAGTGAGAGCCATGACAAGAACAGATATATGCACACCCATGTTCATTGCAGCACTATTTACAATAGCCAAAAGATGGAAACAACCTAGATGTCCATCAACTGAGGAATGGATAATCAAACTATGGTATATACACACAATGGAATACTATGCAACGCTAAAGAATGAAGTAGAATCTGCAAAACACCACATAACGTGGATGAACTTGGAGGCTATTATGCTGAGTGAAATAAGTCAATCACAAAAGGACAAATATTGTGTTAGTCTGTTATTGTAAAAATTAAGGAAAAGTTTATCTATTGAAGGAAAATTTTTTTGTTGGTTACCAGGGGTGGGAAGGGAGGGGAGGGAACACTGTTAGATAGATAGAGATAAATATTGATTTGGGTGAAGAGAAGGGCAATGCATCAAATGTGAGTGACCAACATGGCAGCATGGAGGATGAGAAAGACGTAGAGAGGTACATGGGAGGTACAGACAACAAAGATGAACCCTTTTGCATATACAGTACTGCATTGTCAGTGAAGGCAAGCATGGGTATATGGATGGATAGACAGGTGAACAGACTAAACGATTAGATATGTCTATGAAATGAGGAGTGTATCCAAGATCATATATAGGGTTGGCAGACAATGGTCCTATAAGTTTATGTGAATGATCAGAATTCCCAGGTGTATAGTAGAGCTGACAAGGGGAAGGTTGTGGTCACTGCTTGGTCACAGCCAGCTACCCAGAGGAACTGAGTAGTTGAACCTGCGGGCTTGGGACCATAGTCGCAGGGACATCAAACTCAATTGGCATAACACACTATACAAAACAGTGTTCCACCTCCTACTTTGACAAGTAGCAACTGGGATCTTAAAAGCTAGCAAGCTGCCATCTAAGTGCAACGATGGGTCTCTCCTCGTCAAGAGCAAAGAAGAATGAAGAAAAACAAAATCCTTGGAAATAATTAGTCCTAGCGACTGGTACACTATCCGATCTGCAGCCTATCCAACTATGAGACCAAAAGAACTAGATGGTGCCCAGCTACCACTGTCATCCACTTGGAAGGGGATCTATGTAGGAGATCATGCATAGAGAGGGAGAACAATGTGGAACAAAACTCAAAATCATTTGGAGGGGAAAAAAAAAAAGGTGGGGACCAGTTTTGCTGGTCCAATAAAGCCTGGTGGAACCACTGAGACTATGGCCCCTAGCTGCCCTTTAGGTCTGGAATTGAACCCATACCTGTGGTTTCCAGCCAAACAAAATACAGGCATGTGAGTTAAACATTTACCTCAAGTAGATACATGCCTCGGAGAGAACAATCATGGGAGATAGAAGGGCTGCTTTTGCACAGGGAGACAGCTCAGGGGACAGGAGAGTATGGATGGATGGACACTGGGAAGAGGTAACTACGGGGAGGAAGTAGGAGGGGAGCTGTTGCATTGTAGTAAACTGTGGTCAATGACATGAGAGAAAGTATATGTGAACTGCTATTTGGAAAGTGAATTTGCTTTGTAAATCTTCACCCAAATCACACACACACACACACACAAAAGAAGTGGATTCTATAACTTCTACCCAACAGAATAAGTCAAAGGTGATGGAATGTCACTCCCTTGAATAGGTTATATTATATGGCAGAGGTGATGGGATACTACCCTCTTGAGTAGATTATGTAGTAAGGCAAAGGTGATGAGATGTCATTCCTATGATTATGTTATATTACATAGGACACTACTTTAGCAGAATGGAGTGAAAGAGAATTTCCTGCTAGCCTTGGAGAAGCAAGAGCCATGAAGAGGCTAGTGAGGTCTTTAGGACCCTAGGGTAACCTCCAGGCAAGTCAGTAATAAGTGGGGTCCTTAGTAAATGAGTTCTGCCAACACCTTCTTCCCCAGTCAAGTCTCAGATGAGATCCCAGCCAGCTGCACTAGGATTACAGACTTGTGAGACCAAGAGCAGAAGACCCAGATAAGCTCTGCACAGAATTCTGACCTATGATAACCATAAGAAATAAATGTGTGTCATTTTAAGCTGCTAAGTCATTGGTTATTTGTTATGCAGAAATAAAAAACAAATACCACTTCCACTCTGAAAATCTGTATGCTTGGTGAGTCTCCCTATGCCTGCCACATAGTAGATACTCAGTAAACATGTATTAATGAGTTATTTATTTATTTATTTTTCTTTTTTTCTGAAGCTAGAATTGGAAAGATTATCTCACCAACAGACAAGATCGATGTGCTTTGTTTCCTTTTAAACAGCTCAAAACTGATTTTGTTATTCTGATAGGTACCCAGAGAAATAATCATTAAAAGTACATTGCCTGATGAAGCTGATATTCTACTATTTGCAGACTAGTGTTTGAGATTCAGAGTTTCAGACTCTCCCCTAACGTAGTTTATGAGAAGTCACTAACTTCAAAATGAGAGAAATAAATATGTATATTAATTCATTCCTTTAAAACAATTCTTTGCTGACTTAATGTGCAAGCAAATTCATAATCTACTAGGAAAACAATCACCTTGACAACCTGGAGATGTCCATTTCTAGTTAATTAATGGATTAAAACCTAAAAGCAATTGTACCCAATGCTAAGTTTAAGGTGAAAATAACGTGGTCTCACACTGCTAAAAATGTTGCAAATTGGTATAAATCTCTAGGAAAGCACTTTAAAAAATATGGATAAAAGATGGCAAAGATAAATTCTATCCCCTGTGATACAATAACCCCACTTCTTCTAGAAGTTATATGAATGAAAAGGTCAAGAGAAACATGAAAATGAAAAATTTTCATTCA
>NW_006921731.1:6666191-6668118 GCF_000298275.1 Orycteropus afer afer
ACCTTAGTATATGATGGTACACAGCCTAAACAAATCCAAACCAAACCCACAGCCTTCATATCAATTCTGACTCATAGTAACCCTAATTGAGTTTCCAAGGCTTTAAATCTTTATAGAAGTAGATTATCTCATCTTCCTCCTATAAACTAGTCAGATTCATAGTGACCCTATAGGACAAAGTAGAATTGTGACATAGGGTTTCTAAGGCTGTAAATCTTTAAGGAAGTAGAATGCCTCATCTGACTCTTGAGGAGTGGCTGATGTGTTCGAACCACTGAAATTTTGGTTAGCAGCCAAATGCTTTAACCATGACACCACCAGAGCTCCTTATCAATAAGATAAGAGTCAAGAAATTGTAGCATAGGAAAAAACAAAAACTGATGTAATTAGCAATCTTCAAAAATCAGAATGAAGGGAAACCAAACAGTACTTAAAGTCTAATAAAAGAAAATGTTATGAATGCAGATGCAAATGTTTTACCATTTTTTGTAAGATTAATAGAAAAAAACTCACAAAACAACAACAAAAAAAACTTCACCTAAATATAATGTAGTTAGCATATCAAGAACAAATATCTACATAAAAATAGAATAGAATAGACAAAATAGGGAAACAAAATATGCTTCCTCCACAACTTTAGTTTAGTAATGTGAATAAAATGAGAAATAAAATGTGTGATTCTAAAATTCACTATGCAGATATGTTGACATTTCTGTTGATGGCAAGAGAAAAATATTCTTACATATTCAAGTGCTAAGAACACAAAACAAATAAAATCACTATAAAGACTGATGTCAAGCAAAGAAATAATTTAAAAATAAAATTATTTCTAATGGACTCTTAAATGTATATCTCAAGATCATGTCAATAAATCTAGGATGGGAAGAGATGCAAAGGGAAATGGAAAATGAGCTAAATTCATTGCCTGCTGTATTAGTTTTCAATTATTGTTATAACAAATCACCAAAAATTTTAGCAGCTTATAATATAAATTTATTATGTGACATTCCTTTAAAGGCAGAAGTCTGATAGACTTGGGTGATTTCTCTGTTTTTAGTCTCCTAAGGCAGAAATCTAGGAGCTCTGGTAACATAGTGCCTAAGGCACTTGACTGCTAACCAGAAGGCTGGCTGTTCAAACCCACCAGCCACTCCTCGGAAGGAAGATGGGGCAATCTACTTCCGTAGTGATACTGCCTGGGAAACCCAAGGAGGGGTCGCTATGAGTCAGGTCTGATTCGAAGGCACATAACAACAACAACAAAAACAACAACAAGGCAGAAATCAAGGTTTCTGCAGGCCAGTGTTCCTTTCTGGTGGCTCTGAACGTGAATCTGCTTTCACGCTCATTCAGATTGTGGCTGAATTCAGTTCTATGTGCTTGTAGGACTGAGGTGTCTGTTTTATTGTTGATGTGAGACAGAGGTCATTCTCAGCTTTTAAAGCCATTCCCTGCCTCATGGACTCCTTCCATCTTCAAAGCCAACCATGTCAGCTTAAATCCTACTCACTCTTCACTCACATCTTTCTAACATCCCTTTTTGCCCCATTTCTCCTCTGCCTTCCTCTTCCAGCCTTATATCTCTGATTAACTATTTGTCTTCGTCTTCACTTTTAAGGACTCATGTGATTATACTGGGCCTACCTACATAATCAAGACTCACACAGAACCAGGCAATATTTCATTCTTTTATATATAAGGTCACCATAAGTTGGAGCTGACTCTGTGGCAACAAAAAACACACAGATAATCTAAGACAAAGTTCCTATTTTAACATCATCTGATTACATCTGCACAATCTTTTTAATATTTTTCCCTGAAACTTCAAAACAGAGCTCTGGTAGCATAGTGCCTAAGACACTTGACTGCTAACCAGAAGGCTGGCAGTTCAAACCCACCAGCCACTCCTCGGAAGGAAGGTTGGGCA
>NW_006921731.1:6668218-6678806 GCF_000298275.1 Orycteropus afer afer
GGTCGCTATGAGTCAGGTCAGACTAGATGGCACATAACAACAACAACAACAAAACTTCTAAAAGCCAACAACAGAAAGATAGGAAACCCAGTTAAAAATGGGTAAAAGACATGAACAGACACTTTATCAAAGAAGACATTCAAGTAGCCAACAAACACATGGAAAGATGTTCGAAAAAATTAGCCATTAGAGACAGGCAAACCAAATCTCACCCATGCTAAGATGGTACTGATAAAATAAATGAATAAAACCAGAAAACAATAAATGCTTGCAAGGATGTGAGGAGATTGGAACTCTTATTCATTCTTATTAGGATTATAAAATAGTACAACCACTTTGGAAAAAAAAAAAAAAAAGAAGAAGAAAGAAAGAAAGAAAACCAAACAGTAATGGCACTTCATCAAAAACCTAGAAATAAAACTACTATATAATCCAATAATCCCATTCTCTAGTATATACACAAGAGATCTTCTGTATATAAGTATATATAAGTGTCGTCAAATCAGTTAAGACTAACAGTGACTCAGTGCATAACAGAAAAACACTGCCAACTCCTGCACCATCTTAACAATTGTTGCTAAGTTTGAGTCCATTGTTGCAGCCATTGTGTCAATACATCAATACAGAAGAGACAGATATATGCATACCTATGTTCACTGAAGCACTGTTCATAACAGAAAAAATATGTAAACCACCTAATTGCCCATCAACAGAACAGATAAATAAAATGTGGCACATAAAATACAATAGAATCCTAGTTAGCTACAAAGAATAATGATGAGTTCTCAATATATATTTTAATATGGATGAACTGAAGGACATTATGGTGAGTAAAATAAGTCAATAACAAAAGGATAGATGTATGATCTCACTTCTCTAAAAACACAAGTCTATGAAACTTCCTCTTGAACTAAAGCAAATGGTAGGAAATACCATGATGACATGGTATCACTATGTCATATCCATGAAGAAACCAAGGATCATTCATTGATCGGTGTTACCAAGGATAGAAATGGAGGTCTGCTATCTATATAGTACCCACTATTATTGAGTTGATTCTGACACACAGGACCCTAAAGGATAGAGTAGAACTATCCCATAGGGTTCCCAAGGCTGTAATTCTTTACAGAAGCAGGCTACCTAATTTTTCTCCTATGGAATGCTGCTGGGATAAAATTGCCAACCTTTTGGTTTGCTACCAAATGCATAAAGCTTTATGCAATCAGTGTTCCTTTTCTAGATAGTAGACACTTGTTATTTTTGGTTATGGGAAGGTAAGTGAAGTGTGCATAGTTTGACTAAGGTAAATGATGCCACTAAGAAATACACAAGAAAAAAGGACATTTTTAGTAAATGCTCTAACATACAATTTCACAACAATAGAAACAACCGAAAAATAATAACATGCATGTATGCATGCATACACGTGCATAGGTATGTATTTGTGTGTATATATTTATATTTATATATATGCATATATAGATGTATGTATATGAATTGTTGTTGTTAAGTGTCATCGAATCAGTTAAGACTAACAGTAACTCAGTGCATAACTGAAAAACACACTGCCAAGTCCTGCACCATCTTAACAATTGTTGCTATGTTTGAGTCCATTGTTGCAGCCACTTTATTAATACATCATATTGAGGCCCTTCCTCTTTTTCTTAGACACTCCACATCATCAAGCATAATATCCTTCTCCAGGGACTGTTCCCTCATGAAAACAAATCCAAAGTACCTGCGTGAGACAAAGTCCTTATTTCTAAGGTATATTCTGGCTGTACTTCTTCCAAGACAGATCTGTTTGTTCTTCTGGAAATTCTTGGTATATTTAATATATTTTGCCACATCATAATGCAAATGCATCAATTCTTCCAATATCTTCTTTAGTCATTTCCCAGCTTTTGCCTGCATGTTTTTGCTGTTGTTGTTATGTGCCATCGAGTCGGACCCGACTCATAGCAACCCCTACTTGGGTTTCTGAGGTGGTATCACTACGGAAGCAGATTTCCCAACCTTCCTTCTGAAGAGTGGTTGGTGGGTTTGAACCTCCAGCCTTCTGGTAAACAGTCAGGTGCCTCAGGCACTATGCTACCAGAGCTCCCTTTGCATGCACATGGACATGAATATCATGGCTTGGGTCAGGCTCATCTTAGTCTTCAAAGTGACATATTTGCTTTTTAAATTTAAGGAGGTCTTTTGTAGCTTATTTTCCCACTGTAATACATTATTTGATTTCTTGCTGCTGCTTCTATGGGCATTGATTTGGATCCAAGTAAAAGGAAATTTTTGGCATATATCTTTTCTCCATTTATCATGATGCTGTTTTTTGGTCCAGTGGTGAGGATTTTTGTTTTCTTTATGTTAAGGTGAACTCCACACTGAAGGCTGTAGGCTTTGATCTTTATCAGTAAGTGCTTCCAGTTCTCTTAATTTTCTTCAAGAAAGGTTGTGCCATCTGCATATCATAGTTTGTTAAATAAATCTTCCTCCAATCCTGATGCTGTATTCTTCTTCAGTGATACTGCCTTGGAAACCCAAGGAGGGGTCGCTGAGTCAGGTCTTACTAAACAGAAGTCATGTAGTTCAGATTCTCATATTAATTCCTCAGCATAGAGACTGAATAAGTGTGTTGAAGAATACAACCATGATGCACATATTTCTTGATTTTAAACCATGAAGTTTACCCTTGTTCTGTTCAAACAATTGTCTCTTGGTCTATGCACAGCCTCCACTTGAGCACAATTAAATTCTCTGGAGTTCCCATCATTTTTCATAATTTTTATGATCCTTTTTCTTTGTTTCCAACTTTCTCATTCCAGTTACCAGTAGTTATCAATGCATCTTGATTGTATGTTTGATTCACACAATTGTGTGCTTCCCATAGTCAATAAGACACAGGTAAACATCTTTCTGGTATTCTCAGCTTTCAGCCAAGATCTTTCTCCTATCAGTAATGATATCCTTTGTTCTAAGTCCATTCTGAATCCAGCTTGAATTTCTGGCATTTCCTTGTCCATGTACTGCTGGAACTGTCTTTTGCAAAATTTTACTTGTGTGTGATAATAATGATATTGTTGTATAATAATAACCACATCCCATTGGCTCACCTTTCTTTGGAATGAGCACAAATATGGATCTCTCACAGTCTGTTGGTCAGGTAGCCATCTTCCAAATTCCTTGGCATAGAGGAGTGAGAACTTCCAGCACTGCATCAGTTTGTTAAAATGTCTGTTGGTATTTTGTCAACTCCTACTGTCTTGTTTTTTTTTTTTTTTTTTTTGACCACTGTCTTCAGTGAAGCTTGGACTTCTTCCTTCAGTACAGTTGGATCTTGATCATTTGCTACCTCTTGAAATGGTTGAACACTAACCAATTCTTTTTGATACAGTGATTGTATATTACTTCCATCTTCTTTTCATGTTTCCTGCATTATTCAATATTTTCCCACAGAATCCTTCAATATTATAACCCAAGGTGTGAATTTTTCCTTCAGTTCTTTAAGCTTGAGAAATACTTAGTATATTCTTCCTTTTTCATTTTCTAACTCCAGGTCTTTGGACATTTCATTATTATACTTTATTTTGTCTCATCAATCTGTCCTTTGAAATCACCTGTTTTACTTCATCATTTCTACCATTTGCTTTAGTTCAAGAGGAAGTTTCAGAGTCTCTTCTCTGATATCCTTTTTCCTTCCTTCTTTCTTTCTTTCTTTCTTGCCTCTTTAATGACCTTTGTTTCTTCAAGTATGTCCTTGATGTCATCCCACAACTTGTCTGGTCTTTGGTCATTAGTTTTCAATGTATCCAATATATTCTTGATATGATCTCTAAATCAGGTGGAACGTACTAAGGTCACTTTGATGACAAAGATATACCTGACCCAAGCCGTGGTATTTTCAATAGCTTTATATGCATGTGAAAGTTGGACAATGAATAAGGAGGGCTACAAAAGAATTGATGCATTTGAATTGTGGTGTTTGGAAAGAATATTGACATTATACCATGGACTGTCAGAAGAATAAACAATCTGTCTTGCAAGAAGTACAAATGCTCCTTAGAAGCAAAAATAACCATACTCTTTCTCACATACTTTGGTCATGTTGTTAGAAGGGACCAGTCCCTGGAGAAGGATCTCATGCTTAGAAAGTAGAGGGCCAATGAAAAAGAGAAAGACCCTCAAAGAGATAGATTGCCACAATGCCTGCAACAGTGGGCTCAAGCATGGCAGTGATTGTGAGGATGTCTCAGGACCAAGCAGTGTTTTGTTCATAGGATCACTATGGGTCAGAACTGACTTAATGACACCTAAAAATAACAACAATATACTCGAGGTCATACTTTGGCTCTTGTAGGCTTCTGCTAATTTTCTTCAGCTTCAACTTGAACTTACATGAGTCATTGATGGTCTTTTCCACAGTTGTCCCCTGGTCTGATTCTGACTGATGTATTGAGCTTCTTCATTGTCTTTTTCCACAGATGTAGTTGATTTGATTACTGTGTATTCCATTTGGTGAAGTCTATGTGTAGAGTCACCATTTATGTTGTTCAAAAAGGTTTTTCCAGTGATAAGTCATTGATCTTGCAGAACTCTTTCATGCCATCTCTGATGTCTTTTCTATCACCAAAGCCATATTTTACAGCTACTGATCCTTCTTTCTTTCCAACTTTCACATTCCAGTCTTGAGTAAATTTTAATGCATATTCATTTCATGTTTGCTCAATTTCAGACTAAAGAAGTTGGTAAAGGTCTTCATTTTTTTTTCAAACTTGGCATTAGTTCTTGGTGTGCAAATTTAATGAATAGTCATATTAATTAGTCTTCCTTGTAGCCATATGTATATATCCTATCACTGATAATATTGCACTTTAGGATAGATCTTGAATATTCTATTCAAATGTTAATGCAATGCTATTATTTTTCAATTTGTCATTCCCAACAGAGTAGATCATATGTTTGTCTGATTTAAAATGGCCAATAACAGTCCATTTCAGCTCACTAATGGCTAGGATATCAATCTTTACATGCTATCGTTTCATTTTTTATGAATTCCAATTTACTTAGATTAATACTTCATATGTTCCACATTTTGATTATTAATGAATGTTTGTAGCTCTTTCTTTGCATTTTAAGTCATGCCACATCAGTAAGTGAAGGTACTGAAAACTGAACTTCATCCACATCATTAAGATAGAATCTACTTTGAGGACATAGCTCTTCTGCAGTAGTATTTTGAGTGTCTCCTAGTTTGAGGGATTCATATTCTGGCACTATGTCAGATATTGTTCTCCTGCTTTTTAAGTGATTTTCACTAGACAATTGCTTCAAAGGTAGATTGGCAGGTCCTCCTTCCTTGTCTGTCTTAGTCTGTAATCTCTGCAGAAACTTGTCCACCATGAGTGACTCTATGGGTGTTTGAAATACCAGTGGCATAGCTTCTAGCATCACAGAAACGTGCAAGCCACCTCAGTACAACAAACTGACAGATGAGTAGTGGTTCTATTTGTATAATTAGAAATGTGTATGTGTGTGCATGCATAATATATACAAGGAAACACATAGAGGACACAGTTACAGATACTTCTTAGATTTAACCAAACATCTCATAGGATTGGCTTATGGAGTTTGAAGGCTTAGATTCACAGTATCATGAGATAACTTGGTCAACTGGCATAATATCATTGATAAAGTTTATTATGTTCCACATTCTAGTTTGAGGAATAGTGTCTAGGATATTAAAAGCTTTTGCATCACCATCTAAGATATAAATATCGGTCTTTACTTTTCTGGAGTGAACGAGAAATAAAGAAACAAAATACTCAGAGAAGAACCTAGTCTACAGAACTAATTATCTACACCACAACCTTATTTACCCTGAAATCAGAAGAACTACGTGGTGCCCGGATACCACTACTAATTCTTCCAACCAGGGACACAGTAGAAAGATCCTGATGGAATAAAAGCAAAATGTGCAACAGAAGTAAAATTCTTATACTGTCCCGACACACTGGGCAAGTTAAGACTTGAGACTAGAGGATTTCCCAACCCTTTCACTCTCAGAAACTCTCCAAATTTTGAAATAAGACTATTCCTTTAGGTCACTTTTTAGCTAAATAATAGATTGGCTCATAAAATTAAGAATATAACCCTTGCGAACTGTGCTCCTTTGAAAAAGCATAAGTATGATGTTAACAAAAAAGCAAAGTTGAGAAAGCAAGTGGCAGGGGAACTAGATTACTATAAATGGAGCAATCAGCACAGAAACAACGATAATGTTGGCAGATTGTGAAACACATAGACCATATCACTGAATAATTTGTGTAGAAAATTGTTAAATGGCAGCCTCATTTGCTATGTAAACTTTCAGCAAAAATGCAGTGAAATGCTAAAAGACAAATAAACAAAGTAAGAAAAAACATTATACCAAGTATTTTGAATATATCCTGGTCAAATTCGTATTTCTGTGTAACCATTAAACCAAACATGAGCTCATACTGATGTCTACATTTATCCATTACCACATGGATCTTTATTACTTACTCCTCTTTCTCATCTGTAACTTTTTACTCTAACAGTGAAGGCAATGTCTTTTTAACTAAAAACACATACCCAGCAATTTCATGTTTATGGATTAAGTCCATCCATGTACAAGATGACCTAAGTGCAAATACCTTCTGGCACTGTTTATAAACACAAGATATAAAAATAAATAACCAACTATAAGTGGCTGATGACTTAAATTTGTTCAATATGTAGTCATTGCATTACTTCTATACATACTGATTGGAAAAGATCTCTCTAAGTTATAGTATTCAACAAGAGAATGGATAAAGGAATCAGTAAGTGAAAGAATGAATAATAGAAACTGAAGAAGAAAACATAACACTATATGAATTAATTTGGTTTAGGGAGAACTTTTAACCAAGAATATTTTATACCTTTGAAAAAAAAAAAAAAAAAAAAGGTGTTTCTCTTCACTCTCTGAGCAATAATTAACTTCAGAAGGATTAATTACTTTAAATGAAAAATGAAAACTATGTATGACAATATATGCTATTTTTCATGATCAAAATACAACATAATTCATACCATTGATGACAAAAATATATCATCTATACATCAGCAACACTGATTTGTTGTAATTGAAAAAAAGTTACAAATGCAATGTCCACAGACCAAGGGTACACAAAACCAAACCCACTGCTATCAAGTGGATTCTGACTCATGGTGACCCTAAAGAACAGAGTAGAACTGTCTCCTAAGGTTTCCAAGGCTGTAATCTTTATAGAAGCTAAACTCAATGCTTTTGAGTTGATTTCAACTCGCAGCAACCCCTCTATGGATCTCCGAGGCAGTATCACAACAGAAGTAGATTGCCCCATCTTCCTTCCAAGGACTGGCTGGTGGGTTTGAACTTCCAGACTTCTGGTTAGCAGTGGAATGCCTTAGGCACTATACCACCAGAGAAGCAGACTACCACATATTTCTCCCACGGAACAACTGGTGGGTAAACCTACGACTTTTTGGTTAGCATCTGAGTGTTTTAACCCCTACACCACCAGAGCTCATTAGACAAAGAGTAGTTAGGAAAAGTATTACTTGGAATGCATGTGAAAATCAATATCTCATTAAAAGAAAACTTAAAAATTAATACAAGAAGAGACAAAGACAGAGAAAAAGACAGAGGAGTTTCAGAGAGATTGGCCCTTTATCAAAATTAAAATTAAAATGAATCCAGTGCTGTCAATAATTTAGTTTTTTGTTCTTAACCCTGACTGTGGGCAATGTCCAAATGACCAGGGAACAAGTTTGGCAGTGAGAAAATGAACTGGATGCCCCATACTATGATGCTGCCTGGCTAGCTCGTCTAAGATTATGACACCCAGGTAACAATACAGAAAGACCAAGAGACACTACAGCAATCTGGGATTGTCCTGAACACACCTTTATTCTTGAACTTGGAGACTGCATGTGGCTTTTAAAATACACAAAAGCTACAATGAAGGAACACTGATGCAGTCTCAAAGATGCAACTCAGTAACAGCAGGAAACATAAGCTAGGATTAGGGATTTGGTGCTGTTTGATGTTGTTTCTTAGAGTTGCAAACTAGAATGTACAAAACATTACATCAGATAGCTTTAAAGTCATTGTGGCCTTCCTGTATATGAAACCTCTAGCCAGTTTCCTCTCCTGGTCCAAAGCAAGAAAATATGGGGAGGAAGTGCAGATCTTAAGTAGAAGGAAAACATTGCCTGACCAGACTTCTTCCTATGCTGCAAGGACTATTTAGTCTTATTGTATTTATTTTATTTTTGGTGTTTCTTTTTTATCTCTTAAGAAAGACGCATTATTAAATAAGTTTATTATTATTATTATTTTAATAAAAGCATTTGATACTCTTAAAAAAAATTGGGCAGAGAATACAAACAGACAATTAACAGAAGAGTAGATTCAAATGGCCAATAAATGTGAAGAGATGCTCAACCTTCCCAAATAATCAGGAAAATTAAAATGGATAGTGTATTACTTTGTACTCATAAATGAATGGAAATTGAAATATTGATAGAGTGCATTAGGAAGGAGAAATTTAGTGTAATTTATACTTTGTTCATTAAATTTTTATATATTATTTTGTATTCCCCCAAAATGAAAATGTATCATTTACATATTCAAAAAAATTATTTTTACTTAAAAAGCTAGAAATAAAAATAAAATATGGGCACAGAAAATTTATCAAAGAAAAAAATGTAAAGTGAAAATAAACATACGAAACCTTTTTATTTTCACTAAAAATTATGTAACACCCTCTATGACTTAATACATTTTCAGTGTTGAAATGTATTGATGCTACTCAATAATGTGTTACCTTTAATATTTAAACTAATGGTGGGCTCAGCACTTTGCAGAATCTTTTTTTTTTTGAAAATGAATATCAAATATTTAAGTGCATACATACCTTTGAGTCAACTACTGCACTTCCAGGAATTTACACCAAATAAACATTTAGGATTTTGGCAATTTTAGCAACAAGACAGCTACAGTGTTACTCATGTCTTAGCCCCCGGATGCTCACATGTAGATTTTACATGCTCTCATGTAAATTTGCACTGGGCAAATCTGCTGCAAAAAAAACCTCTTTGAAGTGCTGAAGAGCAAAGATGTCACTTTGAAGACTAAGGTGCACCTAACCCAAGCCATGGTTTTTTCAACTGCCTCATACAAAATTGATTCATTTTAATTTTAATAAAGAGCCAATCTCTCTGAAACTCCTCTCTCTGTGTCTGTCTGTCTGTCTCTCTCTGACTCTCCATTTGTAAATATGAGCAAAGGTCCATTAAGTTTAGGGATTATAAAATATTTTAAAATACTTTCTATTATATTGTAATAAATATCAAATATAATATTTCATACAATAAAATATATCCTTTCTTTTCAAATTGTAGAGATTTCATAATGTGCACATATTACTGTTGCAATTAATATATGTGTTTGAAGACAAGAAAAACAAAAAAAATAAAGAAAAGTCTATGAGTAATTTTTCACATTTTTATTACTATTTAGATGCTTTTTAAATAAAATTTAAAAAATATTAAAGTCTTGACCGATTCTTTCTTAACATTTTAGGTTTGGATAAACATTTCCACTCAAAATGTGTAAGAAGAATCTGAACCAGAATGGAAAAATCAACTGGAAGCAAATAAGCTGAAGATGACAGCCAGGAAGCCACAGGGAAACAATAACAATTCTACATTCCGCCGGTTGAGTGGGAATTAGGTCAGTCAGCACACTGAAGTCAATATCATACACTTGGAACAAAATGATAATTTTTCTGATTCCCATCAGGAAGTTCCCTGGTGGTCCATTTGTCATTCTGTAAAGTCTTATTCATGACTTCTATTCTCAGTGCAGACATCATAGCCCCTCATTCCCCTTTCAACTTCACTCCCTTTTGTTAAGGAAGACAGTCTTTTTGCTTATTTCCCCCTTTCTTTTACATTCAGCTACAGGTAAGTAGAAAAATGATCTTAGAGGTATACCAGGGCACCTAAAGAAAAGAAACGGTTTTATCATGATGTAACAGCTAAATGGTGTGATTATATAAATCAATAGGCACCTTCCCATTTATCTGTTTACAGAGGTGTCTCAAATCATATGAAAGATGTTTGCCTTCACTTGCAGACATACCCTAAAATTTGTTGACGTTGCAGACTTTAATATTGGCATATCCCACACTATGTATAACTTGTGTTTGTAATAAAAGCAATGTCAACAGGGAGGGTAAAAACAATAACCATAACAAAATCAAAATAGACTTCATATGTGCATGAAACACTGTCAATCTGAGTAACAAAAACATTTGCTAACAAATGATGGTAGTAATAGAGAGCAACAGTTTATTGTAGGCATTTTTTTTTTTTTTATTGTGATTTGGGTGAAGATTTACAGAGCAAATTGACTTTCCATACAGCAGTTTACATATACTTTGTCTAATGACATTGACTACAGTCTACCACAATGCAACAGTTCCCCTCCCACTTCCTCCCCATAGTTATCTCTTCCCAGTGTCTATCCCTCCATGGACTCCTG
>NW_006921731.1:6682296-6683820 GCF_000298275.1 Orycteropus afer afer
CTTCCCTTCAAGGCTCAGGGGTCCAGGATTATCTTCTGTGTCTGTGTTAATTGGTTTCCCTTTTCTTTGTTGAGGAGGGTCTGTGCAGTCTTTCTGCCTAGTCCGCCATCTTGTTTTCTTCCCTATTGTAGGCATTTTTAAGGATAATTTGTGCAGTGCTATTGGTAGCGTACATATAAGGATAGTAGATGAAAAATATATATTATTTTCCAATTTTAAATAGCTCTCTAAAGCAATTGTCAATACTTATATAGAACTGAGACAATGTCATATCTTCATATTGTTGGCAAAGTCAGTATTAAATATTCTGCCATTGATTTAGGTGTATACTACTTGGATTACTTTGGGGAAATGCAAATTACAAACTATGTTGAAAGTTTTCCACTGAAAGACTATTACAGACCCTCACACATGCACCAACATATATATACATAAACCAAAACCAAACTCACTCCTGTGGAGTTGGATCTGACTCATAGCATCCCCTCCTTGGGTTTCCGAGGTGGTATCAATACAGAAGTAGATTGTCCAACCTTCCTTCTGAGGAGTTGCTGGTGGGTTTGAACCACCAGCCTTCTGGTTAGGAGTCAAATGCCTTAGGCATTATGCCATCAGAGCTCCTTGCACATACATATGCACATGCATATACTCATGGAAGGGCACAAACCCTTACAGACACATACATCCATTTGCTTTCTTTTAATTAGCAATAGAGTTCTGTTGTTTATTTAATTATCCTAACATATGATGATAATGCAAAGACATGTTTTCTATGGAAAATTTACATTCTTGCTTTTCTCAGACTTCAGATTCTAAAAATAAAGGAGTATGACTACCTGTTCACTCACACAAGTTCTAGTGAAGTGGGTGAGTTAACAGAATGTGATAACTTTCCAAGGCATTTCCAAAACCATTTGTATCTAAAAAGAGAATCAGAGCTTTGAAGTAAATTTACTTTATTATTTTCAAAATATCAGAAAAATATAAAATCTTTACATGTGTGTTATGTGCCATCAAGTCAAACCCAACTCATAGCAACCCCTCCTTGGGTTTCCGAGGCAGTATCACTACGGAAGTAGGATTGCCCAACCTTCCTTCCAAAGAGTGGCTGGTGGGTTTGAACCGCCAGCCGTCTGGTTAGCAGGCAAGAAATCTTTACATAGACTGTTAAAAAAATTATTTTTTAATGATGAATACTTGACACTTGTTATTTCTGTGTTTGACATCTTTGCCAGAAGAGTTTTCCAAAGACAAACAACTGGATGGGCATCTCCCAGAAAGCAACCTAGTTTTCACTTGGTGGGAAAGTTGAACTTTGCCTAATTTTTCAAAGGTTGTATCAGGAGTAGTGACCTAAAGACAGATCTAAATGTCTAGTTCTTCAGTTTCATTCAAAAGGTATTTGGCTAACTTCTGAGGTTTACATGACACTTTTCTGTACACTCACTGTTTTGATACAAATTAACAGCACTCTCAGAGTAGAAAGGAAATGTATATATTTATTTCTATTGTGGTGTATATATA
>NW_006921731.1:6683920-6686888 GCF_000298275.1 Orycteropus afer afer
AATACAAACACTGGAGAATAGTGTCATTAATAAATGGTGCTGGGATAACAGGATTCTCAAAGGCAAAAGAATGAAGCTGGACCCATACCTCACACCATATGCAAAAACTAACTCAAAATGGATCAAAAACCTAAATGTAAGAACTAAAATTATAAGATTTTATTTTATTTTTAAATTTATGGCTGTTTGGGTGAAAGTTTACAGAGCAAAGTCATTCTCCATTCAGCAGTTCATACACATTTTATTTCATGACCTTAACTACAGTTCCCCACAATATAACAACTGTCTTCCTACTTCCTCTCTAGTTGTCTCTTCCTTGTGTCTTTCTTTCCTATGCCTTCCTGCCTCCCAAGCTGCAAACATTGCCCTTCTGTTCTCCCACAATTGATTACTCTAAGAAGTGTATGTACCTGATGTAATTGTTCATACCATATGCCTGTGTTTTATTTGGCTGGAAGCCATGGCAATGAGTTTAATTCCAGACCTGAATGGTAACTAGGAGCCACAGCCTCAGAGGTCTCATCAGGCTCTATCATCAGACCTGTAAACCTGGTCTTTTTTTTTTTTTTAATGATTTTGATTCTTGTTCCACATCGTTCTCTCACTTTATCCAGGATCTCTTGCACCGATCCCTTTCTGAGCAGTGACAGTTATAGCCAGGTACCATCTAGTTTTCTGCTTTCTTGGTCATATAGGCTGAAGATTACATGGTTTACTAGTACGTTGGACTAATTGTTTCCATGTGTCTTTGTTTTTCTTCATTCTTCTTTGCTCTGGAAGAGGATAGACTTATTGTTACATCTAGATGGCTTTTAAGATCCCCATGGTTACTCACCAAAATAGGATGTAGAACAATGTTTTTGTGTAGTATGTTATGTCAGTTGAGCTTGATGTCCCCTGCGATCATGGTCTTGAGCCCACGGCCCAACTATTTGCTTCCTTAGAGCGGTTGGCTGTGGCCAAGTAGTTATCATAACTTGCTCTTTGTAAAATTATAAGACTCTTAAAGGAAATCATAGGGATAATGCTTCACAGCCTAGTTTTTGGTAGTGGATTCTTAGATATGACACTGAAAGCACAAAGAACAAAGGACAAAGCCAATAAATGGAACTCCAACAAAATTAAAACTTTTTGGTGACCAAAGGGTTTTGTCAACAAAGGGAAAAGATTGGGAGAAAAATTTCTGGAACCACATAGCTGCCAAAAACCTAATATATAGAATGTATAAAGAATTCCTACAATTTAACAACAACAACAAAAAGATGTAATTTAAAAAAATGAGCAAAGGGCTTGAAGAGGCAATTTATTTTTAATATCCTTTCAAACATATGAGGGAACAAAGACACAGATAAACTAAGAAATTTACCCAGAATTACACAGTAAACATCAGGATTATGAACTTATCTATTGACTCTAAAACTTCTTCTGTTATTTGAACAAATTATGCAATTTAAAATGCTCAAAAATACTAGACTCCTGAGTCTTTCTCCAGATTTTCTAAATAAGTTTTCAAGGGATTAGTCTTAGAGAAACATATTTTATTATCAAACACTGCATGCGATTTTTATACTCAGCTAAGTATTTTATACCACTCACCATTTTTTTGGAAATAAGTTTTGAAAAATACAATGTATAAAGCAATGAAATATAAAAAGAAAATATATTTTCTCACTTTGAGAAAGGTTTAAATAGTGACATGTCATTATTTGCAAATTAGGCTTCTAATTTTCTTGGAACACCACTCTCAGAAAAATCCTGGAGTTTAAAAAGAATACAATGTTATAAACTCTGCAGCCTTCTCAGGGTAAGTCTGTAGGTATCTGAGTAACTATACCAAGAAAATTAAAATAAAACAAAAAATCAAAGCTAAGATGATTTTTTTTTTTCTCCCCCAATGACAAGAGAAGCATGCTCCTTTCTTCTGTGTGCATTTTTCAAACCTGGCAGAGTTTCTCTCCATATAGTCCACCTCAGGTGATTTATGAGATCACTGAAATTTGACTCAAGAAGAAACATTTGTTCAACAATTAAATATTTAGAGGTTTGATGGTCGGAGTTCAAGCACTTGCCTATGTTTGTAAAAGAGATTGCTACTCTTTTTCATTCAACAAACATTTATATACTAGGCAGTAAGCCAGGCACCAGAGATATAAAGAAAAATAGGACATAGCTTACTCCTCCAGAAATCCACACTAAAGGTGTGATAAGGTGAGGACAGTATCAATGACCTGTAGGGGCAGAAGTCTTAAGGGCAGGGACTTTGTCTCTTCTGTTTATTATTGAATCTTGAGAACCTAGAACATTGCCTGGGACATAGAAATGGTTCAATCAGTATTTGTTGAACTTGGCATTTGAGAAATGCTTCTGAATCCAAGTATCAGCCTGTTACTAGAAATTATGAAGGTAATTGTTTTTCTTATTTTTCTGTAGGTGTATATTTGTGACTTTCTGATATTTTATAGATGACCTTCAAAAACATGGTTTACAACAGTCTGTAATCTTGGTGCATGTGACTAATGTGTCTGGCTGCTAACAGAAAGTTTGGGGTACAGGTACATCCAGAAACCTTGGAAGAAAGGCCTAGTGATCTATTTCCAAAAAATCATCCATTGAGAAAATCCCATGGAGAGTAGTTCTACTCTGACACATATGTCATTGCAATAAATTGGAGGGGACTCAACAGCAACTTTTTTTTTTTTTTTTAATTTCTAGGAATCCTTGCCATGTTGTTTCTTCCCACCCTTACTACTAATTAGTCAGCATGACCTCACTGTTGCTATTGTTAAGTGCCGTCGAGTCGTTTCCGACTCATAGAGACCCCATGCACAGCAGAACGAAACACTGCCCTATCCCGTGCCAGCCCCACAATCCCTGCTATACTTGAGCTCATCATTGCAGCCACTGTATCAATCCATCTCATTGAAGGCCTCCCCCTCTTTCGTCGACCCTCCACCCTACCAAGCATGAC
>NW_006921731.1:6687503-6737540 GCF_000298275.1 Orycteropus afer afer
ACTATATGAAACACTGTTCCACCTCCTACTTTGGCAAGTAGTGACTGGGATCTTAAAAGCTAGCAAGCTGCCATCTAGATGCAAAGATGGGTCTCTCCTCGTCTAGAGCAAAGAAGAATGAAGAAAACCAAAATTCATGGAAACAATTAGTCCTAGCGACTGGTACACCATCTGATCTGCAGCCTATACGACTATTCATCGAAAATTAACATTGAATGAGGTTTTCCAGAAAAATGTATGTTCTTCAAATAACATTGAGACACACCCTGAAAAACTTAGTAAGGAATCAAGGGTAAGGCTTTTTGTTCCTCTTTACCAGGAGATCATTTTTATGACTTTATTCTTATCTTATGTGGTAGATACTGTGGTAGGAAGCCCAGATCCTTTCAAGACCAAGAACCTTATTCTCCAGGTTCTAGGAGTACTAGAAGCTTGTGGCTATCCTAGAATTGCCCTTGCCTAAAATCATGATCTGTCCCCAGGTGAAACCGACATCCAGTGATTTATCCATAAGCTTCAGGAAAACTCAGAAGGGCCATCACAGCACAAAGTCCACCTGGGATCATATGAGACTTCTGTTATAACCATATGTTATTTCACCCTGATCCTTTGCCCTCCTACTTCCTCCACATTCTCACAGATGTTTCTGAGAGTTCTTCTCAATCAACCTCTTGCATAACACACTTACAGCCTCTTTCCAGAGAGCCCAAAAATAGACACCCTATATTAAGGAATATATGATATTTTTATGTTTAGGATCAAGTCATTAACATCCCTGGACTTTATTTTTGTTTCATGTGTAACATTAAAAGATTGAAGTGAGTTATTTTTGAAAACTTTCAAGACTTTAAAGCAGTATGATTTCACTACTCAATAATGCTATTATAAGATAAATGAGAGTTCTATAGATCTTTGAAAGAAATAAAAACATGATTATTATCAATCATGTAAAGGAAGATTTGGATAATACTATTCAAACCCAATTTTCTTCTCTAGATGACACAACAAATACCTCATTCTTTGTCTTTTAGAAAAGAATCCTCTATGGTTTCTGTTGCTGACTCCTTGAGTAGATATCTAAAGGGACCATCATCATCTTGAGCAGGAACTTATAGAACTTCTTAACAAGTATTTCACTTGGAGCTCAATGACACAAGGAGAAGTAATCATTTAAAAAATGGAGCGGAATCAGAGTGGTGGAAATCTGAAATGGCCTCAAGTGGGTTTTGAGTCAAGTTTTGTGTGAACAAATGAACATATACAAACAGTTCTGCTACTAAAAAGCCCCTTGCCAACATAGTCACTATTTATTAGGCACACACTATGTGACAGGCATTATACTTAGTCCTATTTATTGTGAACAATAATCTTGCAACTTTATTATCTTCTACATTATTTGTTGTTGTTATTGTTATGTGCCGTTGAGTCGGACCCGACTCATAGCGACCCCTCCTTGGGTTTCCGAGGCAGTATCACTATGGAAGTAGATTGCCCCATCTTCCTTCCAAGGAGTCGCTGGTGGGTTTGAACTGCCAGTCTTCTGGTTAGCAGTCAAGTGCCTTAGGCACTACACTACCAGAGCTCCCTCTCCATTATTAGAAGATTATAAAGAGATAGACGGCTGGTGGTTCAAACCCACCAGCCATTCCTCGGAAGGAAGGTTGGGCAATCCTACTTCCATAGTGATACTGCCTCGGAAACCCAAGGAGGAGTCACTATGAGTCGGGTTTGACTCGATGACAAATAACAACAACAACAACAAGAAATTATAATTAGAGATGATAAAGCTCAAGTCAGAGAGGTTAAGTGACTAGGACAAGCCTCGCTGACTGGTTACTGGCTGAGCCAAGCTTTAGGTTAAGATTTTGTCTCTATATACTGTTCTTTTCACTTAGCTACTACACTATTTCCTTGAGGGAAGAGTTTCCAGGTTAAGGAAATATGCAGAGGTGGTGTTACGTGTTGAATTCTGTCCCCCAATCCCCAAGCCCAATGTGTGTTGGAATTCTAAACCCACACCTGAAGATGTAATCCTATCTATAAACTCATTGCTGTCGAGTCAGATACGACTCATAGTGACCCCTCCTTGGGTTTCTGAGGCAGTATCACTAAGAAAGTAGATTGCCCAACCTTCCTTCCAAGGAGTGGCCAGGGGGCAAGGACTGCCAGCCGTCTGGTTAGCAGTTAAATGTCTTAGGCACTATGCCACCAGAGCTCATCCAAATCAATGTAGGTGTGTCTTAAACTTAATAACTTTTGAGATATAAAAAAAAAGCAGAAGAGATAGAGAAAAGCAAGCAAAAATGGGGAAAGATAGATTCCATGTGGAGATTGCCAGGGAACCAAGGAATGCAAAGGTTATAAAAGCTGAGACAAAGAGCTACCCCAGAGTCAACAAAGAGCCTTCCTTTAGAGCTGATGTCCTGAATTCAGACTTCTAGCCTCCTAAACTAAGAAAACACATTTCTGCTCTTTAAAACCACCCACTTATGATATTTGATTTACAAAAGCACTAGGAAAATAAGACAGATATGTAGAAAAGCACAAAGACTAAGTTAATGTGTGTTAAGGGATCATAAACTGATTCACTTAACCAAAGAAAAATATTTGAAATTAATAGCTAAATATAGTATGATTGGGGTAACCTAAGATGGTTCTTGGAGGAAGAGTTTGGAATGCATATGTAATGAAGTTCTGTAAGGTCTTCATTAGTGCAAGGGTGTGTGTATTAGTAGAGGGACATACAAGTGTACTTCAGGAATGGGAACTAAGCATGCACTATCTTGTCAGTGTCTGGCCGTTAATGGGTATGGAATAAATATGTGTTGAATTGCTGAAGGTACTTACCATTGAATCTCTTATATGACATTAGAAAAAAATAGTCACTCAAATAATTTGTTAGTAGGTGAGTAGATAAATAGATGAGTGAATAAACATGGAAATAAAAGTTTGGAATGTTCTTTTCTTTTTCCCACTCAGTTTTACCTAAGGAAACTCTACTCATCTTTCAGTTGTAGGGTTTCTTTTTCAGGAATATCTTTCTTCAACTTTTCTTGAACCTTCACTACATGAGGGTCTCCAGTTTCAAAATCCACAGTATTCTAGACATTTCTTTCTAAGCGCTCATCACAGTTTGTAATTATAAACTGGTCTAATTATTTCACTAAAGCCTATGTTAAAAGTTCCATGGAGACTAGACCTTTTCTAATTTTGTTTTTGCTTTTAACTGTATCCCTAGAAGCTAGCACAATGCCTGTAACATAGGTAGTATGTAAAACATATTTATTGGATGGATGGGTGAATGGATATGGATATATGAATGGATGGATGGATGAATGGATGCATGGCTGGCTGGCTGGCTCTATAGTTAATAGAATAACAGAAAAAGATAGAATAGAACCAGGAAAATCCAGTAGATATTTCAGTTTCTTACCATTTTGTGGACATAAAAGAGTAAAAATGATCTAAATACCATTGCACAAATCATTAAAAAAACAACAAATTATCTAAAGGAATGACAAAAGCTAAAGAGGAATACTATGACTCATTTTGAATCGACAGAGTAATTCCTTGTTTGGCACAGGAACTTTCTACCTAAACTGGGAATTGTGTAGAATTTTAGGCTTGGTTAAGTCAAGACTGGGAAGGTGATTTAGAATGGCATGTGTAAACCTGTGATGTTGTTGTTGTTGTTGTTATTTGCCATCGAGTCGGCCCAACTCATAGCGACCCCTCCTTGGGTTTCCGAGGCAGTATCACTATGGAAGTAGGATTGTCCAACCTTCCTTCCGAGGAGTGGCTGGTGGGTTTGAACCGCCAGCCTTCTGGTTAGCAGTCAAGTGCTTTAGGCACTATGCTACCAGAGCTCCTAAACCTGTGATAGTTGGTCCTATTTAAAGTAAGAGCTGAAGGTAAGGAGATGACTTTGGTTAATTGAAAAAAAGAGATGCCAGCAAAAAAAAAAAAAAAGAAAAAATGCCAGCTGAAAAATGGTCATAGAGCTAGGGGAACTGAAGAGCCATGAGTCGGAGAAGCCAAGAGTGCAAAAATGTTAATGAAGGCAGAATGATTGCCGGTGTCAAATGTAGCCAAGAGGTCAGGAAAAAGAGCTGACTCTCTTATATTCCTCATTAATAATTTGTGCTATTAAATATAATGTGAAGACTGAATTGCAAAATGAATTTCTGCTTGTACTTGCCTTTCATAACTATTCCTTATTGACAAGAAGATATTTTTCCCTTCAGGATGTCATTTCTTTACAGGGGGTACAGAAAACTAATTTGGAATGATGATAGCATGTTGGTTCTATTTGTAGTTTTGTATGAAAATTCAGTCTCCAAACTAGATTCTATCTGGTGATGCTCAATCAGATAATTCTTCGTGGTAGGAACCAGAGCAATGTTTTAACAGTTGAGGATTTAAGGCTGTAGCACTCCCATTCAGGAAACCTAGATGAACCATTGTCAAACCAATTTTTCTCAAGCAACCCCTAAACCAAAAAAAAAAAAAAAAAACTAATGGGAACCCTATGTGTTTCAGAGTAGAACTTCACTCCATAAGGTTTTCAATGGCCAAGATCTCTTGAAAGTAGATTACTAGGCATTTCCTGTGGGGTGCCTCTAGTTGGAATCGAATGCCAACCTTCTGGTAGTACCTGAGTGCTTCCTGCTTGGGCTACCCAGGGACTACATTAGATCCCGTAATAGGTTTGTTTAAAGTACATATTCTTGACACTTACCTATAAGAAATCTGATTTGAAAGTCCAATAGCAGATTCTACAAATATAACAAACACTACAGGAATTCTGAATGCATCCTGCAGTTTCTAAAACTATACTGGAGTTCCTGAAGAATTCATCTTTTTGGTCGTCTACTTTCTTTTTGTGTATTCGTGCAAAATATCATGCTGTCAAAAGACTCTAGTAATAAACACAATCATAAATACTTAGTTGGTTATTTATTTACCTATTTATTTATTGGTGGAGTTGCCTTTCTACTTGGGAATAAAACAGGTGGATGAAATTACTTTCCATGATTCAGCACTGCCGGGGTAGAGACTTCTTCATTTAATAAGCACTTTCCATTTCTAATATTGTGGAGCCCCCATTTCATGAATAATTCATCCTACCAGACTTCTTCCAAAGTAACATCAGTTTAAAATTTACAAGCCAGAATACAGAACATTGAAATTCTTCAAAAAGACTGTGCAACCTGTATATAATTCTCCTTACTCCTTTATCATTTTATCTTGTCACATCACATGCCCAGAGTATAGGAGAAAAGGGTAGGGAGGCCATGGAAGGCCTTCCCAGTAAGTATGGCTCTCAGTTTCAATATCAATGCTGAGATACTCAGCTATTTCCTTTCACAAAACATTTCTTGAGTATTTCCTTTAATCTCAGACAGAGTAGGATCTTAAATTAGAAGGAGACTTCCATTAAAATCCCATCTGTGGTGCTTCTGATATTTCTGTTCTTGACTTGATTCTTAAAAACACATTCCTTCTGCAACACCTGGACCTGTTCCCCCACATCCCTGTATTCCGTAGAGTTTATCAAGGTGTTTTTTTTTTTTTTTTTCCTCTGCAATAATATTAAGACTCTAAGGACAGCAAATCATCCAGAGACATTCTGAGTCTCATTCATATGCTGAAGGGCACACTCAGGTTTTATAAGAAAGTGGTGGGAGACCGTCTTAGGGTACATTTCTAATGGCTGTGAAGCTGTTGAAGGTAATAGATGGGAACTGAGTAAATTCTCTTTTTGTTTAAGCTGATAATACTTTTGCCAGCTTTGTGCAGAAAAGGATCTATGCAAAACTCCTTAAGTCAGATTCCTTGATTCAGCACCCATGCCATTACCAATTACTTTGAAAAATGTGGCAATACTTGAATGCAAAGAAGGTATTTTACATGGTCAGGCTATAAACAGCTGATAAAGTTTAGGTTACTGGATAGGCCGAATAATAAAAACTGCCCTTGAGTTGAATTCAACCCACAGCAACCCCTCCTTGGGTTTCTGAGGCCGTGTCTCTATGGAAGTAGATTGCCCAATCTTCCTTCTGAAGAGTGGCTAGTGGGTTTAAACCTCCAGCCTTCTGGTCAGCAGTCAAATGCTTTAGGCAGTATGCCAACAGAGCTGCCTAGGATAGGCCTAATAGAAACATTTAATTATCATCATCAAAATAGCCTCTCTGCAAAGAGGGTAATGAGTTACCACAGCTTGCAAGTCCATCTTGCTTAAAAGTTACACTGTCTGGGTCTTTTCAGTTCTTGTGTTTACTGCTTTCTTCCCTTGAACCTGAAAGGTAAGGGGAAGTAGAATATCTATTTCTCCTTAAAAGTCCGAACCACTGCTTGTCAATGTCTTGTAAAAAACAGAAGCCAAAATAAAGGTTATCTTTTGAGGCCCCTGCCAACCAGCTATAGCTTCCTGTACCTCTACCCCACATCAACCCTACCCCGGTTATGGCTCTTGACTAACCAATTAAGCTCTACATACATTGAACACTTGCCCTTCTCTCACACTCTTCCATTTCATTCTCAAGCCTTCACTCTGGATGACTTCCAGATGTCGTTGACTTTCCTAGTAAACAAAAGATCTCTTTAGTTTCATAGTTTTCATCCTGCATGCTCCACATTAGCTATACCTGCCCCAGGACAATCTACCTGTCTTGACATGTCCTGAATTGCATCATCTTTCAAGGCTTTACAACCAATGCCTGGCCCCATGTCTATGACCCCCTTTACTTCTGGCTCCCTCAGCCCCTAACTTTGAGACACCATTTCTGGATGTTTAAAGTTTCTAGTTTCTTTTACCCTATGAATCTCCTGTCCATGTCATTATGCCTTTATCTATCTGACTTAGACCCTCCACTCATTTCATGCTTTCCTTCAAATATTCTCTGACTTCCTAGTGTTTGTCAGACATTACTAATACTTGGGTATACAGCAGACAGTAATATAGACAACAGTCCTGGACTTGCGGGAAGTACACCCAACTATTATTTATCAAACTCGCAAATCACTTGATCTTTAATCTGTTACATTCTCCTGGAAAAAAATTATCTAAGATTATGTTAAATGCCCACTATTTTTCTTTCTACACTCAGATTACTGAGTGCTGCTAGAAATAAATCATAGCACAGTATGGAGTGATGCCTTAATTTGATAAAATTAAATTATGTCTTTAATGGAATTATAATTGAATGTAAGAGTACCCATCCTTTCTGTCCTGAATCCTTAAAAAAGTGTATATAGTCTGGTAATAATAAAATGATGACACCTAGTATTTATTGCAGTGGGTGCTATGCAAACAATATGCTCTCTGAGTAAAGCTCACTTTTATCTTCTTCCCTAGTATACCTCCATATCCCAGCAAAGTGCTTGATATCCAGAAGGTGCTGAATATTTTCTTGTAGTTGATAACTGTCATGGAGTCAACTCCAAGTCATTGTAGGCTTATGTACAAAAGAACAAAATGTTGCTTAGACTTGTGTCACCCTCATGACCAACAGTGTGACTGAGTCCATTCTTGCATCTATTATGCTAATCCATCTCAACAAGGGTCTCCTTTGCCCTCAGTGGCCTTCTACTTCACAAAACACAAGGTCTTCCTCTAGCAATTAATCTCTCTTGATGAGGTGTCCAACGCAAATGGGTCAGACAGTGTTCTGCTGTGATCCGTAAGATTTCCCTCGACTAATTTTTGGAAGTAGATAGCCAAAATTCCTCATTTCTATCTGTGTTACTCTGGAAGCTCTGTTGAACTCTGTTCACCATGGGTGACTTAGCTGGTATTTTAAATACTGGTGGCATAGCCATTAGAGTACAGCTAACTGATGATACTCAATAACATGATGATACTCAATAGAGACATGTTAAATAAATCTGCATCTCACAGATGAAAATCTAAATAATGTGCTCAGGGTCACACACTGGCATGCAGAGGGTCACAATGCCTGTAACTATAGCTCTAGACAAACTTTCAGTCTATTGTACTTTTTTTCACATTCTCTGTATCACCAACCATCATCACAATCTCTTTGTATCACCAACCATAAATAAGGAAGACGTTAAACCTAGTGAGCACAAAGGCCATGTCTATTTTGCTCTCTCTACTAGTATAACTGTTGTACAAAAAAAAATTGTTTTAGGAAATAAGTGAGTGAATAAATGACTGAATCTTCAGAGAAGGGTCAAGAAGGAGGTAGAAATGCTTATTCACACAGATCCAGAACAATGATAATGGCTGCATATGCTGTCATCAAGAGTGCTAATGCCTTTTCCTAAGAACCTTCTTAATTATCTTGTCACATTTGATTTTAAGGCAACTGTACTAAATATAGAAGGCCCAATGTGTATAATTGACCTATTTAAAAACATTCTCCTTTGGGCTTTAGATATTTGTTTAAGAAAAGAAACAGTTTTCAATAATTATATTCTTTTTTCATAGTTATATTTGCAGGAGCATATGAAAGATAAAATGTGCCATTTTCTTCAGGTTTTTAACAAATTTAGTAAAGCCAAACAGTCTGAAAAAAATAGCAACAAAATCTGAAATATATTTTGTGCTTTTCTTAAAAATGTTAAATATCTCTTATAGTCCTAATGTTTGTAGTTGTAGAATTAAATATCCTACTCATTTAATGTCCAAAGCTGAAGTCATGGAAAGATTTTTAACTTGATATAAAAATTTCCACTTTTTTAAAAAAGTGTTGTTGTTTTTTTTAAAAAATGGGGATACTGGTATGAAGAAAAGATTCCTAAATGGTACGAATAGTTAAGTACTGGGTTACTAAGTGAAATATGGATTGTTCAAACTCATCCACTGTCACAACAGAAGAAAAACCTTGCCAACTGTTTCCATAAAGATTATAGTCCCCCAAACCTGATGGAGCTCAGTTCTACTCTGTAATACATGGGGTAACTGTGAGTTGGAATTGATTCAATGGCAATGAGTTTGGTATAAAGATGTGCTCTCAGAGCTTGAGTGCTAGGCCATTTTATCAGTTTATTCAGGCTCCTGTTGTGACTGAGATGAGGCATATGGAGTAGATAGGGTGATAGGCATGAATATAAACATTGAGACTGCAGATGGAAAGGAACATGAGGTGCAATGAGAGAAGATGGTAGCAAATAAAATCTTCATATTCCAGAGCAGTAGTTGTCAAGCTTGGTTGTATATTAGAATTACCCAGGGTACTTTTTAGAGTACCAATGCACAAGCCCTGCCTTAGACCAATTAATTACCCTAGAATCTCTAGGAGTGGGAGCAAGCATCCATATATTTCAATACTCTGCAGTTATTTCTACTTGTAGTCAAGGTCAAGTGCCACTGTATCCCATGTCTTAAATGGGAGTGGATATTAGAAAGTGTGGATCATGCAGCTCCTTTGGGCAGAGGTGAATATGTTCCTCTGTCCTTTGCATGTTGCTGTTGTCCTTAGCTCTTAGAGAGTTGGCACTGGCTGACGGCAACTCCATCAACAATGGAACAAATTCTGTTTGTTCCTGCACCATCCCCATGACTGGTGGCAGACTGGATAATTGTGATCTGTAGGGTTTTTCTTGTTGAGTTTTGGAAGTAAAGCACAAGACCTTCCTTTTCAGTCTGTCTTAGTCAGGAAGCTCCACTGAACACTGTTCAACACTGTCATGGATTGAATTGTGTCTCCCAACATTTGGGTTAGCTGGGCCGTGATTCTCAGTACTTTAGAAGTTATATAATGATGCTATGCAGCAGATATATAACAATACCCCATAATGTTGATCTGATGTGATAAACTGATCTGGTGTAAAAGGATTAAGATTATGGAGGGGTTGCAACAGCTTTATTCCCATCACAGCTCTGATCTAGTGTAAAGGGAGCTTAATGGAGTGTGGCCTGCAACATCTTTTATCTTATAAGAGGTAAAAAGAGACACAAAGGAGAAGAGAAGGGGGATTGACTACCAACAAGAAAAAACAAGCCAGGAGTGGAGCACATCCTTTGGACCCAGGTCCCTGCACTGAGCCTAGGAACAAAAGACTCAGGGAGACACAGTCTTCTTCCCCTGGCACTCTGACCTTGGACTTCTAGTCTCCAAAAGTGTAATAGTATAAATTCCTGTTTTTTAAAGCCATCCTCTTGTGGCATTTCTGTTATAGCAGTATGAAAGAACTAAGACAACCAACACAGCAACAAGCAAGCCTCCACTGATCGATTGGCAGTGGCTGCCTATGAGGTACATTGGCCAGAAGTAAAAACTGAGTCTTTTTCATGGAAGGCAAAAATTCTACCACTGAATTACCCCTGCCCTCATTTCCTTTGCATAAAACCCTAAATCCCGTTGTCCTCGAGTTGATTCTGATGCACGATGACCCATGTATTTCAGAGTAGAACTGCTCAATGAGGTTTTCAATAGTGGTCATTTTTGTAGAAGTAGATCACCCAGCTTTTCTTCCATGGCACTGATGGCTAAATGCAAACTACCCATCTTTTGATAATTTTCTTATTGTTGGGTGCCATCAAGCTGATTCCTACTCACGTGACTTCATGTGACAGGCTAGAACTTTCGGATAGGATTTTCTTGTATGTAATTTTTATGGAAGCAGATTGTTAGGTCTTTCTCCTACAGAGTCACTGGGTAGGCGCAAACTGCCAACCTTCTGGTTAGAAGCCAAATGCTTAGCTCTTCCAACTAGAGCTCCTTGGTTATCAGTCAAGGGAAAACCATTTGTGCTACTCAAGGACTTTATCCCTTGCAAACTCTCAATCAATGCTATCGATGCTTTCCTTTTATTTTCTTCACACTTGACTGCTAACCAGAAGGCTGGAGGTTCAAGCCCACCAGCCACTCCTTGGAAGGAAGATGGGGCAATTTACTTCTGTAGCGATACTGCCTTGGAAACCTAAGGAGGGGTCGCTATGAGTCGGGTCCGACTCAATGGCACATAACAACAACAACAACATATCTTTTTCTTTTTCATGTTAGCTTCCTTAATCATTTCTACTGTCTCTTCATTAAAACAGTCTTTGTGTAAATTTTCCTTAACCAAACTCTTATTTTATTTTGCATCCCTATCTTATCCATAAAAAAATTTTCTTTGGCTCTAACTCCATTTAAACCTCCCCAAAACTTGGGTGCTCTGATTCTATCACAAAGCCAGTTACTTAAAGGAAGCATCATTATAGCACATCAGATGGTAAGAGAAGACTGAAATGGCTTCACATTTTCTTCACATCACCTTGTTCTTTATATCATCTTTTAGGTACACCAATTATGGTCACAATATAGTGAACTGGGCCCCAGAAGCTACCAACACCTCTGTATTTTCTCAGATGCCATGCCTCCTTTTGCTATTCTAACAAAGGTTTAACAGATATAAAGATAGACTCTACTGTCTTGCACATCAGAAAAAACAGTTATTTTTTTCCTGGTCCAAGATGATTAAATGTAGCTATTGTTAGCACTATTATATGTCCTTGGGAACAAAAGAGATTGGCTTTGTTAGGTCATAGACCTTTCTTTATTAAATTTAAGTTTTATTAAATACATTATATTTCTTTTCCAGGAAACTTTTTTTTTTTTTTTTTTTTTTGAGCTTTGAAATAGCTGTGGGCAAAGATTAAGTGATTACATTCTCATCCAACATAATTTAGTTGTACAATTTTATAAATTTACTTAGCAATTACTAATGAATTACTAACAGATAAATAAATACACTAAAACTTCATTTTAGCTAATGGTGGTAACTTCATTCTCCCACTGAAAATTTAACAGGAGCTGCTAACAAGTAGCTAAATTGACAGATTTAAGTTTCATTACTTTTTGATTTCCCTATTCACCTTCTAATAAAAGAGTTAATAAGCAAGGAAGTAGCCAGGAGGAGGCAGTGAGAATGAGAAAAAGAGGGAGAAAAGAGAAGCAAAAAGCTACGGGACAGTACATTTCCATTCTTGTTCAGTACATCACACCAATAACATCTGTGTTGGAAAACTATTTATCATATATTTTTTTAAAAAGACTATTATATTTGGATTAAAATCAAAGTACTGATACAACGTCTTGAACAAAGAGATACCTATACCCTTGCCATCAAGTCGATTCAGACTTCCTGAGACTTTGTAGGACAGAGTAGAACTGCCCCATAGGGTTTCCAAGGCTTGCAATCCTTATAGAAATAGACTTCCACATCTTTCTGCCACAGAGTGGCTGGCAAATTTGAACCACTGTCCTCTCGATTAGCAGCACCACCAGGGCTCCTTATGAACAAAGAGAAGCATGAATCATATCTACATATCCTGACATACCTGAGGAAAAGTTGAAAATAATTCAAAGACACACAGTACACTTCTTATTCCTATTTTTCCCACCATGTTTAAGGAAAAACAAGCCAAAATTATTGCCTTCAAGTTGATTCTAATTCATGGTGACCTCATGTACAGTGTAGAACTACCCCACAGGACTTTCTTCACTACATTCTCCTCAGAAGCAGGTCCCTAGATCTTCTTCTGTGCCACTAGATGCATTTGAACTACCAACTATTAGGTTAATAGCCATGTACAAACTCTTTGCACTCACCATACATAAAAACGTAGGCCCTTCAGATGTGCCTTCTTCGATGTGCTTAAAATTACTAAAATGCCAAACCCAACGTCATCAAGTTGATTCAAAATCATAGTGACACCATAGGACAGAGTAGAACTGCCCCATAGAATTTCCAAGGCTATAAATCTTTACTGAATCAGACTGTGTCATCTGTCTCATGAGGAGTTGTTGGTGGGTTTGAACTGCCGGCCTTTTGGTTAGCAGCTGAATGCTTATCCACTGCACCACCAGAGCTCCTTTGTTTTTGTTGTTGTTAGGTGCTGTCTAGTCACCTTCAACTCGTACCGACCCTATGTACACCAGAAAAAAAACATTGCCCAGTCCTGTGCCAGCCCTACAATCTTTGCTATATCTGAGCCCATCATTATAGTCACTGGTCAATCCATCTGTTGAGGGCCTTCCCCTTTTTTGTTGACTCCACTTTACCAAGCCCAATATCCTTCTCCAGGGAATGGTCCCTTCTTACAACGTGACCGAAGTAGGTGAGAGAAAGTCTGGCCATTCTCGCTTTTATGGAGCATTGCAGCTGCACTTCTTCCAGGGCAGATTTGTTAGTTCTTTTAGCAGTCCATGATATCTGGGTTTTGCCTTCCCCACTTCCCTATAATGGATCAACATACTAACATACTAAACCAGACACTGGATTGAATGATTTTGCTATATTTTCTAATACTGAATTCATCATTAAGAAAAAAAAAAAAAAAAAAAAAAGGCCCATCTCTGAGAATATTAAGTCAATGAGTTTAAATATGGGAAAGCAATTTCAATAGGAAACATACTCTCAGAATATTAAGTAAAAGTATCACAGCTTAATAATTACACTTTGCATATGATTCTGGATGGATAATACACCTTTGAACTAAAGACAGCCCTTGAGAGCAAGATTCTGCTCCCTCATCCTGCCAGGAATATATGTTACATTGTTGGGTGAGCTGTGGAGTTAAAATAAACAATACTATGGTCCTAACTAAAGAATGTTTTCAAATTATTAATTCAAAGTTAGAAAGTACACTGGAAAATGGTGACACTAAATCTAGAGCACTATCCATAACCCAAGGGACTCCCAGCTTTTCGTCGCCGTTGGAATTATTATTTTAATAAGTTTCTGGAAATCAAGACCATTTCACGAAGTTCATATGATCATCAATGTTAACTTATAAAGATACTAAATGACGTTAGGAATAGTTATCTTACACTATGAAAGAACAGAGATAAACTGACATGGTTGGAAATCTAAAACCCTAGTCTTTATAGTCTCATGTTTCAATCTTAATGTGAGGAATGTACTTAGTTACTCTTCCACTGATAACCTCCTTCGGTTTTTATTTTTAGAAAGAATATTTAAACAAATCATCCATAAGAACAGGATCATTATTAATTATTTACTTCTCTGGAACCAAACCTTTTTAGTTTTCACTGAATTACTTATTGGTAAATGCTCAGAAATCCCCAACACATTGACCTAGAACATAAATTTTGCATTTTTTTTCCTTCCAAAGCTATTTTTAATATGAGTAATCATAAATGCAGTTTTTAAGTGGAGAAAGATATTTCTCTACAATTAATGTGGCACAAGGTCCAGTATTTTTCCAATTCTGTCAAAAAGCCACAGACTGTCCAGAAGTCCTGATGGGGAAGTAAGAAGGTAATAGTTGGTGCAGTAGAAAACACCTTTAACACTTCTCTAAGTCCTCCTTCCCATCTTTGTAGCTGCTGTTTCTCTGCCCAGCACCCTTTTGTCTGGTGTATTCATTTAGGTGCCCTTTTGCGTTCCCAAAGACACTCTGGTGGTGTAGTGCCTAAGGCACTTGACTGCTAACCAGAAAGCTGGTGGTTCAAACCCTCCAGCCACTCCTCAGAAGGAAGGTTGGGCAATCTACTTCTGTAGTGATACCACCTTGGAAACCCAAGGAGGGGTCACTATGAGTCAAGTTGGACTCGAGGGTAGTGAGTTTGGTTTTGGTTGTGCTCCCAGGAAAGAGCCCCCTGGTGTGGTAGTGATTAAGGCATTTGGCTGCTAACCAAAAGGTCAGTGGTTCAAAACCACTAGCTGCTCCAAGGAAGAAAGATGGGATATTCTGCTTCCATAAAGATTTACTACCATGGAAATCCAATGGATGTAGCTATGAGTCAGAATCAACTTGATGGCAAGTTTGGTCTTTTTTGATCTATGTTCCCAAGAAAGCTAACCTAGCTCCCAAACTTGAAAAAGCAAAGGGGGTCTTCTTTCTCTTTGCCAACAACAGGTTCAAGAATGCAGCCCTAATCCAATCAAATTATGTAATTTTCTTGGCCAAGGGGGATTGCTTAAAAAATTCGCAGTCTATTTCTGCCCCCCCCCACACACACACAAAATCAGGCATTGAAAACACTATGGAGCACAATTCTACTCTTATATACATGAGGTTGCCATGAATCAGAGTCAAGTCAATGAACTATTGCTTTAAATAAGAATTTATTTTGAAACCATATTCAAATATAGATGTACATATCCTATATCTGAGAAATTGGTGATCCATCAGTCAAGGTGAAAATACAGACTTTGGTACTAACTAGCTATATGTTCTTGGGCAGCTTACTTACACTTGGAATGCTTTAATTTCCTCATCTGTGCTGGAGATAATTGTACCTTCTTCTCAAGAAATTACCTAGGGAATTACATGAGATGTCATTTGAAAAGTATTTCCATCATGCTGGTGTATATAGCAAAAAATCAAGAAAGTGTAGCTGTTATCATTGCTACTAATATTTATCTTTAAATTGGCAACAGTGTCCAACTTGTAGCTGCTACAGGGAATGTAAACACCCTATATCATAAGGAACAGAGAGACCTACCCTCTTTCTAAAACAGAAGGAGGAAACCACACTCTCTAAAACAGTCTTCTAGAACTAGTATATAACCTAATAAACATAAAAATCTTCATTATTCCTTTAATGTTGTTTAACATTTTAAAGTAAGTTAAAAATGAGAATTATAAATAAATAAACCCATTATAAAATTCAGAGAGAGTTTCCTTTCTTTCTTTTTTTTTCTTTATTTTTTATTGTGATTTGGGTGAGAATTTACTGAGCAAATTCACTTTCCATACAGCAGTTCACATACATTTTGTCTCATGATATTGGCTATAATTTATCACAATGCAATAGCTCCCCTCCCACTTCCTCCCGATAGTTACTTCTTCCCTATGTCCATCTCTCCATACATCCCTGCTCCCTAAGCTGTCTCCCTGTGCATAAAAAGCCCTTCCTTCTCCCATGATTGTTCTCTCCAAGGAGTGTATCTACCTCAGGTAAACTCATATGCCTGTCTTTTGTTTGGCTGGAAGCCACAGGTGTGGGTTCAATTCCAGACCAGAAGGGCAGCTAGGGTCTATAGTCTCAGGGATCCACTAGGATCTATCAGACCACAAACCTGGTCCTCCTCCCTTTTTTTCTTTCCAGATGATTTTGAATTTTGATCCACATTGTTCTCCCTCTCTATCCAGGATCTCCTACACAGATGCCCCTATGAGTGGTTGACAGTGGCAGTAAGGCACCATCTACTTCTTCTGGTCTCATAGTTGTATAGGCTGTGGATCACATGGTATACCAGTTACTGGGATGAATAATTTCCATGAATCTTTGGTTTTCTTCATCTTCTTTGCTCTGAATGAGAAGAGACCCATCATTGCAACTAGGTAGCTCCTTGCAAGCTTTTAAGATCCCAGTCATTACTCACCAAAGTAGGAGGTAGAACAATGTTTTGTGTAGTATGTTATGCCAGTTGAGCTTGATGTTCCCTATGACTATGGTCCTGAGCCCACAGGTTCAACTATTCAGTCTCTTTGGGTAGCTGGCTACCCAGAAGTGACAACAACCTTGTCCTTTGTCAGCTCTACTATACACCTCAGAATTTACATCATACAAATACACTTATAGGACCATTGTCTGCCAACCTTATACATGGCCTTGGGTACACTCCCTGCTTCATAGACATACCTAATAGTTCAGCCTGTCCACCCATCTATCTACCTGTATACCCATGTTTGCCTTCACTGACAACACAGTACTGTATGTGCAAAAGGGTTCATCTTTGTTGTCTGTACCTCCCATGTACCTCTCTATGTCTTTCTCTTCTTCAATGCCACCATGTTGATCACTCACATTTGGCACATCACCCGTCTCTTCACCCAAATCAATACTTACCTCTACCTAACTAACAGCGTCCCCTCCCCTCCCCTCTTACCCCTGATAACCAACAAAGAAAATTTCCTTCCATAGACAAACCTTTCCTTGACTTTTACAATAGTGGATTAATATAATATTTGTCCTTCTACAATTGACTTATTTCACTCAGTATAATGTCCTCAAAAAGGGTTCCTTGTTTGTTTTTTCCAACTGTACTCCCACCTTCTTTCAAACTTTAGATAGTCTAAAAGATTGTACTGGAACAGTATCTCATAAAATGTGGTACTAGATATCTCACATTAGAATCACCTGAAGTTGGGCAATTTATTAATATTAAAATTACTTGGCTTCCAACCCAGGATTAAGGAAGAAATATGATGGAAGAAGGCTGTCTAAGAACTTATATTTTTAAAAATCACTGGAGTTCAATTTTTATGCACAGTTAAATTTGGGAAATAATAATCCAGAATGTATAGTCACCATCCTAGTACCAGTAGGATCTTGTCAGCAATATAAATTCTTAGGCCTTAAATTACTTAGGTTTGCAAAATCTAAATCTAGGGATGAGCATATCAGTCTGTGCCTGCCAGGTGATTCTCACATGCACTAAGGTTTGAGAACCACTGTTATAGAGCCTTGCTATGCAAAGTGTGCTCCAAGGAGAAATATATCACATCACCTGGAAACTTATTTGATATCAGAAATTCAGACTCTGTCCAAATTCAAATGAATCAAATTCTACATTTTAACATGGTGCCCATATTATCTCTATATACATTAAATATTGAGAAACACTGGGTTAAGTTATAGGTCAGTTGGAATATATTTTATTTTATTTTTGAGTTACCATGATAGTAAAAATTAAAAATACAGCTCCATACACTCTTCACTGGTAGACTGATTCAGATGACCTACGATGTGTTTAAGATTGTACATGTATAACATACACAGGAAACTTCCAGAAATTCAAGCTGGATTCAGAAGAGGATGTAGAACAAGGGATGTCATTGTTGATGTCAGATGGGCCTTGGTTGAAAGTAAAGTATACCAGAAAGATGTTTACCTGTGTTTTATTGATTGTGAAAAGGCATTTGTGTGGATCATAACACATTATGGATAATATTGCAAATAATGAGAACTCCAGAATACTTAATAGTGCTCATGAGAAACCTGTACATTGGCCAAGAAGCACTCATTTGAGTGAAACAATGGGATACTGCATGGTTTAAAATTAGTAATAGTGAGTGTCAGGGTTGCATCCTTTCACCTCACTTGTTCAATCTGTATGCTGAGCAAATAATCTGAGAAGCTGGGCTATATGAAGAAGAACATGACATCAGGATAAGAGCAAGACTCATTAACAATCTGAGATATGAAGATGGCACAACTTTGCTTGCTGAAAGAGAAGATGGATTGAAGCAATTACAGAAGAAGATCAAATACTACAGTCTTCAGAATGGATTACGCTTCAACATAAAGATAATAAAAATCCTCACAACTAGACCAATAAGTAACATAGAGAAAAGATTAAGTTGTCAAAGACTTAATTTTACTTGATCTACGATCAACACCCATGGAAACAGCAGTCAAGAAATCAAACATATTGCACTGGACAAATCTGCTGCAAAAGATTTCTTTAAAGTGTTAAAAAGTAAATATATCATTCTGAAGACTAAGATGTGCTAACCCAAGCCATGGTACTTTGACCTGCATCATATGCATGTGAAAATGGACAATGAATAAGGAAGAATGAAGAAGAATTGATGCCTTTGAATTACAGTGTTGGTGAAGAATACTGAAAATACCATGGACTGCCAGAAAAAGGAACAAAATCATTATCCTGTAAGAAGTGCAGCCAGAATTCTCCTTAGAAATGAGAATGGCAGACTTAGTCTCACCTACTTTGGTCATGTTGACAGAAAGGACCATTCCCCAGAGAGGGATATCACACTTCATAAAGTAACTGTCAATGAAAAAGAAGACCCTCAAGGAGATGGATTGATACAATGGCTGCAAAGATAGGCTCAAGCATAACAAGGATTGTGAAGATGGTGCAGGACCTGGCATTGTTTTTCTGTTGTACATAAGGCCACTGTGGGTTGGAGCTGACTTGCTGACAACAATGTATAACATGTATCCTGGGAAATTAACATTGTCAGCAAAGTTTAGGAAATACAGTTTTAGAGAAAAATTTCTTGACCCAACCTTAGTTATGAATCATTGCTCTCACAGCAGGATTTCTCAGCCTTAGCACTACTGACATTTTGTGTGGGATATTTGTTGTGAGGAGTTGTCCTATGCATTATAGGATACTTAACAGCATTGCCAGCTTCTATTCACTAGATTCCAGTAGCAACACCTCCACACACATACACACACACAGAATGAAAATCAGAAATGTCTCCAGATATTGGAGACATCTTACCTAGGGGAGAGGGTAAAATCATCCTCATTCTCCCATCTTGAGAGCTACTGCTTTATAAGACCACTGTTACAATTATCCATGGCTATGTAACACACTACAAAACTTAGTGGCCTACAATAACAACAGTGTGTTATTTCTCTTGATAGTGTGGGTCAGGAATTCAGGATACAGTTGGTAGAGTGGTTCTTCTGCTCCTTGTGGGACCAGCTGTGGAATTCATTCAGTTGCCTTCTATCAGCAGCTCAGTTGGAAGACTCAATAAGTGTGCTCACACATCTGATGACTCCATGATCTTTCTTTCTCTCTGCATAATGCCATAGCATTCAACAGCCCAGCTCTAGCTTCTTGACACTATGACTGTTGGCTTCCCAAGAGAGATAGTCGAAGTTTCCAAACCTCTCAGTATCTAGAAATTTAAATGTCATGTTCAAAGCACACTGTAGGGCAGCACATATTCAAAGGGAAAGTATACACTCATGAGTGGGGAGGGATTGATGGCAACTATTGTTGGGGAACTCTTAACCACAAGGACCCTTGCAGATACTGCACTTTAGTAACAGAAATGGCTTTACCCTGTTTCTACATCCCATGAGATTTTTTTTTTTTTTTTTGGAGGGGGAAAGATACGTTATTGAAAGAATATTTTCTAGCTTTCCAATTTCAGGTTTTCATTCTAACCCTACCTTCCTTCTCGGGATTTAACACATTTTATAGTTACGATGCACATACTCTAAAGTGTACCTATCTACATGGTAAAGCTAGATGACTTTTTATTTCCTGGATTGAGATGTAGAAGTTTATCAGCTCCCCAGGAGCTCTGCAGTCATTACTTCCTTCCCAAAGTAGCCATACTAAATTATATCACCATAAATTAGTTGTTTGTTTTTTGATTTCATATAAATATAGTCATGCAATTTTATTCCCTTGTGTTCGGCTTAAGGAGCCCTGGTAGCACAGTGGTTACACTCTCATCTGCTACTTTTGTACATCATGTATGTGTGTGTGGAAGATTCATCTGTCTTGGTGCATACAGAACTTACCTCTATTTATCTCTTATTTCCATCTCCCTTAGCTAGTCTACCTGTTCTCTAGCTCTCTCTTTCGTTCAGTACTTCTTTTCTCAGCTACAGTAATCTAAAACTGATTCCAAAGATCTTCTAATTAAAATCCAACACTAGCTCTTGACTCTACACTACTTATAAAATAAAATCTAAAAGAGTAGCCTCTGTAAGCTGATAACAATCTGTTTTTCATACTTCACTGTACTCACCAAACAGAATACTCAATTGGTTCCCATTTAATCTTTCTTTAACTTTTGTTATCCTTAAAGGGGCCTAGAAATGAAGACATAAGTCTCCTCCCAGGTTCCTGGGCTTTTATTTATTTATTGTTGTTATTGTTTTCCTTATTCACTTGAGTTTCTGGGCTTTCAATTAAGAGTTTGTAAACATTATAGCAGAAGCTCTGGTGGCTTAGTGCCTAAGGCACTTGACTGCTAACCAGAAGGCTGGTGGTTCAAACCCACCAGCCACTCCTCAGAAGGAAGATGGGTCAATCTACTTCCATAGTGATACTGTCTTGGAAACCCAAGGAGGGGTCACTATGAGTCAGGTCCGACTCGACAGCACATAACAACAACAACAAGCATTATAACAACTATACACACCATCAGCTAGTCTACAACAAGACTCATAACACTAAAATGTTGAAGTAATTGCTGGCTGTTAACTGGGAAAAAAAATGAGGTAAAAGTGCTTACTCTTTTAGATTTTACACCAGTTGGAAATAGGTCTTTTGAAAAGAGAAAGCCTGCTTGAGATTTCAAAAGCACAAACTGATTAGGAACAATTAAGGCAGAAGAAGTCCAGACAAACAAGCAGAAGTCTGATGAATGGGACTATATTACCTTGGAAAAATTATGATCTTTTTGTACTGAGAATCTGTCAGAAAAAAAAAAGAGTATTGCTTACGTCCAAGCACACAGCATTTGGGGTACTATATAATAATGAACTGAAGGCACCCAAGAAGGCCAATGGTCTAGAGGTAAGTAACTAACATCAAAAGAACTGGAAATCCTTATTTCTAACATTAAGTAATAGTGGAGATGAAAGATGTCTTCAAACATTTGAACGAATGTCAATTGTCTCTTTCTTTAGTCTAGAATTGGGTCTGATTTGTGGGCATTGAAGTAGCATAACCAACATCAGCAGACAGTAAGTTCTCTGTCACCAGAGTAGAGAATCCTGATATAAATTAAAATTGAGTCTAATATGTAAGTGGTTTCCAGCTGTTAGTTCAATGACTACAAGCATCAAACTCACTATGGTGCCTGTTACAAAAAAAATCCTCCAGTCCCACCTCTAACCTACTGAATCATTTCTGGGACATGGGGTCAACAATATGCATTTTAAGCAAGTATTCCAGCTCTAAGACCTCTTTTAAACTAAAAAAAAAAAAAAAAAAAAGATTAAAGCAGGCTAAGCCCAACCCTTACTGGATACCACATGTGTCAATATCAATAGGCTTGGATTCAACTCCAGTCGTAGGATAGATAAGGCATTCACAAAAAAAAAAAAAAAAAAAAAAAAAAAAACCACACTCTACTTCTTATAGGAAAGTGTGTACTAAAGTATTTCAGATGGTCCCTGATGCAAAGGATGTTTTAGATTTGTAAGCCTAAAAAAAATAATTTTCTTCCAAATGTCTGAAGTGTGTTGCTATGGTTTTGGAAGCAGTGCTACTTGTATTTCAAATATCAGCAGGGTCACTTATGGGGGAAAGGTTTCAGCAGAACTTTCACAAAAACTAAGAAAAAAGGCCAGGGGATCTACTTTAAAAAATTTGCCAATAAAAACCTTATGGGTCCCAACAAAATATTGCTCAATATTATGCTGTAAGATGAGCCCCTTTGAGTTTGAAGGCACTCAAAATACACAGCAGCTGTCGAGGTAGCACCAGACTGGGCAATGTTTTGTCCCATTGTACACAGGGTCACAGTGAGTTTCTGCTCACTCGATGGAAAAAACCACATACACTGACATGGAGTGAAAAAAAATAAGCTAAGTCTATTAGCTCATGGAACATCCAAATTAAAACAGAAGGCAGACCTTTAACTAATGAACACATGAAACAAATTTGTAACTACAAGTATGCCAAAGGACATAATTGTGATAAATATAATGAAAGAACCTATGATGCTTAATGGAATATGGTGATAAGATTTATTTGATATTGGGGGCTTGGGAGGATCAGGACCATCTCCATTAACCCTACTGCCATGGAGTCAATTCCTACTCTTAGTGATCTTATAGGACAGAGTAGAACTGCCTCAGAGTGTTATAAAGGCAATAAATCTTTATGGAAGCAGACTGCCTCATCTTTCTCCCACACAGCACTGGTGGGTTCCAACCATCGACCTTTTAGTTAGCAGCTGAATGCTCTAACCACTGTGAAACCAGAGCTCTTTTACCACCACTAAGAAAATGCAATTTAAGCTGAGAATGCAGGAAAAGATAAGGTTTTCAGTCCATGAGTGAGTAGAAGAGAAAACAACATGTGTAAAGGCCCCCAAACAGTAGAAGAAATTGTTGTTTGTGAGGAACTAGAAGAAGCACAGTGTACTGAAATTAGATAAAGTTGAGAGTTAGGCAGGAGCCAATTCATGCCCAAACTTAGAAACCCTCTACATTTTATTTTGTTCAACATTAAAATTGGAAGTCAGAAGTCACTGCAAAGAAATGCCTTACCAAATATCAACACCATGTATTTAGTTCCTCTAGATAGTTATTTCTCTGGAGTGGTTGGTGGCCTTGAACTGCCATCCTTCTGGTTAGCGGTCAAATCCTTTAGGCACTACACTACCAGAGCTCCTAGATAATTATTTCTCCTAGGATATCTGTGTGTGTGTGTGTGTGTGTGTGTGTATATATATATATATATATATATATATATAATGGACTAGCAGATTCACTGTATTCCTCTAGCCCCTTTATATCTTTAATATTCTCTGCTATACATTTTAATATCTCCCCAATCAAGACTTAATCAAGTCCATTGTCAAAGTTCTGCAAATCCCTGCTTTAAAGGTTTTACAGGGAGAATCAGTAAAATAAACCATCTTTTAAAGCCAATTTAACACATTTGCCATCAGCCATGACAATTACATTTAATGACAAAATTCCATTTTCTCTTTGTATAGAACTTAGTTTAGTTCTAGAGTTAAAGAAAACTTTGTGTTTAGTTGACTGACAAAAATTCAGTCCATGTTCCTGAGTTAAAACATACAGCAATTTTTTTTTTCCACTTGCCTTTCTAGAAATACATCTGTGAAGAACTTTCTCTGAATTGGGGTACATGGTGGGAGGTTTTCTCACAGTTTATTTCCATGGCTCCCATCCAAGGGAAGCCACCAAATTAAATCAAGCAAGGCAGAGGCAGCCTCTCTGGCTCACTGACACATGGAGGGAAGGAAGAATTCTTCTCAAAGAATTTACACAATTCAGAGAGCAACTATAGCTCTCATTTTCTCACTATGCACTGCTTTTTATTAAACACACACACACACAAATCACAAACAATTGAGTTTTATCAATACCAAATATTTTTTGCAACCTGCTATCCACAGTTACCTAGGGCAGGCATTAGGGACTGAATGACTGCATACATCACTCAGCTATTAAACAACAAAAGAGAATAGATGTCAAACTCTGTTTTAGGCTCTTGGAATATTTCAGTGAATAAAAAAAACAGAGAACATGAATCCTTTTCTCTCTGATCTTCCATTCTGGAAGGATGAAAGGAACAGTAATAAGATGATTGAACAAATAATTTAAGAAAGTAATAAATGATTGACTATAATCATAAAAAGAACAAACATATAGATCTTATGCCAGAACTGCACTCAATATTTTATACATATCTGGTCCTTTATTGTCACAACAACAATCCTATGAGACAGGTACTATTTTCACCTCTGTTTACCACATAAAGACATCGAGTCACCAAATCATTAGATAACTCATAGATGACTACAGAGAACTGGGGTTTGAATCCAGGTATCCTGGCTCCAGGCCTGTGCTGCGACCTTTCATGCCATGTGAATGGTTGTGAGAGAAACTCTCACTGGGATCTAGTTCAGATAGGAGAGTCAGAAAAAGGTCTGTGAGGAATGACATTATGTCTGAGATATGAATAATATGGAGGAGCTAAGGATTTAAAACTTTGTTCCAGTATTCAGATAACTGAAAAATTTAAGTAGAAATAGCAGAACTTAAACAACAATAACAGCATTAACATTTACAACAATAATAATATCCTCTAATGCTTAAAACTGATGGGGAAAAAAAAAAAAAAAAACAGTAGCTTTCAAGTTGATTTTGACTCATGGTGACCCCACATGTGTCAGAGTAGAACTGTGTTCCATAGGGTTTTCAATGGATGATTTTTTAAAGAAACTCTTGAGCCCTTTTTTGATTGACCATTTCACTCAGCACAATGTCTTCTATATTCAACCATGACACTAATATTTCAAATAGCAGCAGCAGCATCCATGGTGAACAAGTTTCAGCAGATTTTCCATAATAAGAATGCTTATAAAGGAAGGTCTGGCAATCTACTTCCAAAATTGGTTGGTGAAAATCATAAGAATCATAGCAGAACATTGATTCACTTGCATTGGACATGTTATCAAAAAAAAAAACCCTCACTGCCGTCAAGTCAGATCTGACTCACAGCAGCAACCCCTCCTTGGGTTTCCGAGGCTTATCACTAGGGAAGTAGATTGCCCAATTTTCCCTCCTAGGAGTGGCTGGTAAGTTTATCAAGAGGATCAATTGTTGGAGGAAAACATCGTATGTGATGAAATAGAGGACCAGTGAGAACAACTGAGACCTGTGGTGGATGGATTGGCACAATAGCTGTAGTGATGGAATCAAGCATGTAGGCAATCATGAAGAGGAACAGGACCAGGCAGCATTTCATTTTGTTGTATATAAGTTCACCATGAATCATAGTTAACTCAGTGGTGGATATCTATTTATCCACCTACACCTGTTATGTGTAGGCACAGTGCTCAGTGTTTTCTAGAGCCAGCGAACTATAATTTTTAAACTTGATGTAATCAGTGTACCTGTGAAAGTTCTTAATACTGAGGGTATATCCACACTAAAGGTTGTCTCCTCACCTTCTGGAAATGTTGACTTTTACTGCCACTTCCCCCCCACACACACAGGTGTCAGCAGTCTGGTTACCAATTTTATATTGTGGGCAAAAATTTCTACACATTTGTTGCAGTTTCAGTTCATATTCAAATGTTCTTCTGAAAATATTGCATTGTATTTTAATAAAATACCTCAACATCTGTCCTTATGTATATATGATGAATGAGAGAGAGAAGAAGATAATGATATATAGAATGAGAAAGAGAAAGATACAGGGAATGAATACACGTTTGTGTGTGTATGCCTTGGTGATAGAAATGATACGAGAGATTGCATGACTTAATTCTGTAACACCAATGACTTATTCATTGCAAATACTTGTTTTCAACAACATCAATGAAGGTTACACACATGGACCTCACTTGATGGAATATACAGGAATCAAATGGACTATATCTGTGGAAAGAGACAATGGAGAAACTCAATATCCTCACCCAAAACAAGGCCAGGAGCTGACTGTGAAACAGACCATCAACTACTCATACACAAGTTCAAGATGAAGCCAAAGATAATTAAAGCAAATCCATGAGAACCAAAATATGGCCTTTATTATATCCCACCTGATGTAGAGACCATCTGAAGAATGCATTTGATGCATTGAACACTAATGATCGAAAACCAGAAGAATTGTGGGATAACATCAAGAACATCATATAAGAAGAAAACAGAAAGTCATTAAAAGACAGAAAAGGAAGAAAAGACCAAAATGGATATCAGAAGAGACTCTGAAAACTGCTCTTGCAAAAAAAGTAGCTAAAGCAAATGGAAGAAATGACAAGATAAAAGAGCTGAACAGAAAATTTCAAAGAGCAGCTCAGGAAGACAAAGTCAATTATTAAAATGAAATTTGCCAAGACCTGGAGTTAGAAAACCAAAAGGGAAGAACACATTCATCATTTGTCAAAACTGAAAGAACTGAAGGAAAAATTCAAGCCTCCAATTGCAATATTGAAAGATTCTTTGGGCAAAATATTGAATGATGAAGGAAACATCAAAAGAAGATGGAAGGAATACACAGAGTCACTGTACCAAAAAAAACTGGTCAAAGTTCAACTAATTCAGTAGGGGGCATATGACCAAGAACCAATGGTATTGAAAGAAGAAGCCCAAGCCACACTGAAGGATTTGATGAAAAAACAAGGCTCCAGGAATTGACATTCATCGATGTGTTTCAGCCAACAGATGCTGCGCTGGCAGCATTTACTTGTCTATGCCAAGAAATTTGGAAGAATGCTACCTGGCCAACTGACTGGAAGAGATCCATATCTGTACCTATTGCAAAGAAAGGTGATCCAACAGAATGTGGGAGTTATCAAACAATATCACTAATGTCATATTCAAGTAAATTTTGATGAAGATAATTCAAAAATGGTTGCAGCAGTATATTGACAGGGAACTTCCAGAAATGCAAGCTGGATTCAGGAAGAGGACATGGGGTGAGGGATAGCATTGCTGATGTCAGATGAATCTTGGCTGAAAACAAAGAATACCAGAAAGATGTTTACTTGTGTTTTATTGACTATGCAAAAGCATTGGAGTATGTGAATTATAACAAATTACAGATAACATTTTGAAGAATGGGAATTCCAGAACACTTCACTGTGCTCATGAGGAACCTGCACATAGACAAAGAGGCTGTCATTTGAACTGAACAAGGGGATACTGCATGGTTTAAAATCAGGAAGAGTGTGTGTCAGGGTTGTATCTTTCATCATACTCATTCAATCTATAGGATGAGCAAATAATCCTAGAAACTGGACTATACAAGAAGAACTTGGCAACAGGGTTGAAGGAAGACTCCTTAAAACTTATGATATGCAGATGACACACCTTGCTTGCTGAAAGTGAAGATGACTTGAAGAATTTACTGATGAAGATTAAAGACTACAATCTGTAGTATGCATTACATCTCAACCTAAAGGAAAAAAAAACAAAAAAAACAAAAACCTGTCAGTAAGTTGCATCATAATAAATAGAGAAAAAAAGATAGAAGTTGTGAAAGATTTCATATTACTTGGGTATACAATCAACATCCAGGGAAAACACCAGTCAAGAAATCAGACATCTTATGGCAATGGGCAAATCTGCTGCAAGAGACCTCTCTAAAGTGTTAAGAATAAAGATGTCACTTTCAAGACCAAGGTGCAACCAACTCAAGCCATGATATTTTCAATTGTGAAATATGCATGTTAAAGCTGCACAAATGAATAAGGAACACCAAAGAAGAGTTGATGCTTTTGGGTTTTGGTGTTGGCAAAGAAAACTGAAAGTACCATGGACTGCCAGAAGAACAAGCAAATCTGTCCTGGAAGAAGTACAGCCAGAATGCTCCTTGGAAGTGAAAATGGCCAGATTTCATCTCACATACTTTGCTCATGTCAGAAGGGATCATCCCCTGGAGAAGAATATCATGATTGGTAAAAAGGGAAAAGGGTAAAAAATACCAGTGAAAAAAGGGAAGATCCTCAGTAAGATTGATTGACACAGTGGCAATGGATTGAAGAAGATGGACTCAAATATAGCAAGGATTGTGAAAATGGTACACAACCAGGAAGTGTTTCTTTCTGTTGTGCATAGGGTCACTATGCATCAAATCCACTTAATGTCACCTAACAACAACAGGTTGAACAGTGTCCCATAAAATTTGTGTCACCCATACCTGTCATTGTGACATATTATATTGGAAATAGGGCATTTTCAGATGTAATCAAGTTAAGATGAGGTCATACTGGACTAGGGTTGTTATTGTTGTTGTTGTTGTTGTATTGTGCCATCGAGTCGGACCCAACTCATAGCGACCCCTCCTTGTGTTTCTGAGGCAGTATCACAATGGAAGTAGATTGCCCATCCTTCCTTCCAAGGAGTGGCTGGTGGGTCTCCTGGTTAGCAGTCAAGTGTCTTAGGCACTATGCTACCAGAGCTATTGACTTGTTTGTTTAAAAAGCAAAGAACAAGGCAATTTGGACATGGAGAAGTAGACCCACAAGAAGAAAACCATGTGGAAATGGCCACATAATTAAAGTGATGCAGCTGCAAGCCATAGAATATCAAGTATTGCCAGCAAATATCAGAAGCAGGAAGTGGCTAGGGTGGAAACTCTCTAGTGTCTTCAAGGGAAGTATGGCCCTTAATTTGGGACTTCTAGTGTCCATAACTGTGACAGAATAAACTTCTGTTATTTTTAAGCCACTCACCTTGTGGTACTTTGTTATAGTAGCCTAGGAAACTAATGTAGGCTGTGTCATATTTTAGACATCATAGATGCTTCACATATATGGTGCCCATTTATTCATGGACATCATTCATTAATTCATTGATTTTGAACTTGATTGTGGACTTGTACACTCAACAAGAGGAACTGGGAAAAAACAAAGGGAATGAGAGGTCCACCAAGTCCTTGGCCTCCTCAAAGTGGCTCAATGGCTAAAAAGGTTTACATTTCACCATTAAAGTTTTAAGCTAAACAGAGATAACTATTTTGATGATCCTGGAGTTCTTGGTAGTAGATGAATAGATTAATTAGAACAAGTAAGTTTCTTAATGGAAGTCTTTGGTATAAAACAACCTACTCAATTAGCAGTAAATGGCCTTTTTCCTCATACTGTATGGTATTTCTCTAGCTTAAGGGCTTTTTTTTTTTTTTTTCGTTATCTAGCCAGGCTTGTGCCCACCAATCCATTCTTTAAATAAATTTTTAATGAGCACTTATTAATTCTAGGCCCATGATCTTAACCAAAGGTACAGATATAGGACTCAGGAGCCTACAGGTGGTGGTTGAAGTCATGAGCATGGAAGAGATTTCCTAGAGAAAATTTCGATTTAGTAGAAAGAAATGAAAGCAAAGGAAAGACTCCTGGAGAATGTAGGCATTGGAGGATAAAGGAGTATGAATAGGGAATGAAGCTGAGAGTAAATAGTGAGAAAATCAGGAGGAGAAGAGAAAAGGTCGAATTTTTGAATAAGAAAGGAGGGCTCAGAAAGCTTAAGTCAGATAAGGTTCAGAGGATGAGCAACCAGTATCTCACTGGCAAAATTTACCAGTGATATCTCAGTGCAGGAGTAGAAGAAAAAGCCTCATCATTATGGGTTGAAAAGTAAACAATAGGCAGGAATAGAATATGTAATATTACTGTTTGAGGAGTCTGGGTGCATAGAAAAACAGAAAGAATGATCACTAAAATGATATTCAGAGTTAAAGGAGAGTTGACAGTGTAAAATGGAGGGCTCTTGAACACATTCGCAGACTATATGGAAGGAGCCATAATAGGAGAAATTAAACATGCAGGAGAGAGAAATATAGATCAAGACCACACAGGTTTGTGAGCTTTGAGTTGATAAGGCATACCTCTTGCTCAGGCATGGTGAAAAGAAAATGAAATTATAGTCTAAGTCATAATTTTTAAAGCATGAGAATAACAAGTTGAAAGAGTGCATGTCTAAAAGTGCAATTTTTTTCTAGGTGAAAAAGACAAAGTCAACTAACTACTGGGATAGAGATGTAGAAGATTTATGGAGGTTGGTACAGGTATGATGAAGATGGAGAATGAGAGAGGAGGATAATCCTGGACATTGAAAGTTATTGACTGGACACAAAAGATCCAGTGACTCTGGCATTTCCTTGCTAGTTTTGACTTAGAGGGCATTTCTCAAATTCTGTCTCCAGCACTCTCTGAATTATATTCTCTTGAGGTTCTTACTAATGATGCATATTTCTGGATTGTATCATAGATCATACTAGGTCTTCTTAATTGATTTTGATATACACTAAAGTTTGGAATATGTACCAAACCCACTGCCAACAAGTTGAATTTCAACTCATAGTGATGCTGTAGGGCAGAGTAGAACTGCCCCATAGAATTTTCAAGGCTGCAATCTTTACAGAAACAGACTGCCACATCTTTCTCTCATGGAGCAGCTGGTGGGTTCAAACAACCAAGTTTCAGTTAGCACCTCAGTGCTTAAATACTGTATCACCAATGGGTAATACAAATTCCAAAAAATGAGATGTTTGGCACAACTAAACTGGTCTGACCCAGGGCAGGTTAGACTCCATCTTACTTTAGACTCCATTTACACCTCAGCCTTACCTCTGATTTGACCCATAGCTAGACTAGTAGAAAATTTTAACTACCCTTAGCAATAAGTAGGGGGTTAGGAATGTGTCAAAGATGTTTACCAAGAAAGAATATTTGTGCAGCTTTCATTCAAAAATAAGATTGCTGATGTTCAGAAAGAGGATGATCATGTGACCACCCTATGCCCATGATCACGTACCCACTTTGTGACTGTAGTCATGTGACCATGATGTACATTCCTTCCCATTTCTTTCCGGGTGTCTCTCATTGTGATTTCTACTTGTTGGCTTCTTAGATTTCCTTTACAATAGAAATAACTTATTTATAGTTTTTTTTTGTGTGTATGTATGTGTGTGTGATGGGGATCCACTCAAATTCTGATAACTATCATAAAACAGTGAGAATGGAAACAAGAATGGCCAAACTTCATCTCACCTACTTTGGTCATGTTGTCACCAGGGACAATTCCCTGGAAAAGCCTATCATACCTGGTAAAGTGGAGGGTCAGCAAAAAAGGGGAAGGCCTTCAATGACATGGATCAACACAGTGGCCTCAATGAGGGACTCAGGTATAGCAAGGACTGTGAGACTGTGACAGGACGAGGCAGTGTTTTGTTCTGTTATATATAAGGTTGCTATGAGTTGGAGCCAACTCGACATCACTTAACAACATCAACTTAGTAAGACAGTACCACACCTTCTTTTGTCTTGAAAGTTCTTCGCTTGGCTGGGAGTGTTCTTTAGAAGCTTGGGTAGTGGGGCCTTAAGAGGTCAGCTCCTATCTTGCTTTCCTTATCTTTTTGCTCATGGTCAAAGACAAGAATTCCCCATTTTACTATATAAACGCAAACCTCTCCCTCCATGCTTTGGAGCACTTCCTATTCTTACAAGGTGTTGCCCAATTTGCAAATTGTATTATTCCTCAATATAGCTCTTTTCTTTATTTTAATAGATTCTTGAACTTTTGTTCCACAACAGGAACCACTGACCTATAGCAGTCGATCAAACTTTTTCAACCAGCAGAATAACCCAAGCTGTTGTTACAGTAGAGATTCTTGGTCTCTAGCCTGGATCAATAGAAATCAATCATCATCCTCAGAAGAGAGTTCTTGGAGTCTGTACTGTTAGCAAGAGGCCTGTCTGTTAGGATTGTCAGTAAGTTTAAGAACCCTGACCTAAAGTTCAGATATGATGGAATATGGAAGAATAATAATAATGGTGTATGAGTTCACAAGACATGATTTGCTTTTTTTTTTTTTTTAATTACCACACAGGTATACTTCCAAGATATTGTGGGTTCAGTTCTAGACTACCACAATAAAAAAGTATCACAATAAAGTGAGTCATACACATTTTTTCATTTCCCAGTGCATATAAAAGTTATATTTATACCATGTTATAGTCTATTAAGTGTGCAAAAACATTATGAGAAAGTTTGAAATATTGTGAGAATTACCAAAATGTGACACAGAAAAATGAAGTGAGCACATGCTGTTGGAAAAATGGCACTGAAAGACTTGCTTGACCAGGGTTGCCACAGATTTTAATATGTAGAAAACCACAATATCTGCACAGTGCAATCAAGCAAAATGCAATATAAGGAGGTATGCCTGTACAGTAAAATAGCCTCTTTGTGTGTGTGTGTGTATGTATGTGTGTGCATGTTCAGGTCTATGAGTTTAACACACATAGACATTTTGTAACCACCAACATAATCAGAATCTAGAACCACTGCATTATTCCAGAAACCCTCTTGTTCTCCCTTTGCAGTCATGACTTCCCCTTCCCCCACCCCCACTGAGTTGTTCTCCATCACTAGACTTTTCCCTTTTCAACAAAATAAAACCATACAGTAGGTAATTTTATTTTTTTGTTTTAAGGATCTTGGATTGTATTCTAAGAACAATGGGAAGTCATTTAGGGATTTAAGCAGGAAGGTGATGAAATAGAGTCACTTTTTTTTTTTTATTGTCATGAAATATCTGCCATTTCAAACATTTTTACGTTTCAATCCCATGACATTAATAATGTTCACCACTTTGGGCAATTATCAGCATTATATCTTTCCAAAATTTTTCACCACTCTTAACAAAACTCTTTACTCCCTAAGCAGTAACCCTCACCATTTCCCTCTCCCACCTGGCCCTCAGACTCACTAAAAAACTCACTGCTGTGGAGTCAATTCTGACTCACAGTGACCCCTCCTTGGCTTTCTAAGGTAGTCTTTCCATGGAAGTAGATCACCCAGTCTTCCGTTCCAGGAGTGGCTGGTAAGTTTGAGCCACCAGCCTTCTGGTTAGCAGTCAAATGCCTTAGGCACTACACCACTACTAATAAACTTTTATCTGTTTGCATTTGCCTATTCTGGAAGTAAGTCAGATACTATAGGACAAATATTGTATGATCCCACGTATATGAAATACAAAAAAAAATTGAGGATGGTTTATTTTCCTCAAATCTCTATTGCTATTGAGGTTCACCCAAGTTTTTTTTTTTTTTTTTTAATTGCTGAGTAGTGTGCCATTGAGAAACCCTGGTGGCACAATGGTTAAGCACTCAGCTGATAACAGAAAGGTCACAGTTTGAACATGCCAGCTCCTTCACAGCAGAAAGGACCAGGAGATCTGCCATAAAGATTACAAAATGGTATTGACTTGCAAATGGAGCCATACCCCAGGCAGAAATTTTAGAAAAAAAAGGCAAAAATCAAAACCCCTTTTAGTTTGAATTAAGCTGTCCATGAACAACTTAAAAGAACAAACCAATGTTGTTCAGGAAGTAACAGAAGCAACCAAGAGTGCTGTGATTTTGCTTACAAGCTGGAGAAAATAGGAAACTTTAGAACTTCCCTTGTATTTAAAAATAGGCCCAGGAAATTCGTGTATCTAAAACCAACACACATCTGTTTTGAAATATGGCCCCAAGTATTTGTTTCTAACTAAGATAATATCCATTTGGGCACATTACCAGAAGAAACACTGTAAACAGAGAATAACTAATGGGTAGTCTTAAATTGGTCAAGACATAAGTAGACTGACTAATGTGAAATGAAGTTCAAATGCCTGCTTTACACTGATGAAACTACTTCTAAAATTGTACAAACTAAACAAGAGACATAAGAAAGTACACAGAGAAGCTATTTGAAAACAGAATAAATGGATGTGTTACTTCATATACATGATTACTAAATCTTAGTGTGGCATCATAATTTTGACTATAGCTGCTGGTTTATAACATGAGATAGAACAAACACAGATGAAGAATTTATTGTTAGGGAACAACCTTGCAAAAAGGAAAAATTCACCCATATGATACATATATACAATATATATATGTACATAAATACTTATTAAATCTGCATGCTGAGCAAATAATCTGAGAAGTGTGACTACAAGAAGAAGAATGCAGCATCAGGATTGGAGGAAGAATCATTAATAACCTGTGATACGCCAATAATGCAACCTTGTTTGCTGAAACAAAGAGGCCTTGAAGCACTTAATGGTAAAAATCAAAGACCACGTCTTTCAGTATGGATTACACCTTAACCTAAAGGAAACAAAAATCCTCACAACTGAACCGATAACCAACATCACAAAAAATGAAGAAAAGAGTAAAGTTGCCAAGGATTTCATTTTACTTGGAACCATAGTCAACGTTCATGGAAGCAGCAGTCAAAGAAATCAAACAACATGTTGAATTCGGCAAATCTGCCTCAAAAGAGAGCTTTAAAGTTTTGAAAAACAAGGATGTCACCCTAAAGACTAAGTGCAACTTAAAGAAGCCATTGCATTTTCAATCATGTTATATACATATGAAAACTGGACAATGAATAAGGAAGGCCAAAGAAGAATTGATATATGGCATTTGAATTATAGTATTGACAAAGAATATTGAATATACCGTGGAATATCAGGAGAAAAATGCTCCTTAGAACAGGATGAGAGATTTCATCACATGCACTTTAGTCATGTCATCAGGAAGACTCAATCCCTGGAGAAGAACATCATGCTTGGTAAAGTAGAGGATTAGTAAAAAAGAGGAAGACATTTAATGAGATTGATTGGTAGTGTAGTTACAACAATGGGCTCAAATAGATGATTGTGAAGATGGTACAGAAATGGGCAGTGTTTTGTTCTGTTGTATATAGGGTCACTATGAGTTGGAAATGACTGAGCACCACCTAATCACATAATATACATCAATTGCCATCAAGTCAATCCTGACGTATGCCCACACTATTACAGGACAGACTGGGATTGTTCCATGGAGTTTCTAAGGCTATAAATGGTTATGGAAGCCACCTGCTCACAGAGCACCTAGTGAGTGGGAATTGCTGACCTTTTGGTTTATAACTGAGTGCCTTAACCACTGCACCACCAGGGCTCCTTACATATATATATATATATATATATATATACAGATATTATACATAAATATATTGATGCAATGAATTAATCTCAGTAAAAGATGCAAAGTTTAGTCAATCTAATGCAGTTCTTGCAATTTATTCCTTATTTGGAAATGTGACATTTCCATTATGCTTTAGGTTTGCAAGGTGATTGTGACCATTGAATTATTATTATTTGTTTTTGCATTTTATTTAAATGTAGTTTATGTACAGTGAAATACACAAAACCAAAGTGACATGGGTCAATGCTTTTTTTTTTTTTTTTTTTGCAGTGTTCCCACCTCTCCCCTCCCACCCCCCGGCAACCAACAAAGAAAGTTTCCCTCAATATATAAACCTTTCCTTGACCCTCCACAACAATGAACTAATACTATATTTGCCCTTCTGTGATTGACTTATTTCACTCAGCATAATGTCTTCCAAGTTCATCCATATTATGTGGTGATTTGCAGACTCTACATTATTCTTTAGTGCTGCATAGCATTCCATTACGTGTTTGTAGCATAGTTTGGTCATCCACTCTTCCGCTATAAATCTTATAGATAAGTCCCTTGACATATATGTAATTATTAGCAAATATGAATTTGTTGCTGTCATTTTTGTTATGTGCTTTTTTGTAGGGTTGATTTCTTTGTTCCATATAATTTTCTATGCTGAACTCATTTTGTTTATGAATCATGTTATCACTTCCTTCATTGCTGTTGTAGTATTTGCTGGGAAATTATTCTGGTCCTCTTTTTTGAAAGGTGAAGGTTATCATTTTTCTTTAAGTTTACCCTGTGATTTGTAGTTTTCTTCTCAAGTTTAGAACAGTCCATTCTGTCTTGTAGTTGTCTTGACTTCCCCACCATTTAGAAGTTCTGTAACAACACACTTTTTTCCCTCTTTTTGGTTTGTAGCTGTCCTCATTTGTCAATTGATGTCTCTGGTTCCCTGTTTACAATCTTGTAGGTTTATTTATTTTGGATACTTCCATAGCTGGGTTGGTTTCTGGGTTATATCATCATGTGTGTTAATAGTCAGTTGTTATTAGCTGTTGTTGCTTCTCTGTCCAAAGGACTCCTTTTAGCATCTCTTGTAAGGTTGGTCAGGTTTTAACAAATTCCTTCAATTTCTGCTTATCTGGAAATGTCCTAATTTCACCATCATATTTAAAGGACAATTTTGCTGGGTACATAATTCTTGGTTGGAAATTTTTCTCTTTCAGGGTTTTATATACATATATCATCCTATTGTCTTCTCGCCTGCATGGTTTCTACTGAGAAATCCGAGCTTAGTCTTATTGTTTGCCCCTTGTAGGTAACTTTTCGTTTTTCCTGTGCTGTTCTCATGATTCTTTTTTTGTCTTTGGTTTTGGTAAGTTTGATGATGATATGTCTGGGTGATTCTCTTTTGGGGTCTATCCTGTTTGGGGTTCGTTGGACATCCTGAATAGATATATTCTCATCTTTCATCATACCAAGAAAATTCTCTTCCAAGAAATATTCAACAATTTTCTCTGTGGTTTTATTTGTTTCTTTCTGTTCTGGAATTTTGATTACACATAGGTTATTCCTTTTTATGATATCCCACATGAACCTTAGGCTTTCTTCATTTTTTTTTTTTTTTTTAATCTTGTTTTCTGATTTATCCCTGTCCAAAGAAGTGTTCAGGTATTTGCCCTCAATCTCCCTAATTCTGTCTTTCATTGTTTCAATTCTGCTTCTTTGATTATTTAATGCCTTATCTATTTCTGAAAATTTTGTATTAATCTTCTGGGTTTCTGTGTGTAGATTTTCTATAATTTCTAATTTTTCACTTATTTTTCTCATTTTGTTCTTGCATAGTCTTTCAAAATTGTTCTAGGGTTTTCTCTGTGTTTTCCTTGATCTGCCTTTCAGTTCATTGAAGATACCTAAATATAATTCTTTTGAATTCCTTTTCAGGGAGTTCCAAGGCTGCATCTTCCTCAGGGATGTGTTTTGGGTCTGCATCCTTGTCCCTTGTTTCTCCTGCTTTACCTTGGTTCTTTGTGTAGACTGTGATGCTCTGTTGTCTCTGAGGCATTGTGACATTTTTGTGTTTATATTTAATTGGTGATTGTATGTTGTATATTGTATGTTGTACGATTGTATGCTTCAGTGACTTGCCTATGATTTTCATTTTGCTTTGCTTGTATGTTATCTATGTATGTTATCTGTGCTCCTCTATTTACTAGTTGACAGCACTTATACACTTACTACCTGTCTCCTTTTCTGTTGTCAGCCTTCCATGTGTCCCTGCCAACCTTGGCAAACAGAGCCTATTCTTAGGTCCTTGGAATCCAAATGAGAATGCTATCACTTTAAAATCCAAAATGGTTGCCACTTGTAGAGATTCAAAATGGCTGTACTTTCAGTCACTTTAAATACCAAAATGGCTGGCACTTGTCTGTGTCCTCAGTCACTTTAAATATCCCAAATGGCCACTGCTTGTAAACATTCAAAATGGCTATGCCCTCAGTCACCTAACATATTCAATATGGCCACCACTTGTAAACATTCAAAATGGCTGTGCCCTCGGTCACTTTAAATATCCAAAATGGCTACTACATGTAAACAATCAAAATGGTTCCACCCTCTGTATAGCAGAAAGTCAACAGCTCTGGTTGTCTCCATCCTTGCTGTTTCCCTTCCTAGTCCTAGGCCACCAGCACAGACATCCCTGCAGCCCTTGGTGACCACGGTTGATCTTTAGGTCAATTCTCAGGTTCCAACACCACTTGGAAATATTCAGGCTGTTGGTCCTGTCAGAGTAGCTGATAGTCCACAGCTCCAACCACCTCTGTACTCACTCATCATTCAGGTTTTTACACTAGTTAGTGCCTAATCCACTTTTGTATAGTTCCTTTCCAAACTCAGGGCTCCAGGATTATCTTCTGTATCTCTGTCAATTGTTTTTTCTTTTCTTTGTTGAAGAGGATTTATGTCGTTTGTCTGCCTATTCTTCCATCTTACTGGAAGTCCAGCCATTGAATCCTTAAGTCACTGAGAAGAATGTAGGTGACAAGAATTATTTTTATTACTGTTGTTTTTGCCTTGCCAATTGGTACACATTTTATATTTATCTGAAAACTAGCTCTTCTTCCCATTTTCCCTGGGTCTGTTATGTCAAATAAGACAAAAGGTTGAGGCCATCTTGCTTTGTGTCTCTCTTCTAACTATCTATAGTCAGAAGTTACTAAGTGTCATAAACAACTCTTAGACTATTTCAAGCATATGCTAACATTGACAATGATAGCATCAGGAAGAGAAGACTGGTTTTATTGACCACTTTCTATGTGCCTAGCAATGATCTAAAATCTTCACAGCATTAATCCTCATCACAAATACAGATAGTCCCAGTTTAATAGATGAGAGGTAAACAGCTGGATTAGGAAAGATAATAGAAAGTAGGAGAGCTAGGAGTTGCACCCAAGTTTAGTCTTCAAATCCCTTCATTCATTGCCTCTTCTTCTGTATATACTCATTTCAGACCTCTGGTTTCACTACTATAGGGAACAATCACCTCCCTGCCTACTTAATTGCTACAACTAATTGTTGTTGTTGTTGTTGCTATGTGCCGTCAAGTCGGACATGACTCATAGCCACCCCTCCTGGGTTTCTGAGGCAGTATCACTATGGAAGTAGATTGCCCAACCTTCCTTCCAAGGACAACTAATTAGCTGGTAGAAATGGCTAGCTCTCCCTTACGTCATTTAACTATGAATAGGAACGGATCAGTTAACCAGGATGTACAGCTCCCAGGCCCTCGTTTCTAGATGAAGCCACAAAAACAGCTACAGGAATGGTTGGGATATGTATTACTTCAAAATCAGTTTCTTTTAAAGAAATAGGTGTGTCTTCTTCTCACTCTATTTCTCCTTTCAAAGTTGGATGCAATCATGATGAGATCCTCTTGGATGCCAGGGTCACAAAACGAAAACAGTCTGAGTTTCAAAATTGGTGTGTGGGAGAAAGCTGCCCACCCATGAAAACAGGTATCTTGGACTGTTCTGAAGGAAACTCTTCTGCTAAGCTGATGAAATTTAGAGATCTATTTGTTGCCACCATCTCCTCAACTCTCATGGCACTTATGTAGCCCATTACTCCAATATCTTTACTCTTTACTCTTTATTGCCTACCTCTTTCCCCTCAGTGTTCAGTAAAGTTTTTCTATAAATGACAGATCTACTCTCACTGCCTTCAAGACAATTCCAAATCATGATGACCCTTCCTTGGATTTCTGAGGTGATTGTCTCTTTGGAAATAGATTGCTCAATCTTCCTTCAAGGAGTGGCTGCTGGATGTGAACCACCAGCCTTCACAGTCAAATGTCTTAGGCACTACACCGTCAGAGCTCCCAAATGACACAGTAAATATTTTTTGGCTTTGAGGCCACAGAATGTCTCTGATGCATAGTCAACTTTATTTTTTAAATAATTTTTTTTTTAAATGTAAAAATAAACAAATTTTCTTAGCTATCAGACAACACAAATATAGGCTGCGGACTGGATTTGGCCTTCAAGCCATTGCTTGCCAACTAAGACCTAAGATATTGCTGTCTGACTAAAATTGTAATTGCGGTTTATTTACCATCCCATTCCTTCTCACAAAACTCTTTGGACCCACACTTCCTATAAAATAAGCTTTAAAGATCTTTGCCTGAATTTTCAGCTCTTCAGATAGGAAGGTAAAATTTACCTCCCATCTTATCACCAGTTACTCTACATCCATGCACATATATAGGTCTGACAGAGGCTCTCTACCTATATCTTTGTATGTGCTGCAAATATATTCATGAATGCAGTAGAGCATATGGGGGATAAAGGTGTGAAAATGTCTTCTCATAAGCAGACATCTTGAGGGAATGAGTCACTGGGGATAGAAGCTCAGGACCATAGTCTCAAGGGACACTAAGGTGAATTGACACAAAGAAAATGTTCTGCATCCAACTTTGATGAGTAATAACAGGGGTCTTTGTGAGTAGCCATCTACAGTGCAACAATTAGTCTCTCCCATCTGGAGCAAAGAAGATTGAAGAAAATCAAAGATACAGGAAACAATTAGTCTAAGGGTCTAATGGAACTTGTGGACCCTATCCCCATGATCCTGAGACCAGAAGAACTAGATAGTGCCCTACTACCACTGCTTACCTCTCTGAAAGGGATCACAAAAAGAGGACTAAGACAGAGTATGGGAAAATGTGGAACAAAACTCAAAATCATAAAAAAAGCAGGCTTATTAGTCTGATGAAAACTGGTAGAACACCCAAGACTATGGCCCTTAGACACCCTTCAAGCTAAGAATCAAATTTAAACCCTGTGACTCAACTGGCAGCCAAATGATAGACAGACCTCTCAGGTGAACAGTAATATCAGGAGGATATGCAGTCATTGGAACAACCAAGTATAGGAGATGAAAAGGTAAGTATTTGTCCAGGGATAGAGCTAGAAAGCTGGGTGGAGATGGGAAAGAAGACAGGAAGGGGTGGACACAGGGAGGAAGTGGGAAGAATGCTATTATAGTATAGGGATTTCAGTAAATGTCACATAACAGAATATGTGTGGATTGTTGAATGGATTTGCTTTCTAAACTTCAACCAAATCACAATTATTGGGAGGAGGGGGAGAGTCCATCTCTCACTCTCCACCTCACATACCTCCCTGTCTCATATATACGTACACCTCTATCTTATCACTATCTTGTGTGTAAACCTTACTGGAACAGAGGTTTTCTATTCTCTAGCCCTAGTAGAAAGCTGGGAGCTGTGGTAGCATAGTGCCCACTTGACTACTAACCAAAAGGCTGGTTGTTCAAACCCACCAGCCACTCCTCAGAAGGAAGATGGGATAATCTACTTCCAGATTGATACTGCTTCGGAAACTCAAGGAGGGGTCGCTATGAGTCAGGGCCTACTCGACAGCACATAACAACAACAACAACAACAATAGAAAGCTACCAATCAGCCTTCACACACTTCACTTTTTTCCTCCTCTATAAAACCTCTTCAGGAAACTAATGCTTCTAGATTTGCTTTTCTTCTGAGCTTCTGGAGCAGGAAAACTGTATCACACTATTTGGCCCTTAATTATATTTTTTGGGCATCAACTTTGTACCAGTTAGTGTTGTAAGCAGTGAGGATAAAACAATGAGTGTATCATAGCCCTTGTGCATGAGGAACTTGTGCAGAACTAAGGATACAAACAGGTGGTGGCAATGTCAGTTTATAAGTGCTACCAATGGAAAGGGGAAGATGGCTTAGGAAAGACATAAGAGGATATTTTATACATTAATATTTTTATTGTGTTGCTCAGGCATACATATCTTGTTGCTAATTAAAGAGAAGACCATGTGCATGTGCATGTGTGTGTGTCTGTTTGTGTTTCTCCCCTCCTACAGATTATGGAGCACATTTCAAAGAAGTATTCAGCTAATGGAGATACAAGTACTCTAATCATATCACTTGTTAATTTTGCCACACTTATGCAAAAGGCACTGCAATATGTAGTATTTCATATCTTGAAATATGTAAGTATACTGGAAGAAAATAAAATATTATTTCTATTTAAATGTGTCCAAGGGAAAGTTTGAAATGACTCACAATAGTAAATTAATTAACATCAGTATCATTAAAATGGAAGAGTAATATACAATAGGAGGGAATGCCAATATAACAGAAAGACAGGTTAAAGATGGTTATAACAATGACACATTAAATGCGTCTTTGAACTACCCAATAATCAAGGCAAAAAACACCATAAGTGATAGATGGATAGAGAGATAATATTGCCTAATGAAATGAAGAGAATCAATTAATCGACACATTTATATCTTTTAGTAAGATTTTTAAAAATGACTATGCCCTGAGCTGACTTATTTTAACATATATTATCCAAGTTCTTTAAATAAACAATAGAGATTGACAACACACTTTTTCCTGGCAATAAACTTTAAATTGAAAGTGTGCCTGGATTATTATAAAGAGACAATTAAAATGTCCATTGTGAAAAAAAAATGGTTCATCGACTCTAGAAAAAACATAACTTTAAAATATGAAAAAGAAATTAAGAAAAGAAAAAGAAAAAAAAAAAAAACCTGTGCACATATGCCAAACCTTCAACTTTTCATTTATTTTTTTTTTTGACAGATGTTTCAAGTAAAACAAAAACAAAAACAGAATATGAGTGATAATGTAGAACATGACACTTTTTCTCTTAAATGTCAATAGATAGTGAAAGATATTTAACCAGTATTGAATAAAAATTATTTAAACATTCTAGTCATTGCAGAATGAATGGATGTATGCCTTCTCTGCTGATGATTGAAAAGGTACACACATTCTACAACAAACAGATATTCCCTTGGCATTTTGTTAAGAAAATTGAAGAGCTTGACTTGCTTTTTTGGTTGAACAAAAGGCAATATCAATTTCACATGAAGATGAGTTACAGATGGCATTGCCAACATTGTTCTCACAATTTGCTTCAATGCCTGATAAAGTATTTGGATCTGGCCCCAGATATTTAAGCCTGGGCATGATTTGTAAACTTTGAAGAGCAGATTTCCCAGTTGGCTAACTAAGCCATAATGCATTGTTCAAGAAAGTCATCATGACTTGATTCCCCGTTTGCAATGGACCTGCAGAACAAAATATCCCAAACTCACAATTAAAGTTTTAAGGTCTATTTTGGAAAAGATCAATATCAGTGATAAAGTATCAGTTACTTTCTCAGCACTCATAGGTTTTGCTGATTGTTGCTAGATGCCACCAAGTCAGCTCCTAGACATACTGACCCTATGAACAACAGAACAAAACACTGGTATTTCCTGCACCATCTTCACAATCATTGCTAACTTTGAGCTCATTGTTGCAGTCATTGTGTCAATCCATCTCATTAAGAGTCTTCCTCCTTTTTGCAGACCCTCCACTTTACCAAAGAGCTTTGGTAGTGTAGTGCCTAAGGCACTTGACTACCAACCAGAAGGCTGGTGGTTCAAACCCACCAGCTACTCCTCAGAAAGAAGGTTGGGCAATCTACTTCCATAGTGATACTGCCTCAGAAACCCAAAGAGGGGTCTCTATGAGTCGGGTCTGAATCAACAGCACATAACAACAACACAACAACAACTACTTTACCAACCATGACATCTTTCTCCAGGGATTTATCGCCATTATTGTTAGGTGTCATCTAGTTGTCTCTGACTCATAGAGAATCTATGTACAACAGAACAAAAAATGGCCCAGACCTTTGTCATCCTCTAAATCTTTGCTATTCGTGAGCCCATCATCACATCATCCATCATGTTGAGGGTTTTCCTCTTTTTTTTTATGGCCCTCTACTTTACCAAGTATAATATTCATCTCCAGGGAATGGTCCCTTCTGACAACAAGACCAAAAATGGTGAGATGAAGTCTGGCCATTTTTGTTTCTAAGGAACATTTCACTTGTTCATCTTCTAACACATATTTATTTATTCTTCTGGCAGTCCATGGTATTTTCAATATTCTGCAGCAACATGACATTTCAAATACATTAATTCTTTTTCAATTTCTTTATTCATTGTCCAGTTATCACAAGCATGTGAGGTTATTGAAAATACCATGGCTTGAGTTGGGCTCACTTTATTCTTCAAACTGATATATTGCTCTTTAATACCTTAAAGAAGTCTTTTGTAGTAGATTTTCCCAGTGCGATATGTCTTGATTCTTTGGCTGCTGCTTCCATGGGCATTGATTGTGGATCCAAATAAAATGAAATCCTTGTCACAGCTTCAATCTTTTCTCCATTTATCATGATGTTGTTTATTGGTCCACTTGTGAGAATTTTTGTTTCCTTTATGTTTGTGTTCTTTATGTTGAAGTGAAATCTATTCTGAAGGGTGAATTCTTTGATCGTTGTCACTATGTGCTTCAAATCTTCTTGAAGCAAGCAAGGTGGTATCACCTGCATATTGTAGGTTGTTAATCAGTCTTCTTCTGATCCTGATGCTGCATTCTTCTTCATATAGTCCAGCTTCTAGGATCATTTGCTCAGCATACAGATTGAATAAGTATGGTGGAAGGATACAATCTTGACATGCACCTTTATTGACTTTAAACCATGGAGTATCCCCTTGTTCTGTTCGAACAACCACCTCCTCATATATGTACAAGTTCCTCAGGAGCACAATTAAGTGTTCCAGAATTCCCACCCTTTGCAATGTTATCCACAATTTGTTAAGATCCACACAGGCAATGCCTTTTCCTGGTCAATGAAACACAGGTGAACATCTTTCTGGGATTCTTTGCATTCAGACAAGATCCATCTGACATCAGCAATGATATCCTTCACTCTACATATTCTTCTGAATTCAATTTGAATTTGTGGAAGTTCTCTCTCAATATACTGCTGTAATCATTTTTTCAACTCTCTTCAGCAAAATTTTACTTGTGTGAGATATTAATGATATGGTTCTATAATTTCCACATTGTGTGGGATTACCTTTCTTTGGAATAGGTACAAATATCAATCTCTTCCAGTTAGTTGGCCAGGTTGCTGTCTTACAAATCCTTGGCATAAATGAGCGAGTGCCTCCAGCAACTGCATCCATTTATTGAAATGTCTCAATGTGTATTCCATCAATTCTTGGAGACCTGTTTTTCACAAAGTTTCTCAGTGCAGCTTGGACTTCTTCCTTCAATAATATCAGTTCTTGATCATATGCTACCTCTTGAAATGGTTGAATATCAAATAATTCTTTTTGGTACAGCAGCTCTTTGTATTCCTTCCATCTTCTTTTGATGTGTCCTACATCATTCAATATTTTGCCCATAGAGTCCTTCAATATAGCAACTTGAGACTTGACTTTTTCATCAGTTTTTTTTTTTTTTTTTTTCAGATTGAGAAATGCCCAGTGTGGTCTTCCTTTTGGTTTTCTAATTCCATGCCTTTGAATATTTCATTATAATACTTTACTGGTCTTCTCAAGCTGCCCTTTGATATCTATTCAGCTCTTTTATTTCATCGTGTCCTCCATTTGCTTTAGTTTCTCTCCATTCAAGAGCACACTACAGAGTCTCCTTTGACATCTATTTTGGCCTGTTCATCCTTTCTAGTCTTTTTAATGGCCTTTTGCTTTCTTCATGTATGATGTTCTTGATGTTATCCAATAACACCTATGGCACTCGGTCATTGGTGTTCAATGCATCAAATCTATTTTTCAGTCTCTAATTTCAGGTGGGATATACTCAAGGTTGTATTTTGGCTCCTGTGGACCTGTTTTAAATTTATTCAGCTTCAACTTGAACTTGCATATGAGCAATTGATTAGTCTATTTTCACAGTTGGCCCCTGACCATGTTCTGACTGATGATATTGGTCAATCTATCACCTCTTTTTACCTTTGTTGTCTATTTGATTCCTGTGTATTCCAGTTAGTGAGGTCCATGTGTATCATTGCCATTTATGCTGTTGAAAAAAAGGTATTTTCAATGAACATATTGTTGGTCTTTCAAAATTCTATCATGTGGTCTCCAGCATCATTTCTTTTACTAATGCTATATTTTGCAACTACTGAAGCTTGTTCTTTGTTTCCAACTTTCACACTTCAATCACCAGTAATTATCAATATACCTTGATTACAGATTTGGTCAATCTCAGATTGCGGATGTTGGTAAAAATCTTCAATTTCTTCATCATTTGCTTTAATGCTTGGTGTGTAAATTTGAATAATATTAGTATTAACTTATTTTCCTGTGTTGTTGATGTTGTTAAGTGCTGCTGAGTTGGCTCTGACTCATAGCAACCCTGTATGCAACAAAACAAAACACTGCCCAGTCCTGTACCATCCTCACAATCCTTGCTGTGTTTGAGCCCATTGTTGCAGCAACTGTATCAATCCATCTCATAGAGGATCCTCCCTTTAATTCTGACCCTCCACTTTACCAATCATGATATTGTTCTCCAGAGAATCGTCCCTTCTGACTACACAACCAAAGTAGGTGAGACGAAGTCTGGCCATTTTCACTTCTAAGCTACATTCTGGCTGCAAGTCTTCCAGAATGGATCTGTTCATTCTTCTTTATGGGCAGGTGGATATGAATTATCCTATCACTAACAGCGCTGTGCCTCAGGATAGATCTTGAAATATTCCTTTTCACTTCATCATTCCTTTCCACTTGTTATTCCCTTCATATTAGACCATATGACTGTATGATTCAAAATGGCCAACACCAGTCTGTTTAAGTTCACTAGTGCCTATGATGTTGATCTTTATGTGTTTCATTTCATTTTGACAGCCTCCAGTTTTCCTAGATCCATATTTCACTCATTCCATGTTCCAAATATTAAAGAACATTTACAGCTGTAATTAAAGTCCTGGAAGCTTTACTCCATCTGGGTCATTAAGGTCAACTCTACTGCTTTGAGGCAACTCTTTCCCAATTGTACTTTGAGTGCTTTCCAAGTCAAGCTTCCAGCTCTGTATCAGATGATGTTTCACTGCTATTCATAACATTTTCAGTGGCCACATTTTTCAGAAGTGGATGGCCCCATCCTTCTTCCTAGTCTATCTTTATTTGGAAACTCCACTGAAATCTGTCCACCATGGTGACCCTGCTGCATTTGAAATACCAGTGGCATAGCTTCCAGCATCACAGCAACACACAAGCCATCACAGTATGACAAACTAACAGACAAGTAGTTCATTCAGGGACTAGTTTCTCCTAATAAAATATCTGCCCAAAGAACATGAGACAAAGTCTCATCATCCTCCATTCAAAGAATTTTGGCTGCATTTTTTCCAAGACAGATTTGTTTCTTCTAGAAGTACATGACATATTCAATATTCTTTAACAACACCATAATTAAAATGTATCAATTCTCTTTCAGACTTCCTTATTGATGTTTCAACTTCTGCATGGATATGGAGCAATTGAAAGTACTACAGCTTGAATTAGGTGCACCTTAGTCTTTGTGGTAACATCTTTCCTTTTGAACACTTTACAGAAGTGTTTTGCAGCAGATTTGCCCAGTGCAATGTAACATTTGATTTCTTTATTGCTGTTTTCATGGACATTGACTGTGGATCCAAGTAAAATGAAATCCTTGACAAGTTGAATCTTTTCTCTGTTAAACATAATGTTGATCATTGGTCCAATTGTGAAGATTTTTGTTTTCTTTGCATTATGGTGAACTACACACTGAAAGCTGTAGTCTTTGATTTTCACCAGTTAGTGGTTTAAGTTCTCTTCACTTTCAGCAAGCAAGGTTGTGTCATTTGCATATTGCAGGTTGTTAACAAATCTTCCTCCAATCCTGATGATGCAGTCTACTTGATATAGTCTTACTTCTCAGATTATTTGCCCAGAATACATATTGTATTAGTATGGTGAAGGTTACAGTCCTGAGGTACACCATTCCTAATTTTAAACCACACAGTTATCATCTATTTCTGTTTGAATGGCTGCCTCTTAGTCTATGTACATGTTCTTCATGAGTACAATTAAGTGTTCTGGAATTCCCATTCTTTACAATATTATCCATAATCTGTTATGATCCACACAGTCCATTGACTGCATACACAAAAAGACACAGGTAAACATCTTTCTAGTATTCTCTGCTTTTAGCTTAAATAGATCTAACATCAGAAATGATGCCCTTTGTTCCATGTCCTCTTTTCAATACAGCTTGATTTTCTGGGAGTTTCTTGTCAACGTACCATTGCAACCTTTTTTTTTTTTTTTTTTTAGTTACCTTCAGCAAAATTTTACTTGTTTGTGATATTAATATCTTTTCAATAATTTCTGAATTTTGTTGGGTCACTTTTCTTTGGAATGAGCACAAATATGGATTTGCTCCAGTTGATTGAGCAGTTCCTTGTCTTCTTAATTTCTTGGTGATCTACTTCTAAGGAAAAAAAATGGCCAGTGAAAACCATATGAATAAAATAGAACATTGTCTGATAGTGCTGGAATATGAGTCCTTCAGCTATGAAGATATTCAAACACAACAAGCAAAGAACTGCTTCCTCCAAGTAGAGCCAACCATAATGACATTGATGGAAAAAGCTTTAAGGACCTTCATTTACTGATATGACAGGACTCAAAATGAGATGATTCAGCTGCAAGCGTCCATTAATAACCTGAATGTGCAATCTATAAATATGAATTGAAGAAAATTGAAAGTTGTTACAAATGAAATATAATGCTTGATTATCCATATCTTAGGCATTGGTGAGATTAAATGGACTGGTATTAACAATTTTGAATTGGATAATCATATGGTCTATTATGCCTGGATTGACAAATTGAAGAGGATCCATGTCATATGTCCATGTCAAAAAGAACATTTCAAGATCTATTGTGAGGTACAATGCTAACCATGGTAGGGTAATATCAATATGCCTACAAGGAACAATTATTAATATGACTATTATTCAAATATATGTACCAACAACTAATGCTAAAGATGAAGATTCTTTTTTAACCAATTTCTACAGTCTGAAATTGATCAAACATACAAGGAATATGCACTGATAATTACTGGTGATTGGAATGCAAAAGTTGGAAACAAAGAAGAAAGATCAGTAGTTGGGAAATATAGCCTTGATCGAAAGAAACAACATTGGAGATTTCATGATAGCACTTTTTAAGATCAACGACCTATGTATTGGGAATACCTTTTCCACAATATAAATTGTGACTATACATGTAGACCTCACCAAATGAAATACAGAGTAATCACATCTACTAAATCTGTAGACAAAGATAATGTGGAAACTCAATATAATCAGTAAGAAGTAGGTCAGCAGCTGACTGTGGAGCAGATGATTAATTGTTCATACATAATTTCAAATTGAAGCTGAAGAAAATTAAACAAGTTCATAAGAGACAAAGCATAACCTTGAATATATTTCATAAATTTATAGGCCATCTTAAAGATAGATTTCACATGCTGAAAACTTATTACTGAAGATCAGACAAGTTGTAGAATGACAGCTAGGACAGTAGAACATACATGAAGAAAGGAAAAATCATTAAAAGGAAAGGAAATAAAGAAAAAACAAAATGGATCTCAGAAGAGATTGATATTTGGTTTTGAATGTAAAGTAGCTAGAGTGAAAGTAAGAAATGATAAAGTAAAAGAGCTGAACAGAAGATTTCTAAGTGTTGCTCAAGAAGATAGAAAAAAAAAAAGTACTATAATAAAATGTGCATAGAACTGATGTTAGAGAGCCAAAAGGAAAGACATACTCAACATTTGCCAAGCTGAAAGAACTGAAGAAAATACTCAAGCATTGAGTTGTTGCAATATTGAAAGATTCCACGATAAAATTTTGAATGACAAAAGAAGCATCAAAAGAAGATGGAAAGAATACACAGTCACTGTACCAAAAAGAACTTCTTGATATTCAACCATTTTAGGAATTAGCATATGATTAAGAACTGATTGTAGTGAAGGAAGAAATACCGGTGAAAAACAAAGCTCCAGGAATTAAGAGAATGTAATCTGAGATGTTTCAGTTAATGGATGCAACTTTGGAAACACTTATCTACACCAAGAAATTTGGAAGACAATATTCATACAGTGAAGCTTAATAATTAAAAGTACCACTGTTCTGTCAGTTTGTCATATTGTGGTTGCTTGTGTGTTGCTGTGATTCTGGAAGCTTTTCCACCTGTATTTCAAATACCAGCTGGGTCATCCATGGCCAAAAGCTATCAGTGGAGTTTCCATACTACTGACTAGGAAGAAAAGCCTGGTGATCTACTTTCAAAAATGAGAGAAAGAAAACCTTATGGATCATAACAGAATATTTTTTGACTAACTTGCTTTGGGTATGACATCAGGAAGGATTAATCACTGGAGAAGAATATTATATTTGGTGACGCAGATGATCAGCAAGGGGGTGGGAAACTCTGTGATATGGATGGTCACAATAGCCATAATGATGGACGCTAGCATGACACATGGAGGGGCAATGTCCCATTCTTTTCTATATAAGGTCTCCAAGAGTCAAAGTCAACTTGATGACAGCTAACAACAACAATTAAGAGTGAGGTGCTTACATCATGAGGAGGCGGGGCAAGATGGCGGACTAGGCAGAAGGATTGCACAGACCCTCTTCAACAAAGAAAAGGGAAACCAATTAACACAGACACAGAAGATAATCTTG
>NW_006921731.1:6744645-6747856 GCF_000298275.1 Orycteropus afer afer
GACATGAGACAAAGTATATGTGAACTGCTGTATGAAAAGTGAATTTACTCTGTAAATCTTCACCCAAATCCTAATAATAAAAAAAAAAAGAGTGAGGTGCTTGCATACAGAGCCCCTCTGCCATTGACTTGCCATTCTGACTCATAGCAACCCCCATAGGGTAGATTGCCTCATCTGCAGAGTGGCTATAGAATTGAACCGCCATCTATCTGGTTAGCAGCCAAATGCTTTACCCCCCATACCACCAGTGGTCCTTACATACACAGAGACTGTGGTTAAATATTTTCTTCAGCATTTTTTACATATAGTATCTTGGGCAAGTCTTACTCACTTTCTTTAACTATAACATTAATATATGCCATTTAACTCATAGCACTTTTAAGAGAACAGAATAGCATACTGCATAAAATGTCCAGTATATTGCCTAGTATAAAGTAAATTTTCAGTAAAAGCTGGTCAATAATATTATTAACAGTCTTATTCAATTATCATTTTATTATTGATAATTGGTGAACATAGAATAGAATATCAATAATTAGAAATACAGAAGTGAAATTGAAATAAGTCTACAACAGAGATTTCAAGGTAGCATAGGACAGTCAAAAAAGATTAATGTGAAGGATATAGATCATTATATGGTTTATAAGAACAAAATATTTCAATAAACATTCATCAAGAACAGATGGCTTAAAGGCATTATAGTTCATAGGATCAAATACCATGTGCTCATTAAAAAGGATGATGTAGTTTTAGTTCTAATTTATTTATATGGAAAGATACTATGATGCACTGTGTAGGGGACCAACAACATAGCAGTATACAAAAGAGAGAAAAAGATGAAAATGTTAGAGGAGAGAGAATAATATCTGGATGGAATATATACCACAATTTAACAGTGTTTATCTCAGGTGGTAGTATTACATATTTCACTTTCATAAGAAATGCCATACAATTTCTGATAAAATTTATATATATATAACCAAAAAAAAAAAGGAAGAAGAAGAAGAAAGGAAAGAAAGCAAAAACAAAATGGATGTCAAAGAGACTGACATTTGTTCTTGAATGTAAAGTAAACCATCAACCATGGAGTTGATTCTGATTCAGTAACACTCATTGGGTTTCTAAGTGAGTAAATCTTTACAGAAGCAGATTGCCTTATTTTCCTCCCAGGGAAGAGCTGATAGGTTTGAACCACCAATCTTCTGCTTAGCAGTAAAATGCCATTTGATCTCCTTTACATATAGGTATGTACACACAGATACGGAGATATATACAGTTTGTTGTTGTCAACTACGCAAAGTTGGCTCCTGACTCATGGCAACCTCAGGCATAAAGGAAAAATATGCCACCTTGTCATGTGCCATTCACATAATCAGTTGCAGATCAGACTGTTGTACTCCGTGGGTTTTCATGGGCTGCCTTTTGGAAATAGATTCAGGCCTTTCTTCCTAGTCTGTCTTAGACTGAATGCTCCACCAAAACCTGCTCAACATTATAGAAACACACAAGCCTCCACTGATAGACAGGTAGTGGCTGCACACGAAATGCATTGCCAAGAATGAAACATGGATCTCCCACATGAAAGGTGAGATTTCTACCATTGAATCATCAATTCCTCATTGTCCTATCTATTCAATTTCTAATGCATTTACCTAAGATCCAACTAAAATCTCTCTTCTTCTCTGAAGAGTTATTCAGTTTCCCCACTCTTAATTATTTTGCTTTGAGCTTTTATAACACTTTGGATGTGTGTGTACACACATTTGGTATTGTGTTTATTTGCTAACAGAATGAAAAGCAATCACAAAGAAACAATGGTCCATATAGCAACTGACACCTTGTGAACACTTACTCTTTGTGTCAGACCATGCTAAGAGCTTTCCACATGGGCATTTTTCCCATCCCATTAAAAAAAGCAAAAAACAAAAAAAACATGAAATTAGTTTTAAAAGAGTAAAGTGTTTTGCTTTCCATTACATAGCAAGGAAGTGTAAAAGATAGGACACAGTTATGGTTTCCTCCTTAATCTGGAGTCTGATTAAATGACAATGACACTGACAATTATCCCTGGATTCTCATTGGTGTGTGGAACTGCCAAGAATGTTGATGTTCAGGTGCAACCTTGAACTGGAGAACCAGAAGCTCTTGGGACAAGAAAAGATAAGAATATATTCTGAAAGGGTCATAATATTTGTTGAGGCCAGCTGGTTTAAGAGTTACACCCTCTATACTGACCTACCTATATTCATCATGTGTGACAGTCTGCTTGAGAACCCCTAAAAGTCTAAGACCATTCTGTCCTTCTACTCACAATTAAAATCTAGCATATAGTAAGTGCACAACAAAACCTGTCAGATAAAGCTTTATATAAATTCATACACTAATCTTTTTTCTTTGTGGACTTTGGTAATTGAAGAAATCATCAATGAAAGATAGTTGATTTCAAGAATTCTTTTATCCTAGACTTGACTTCTTGCTGTTGGTGATATTAGGGAGTTTTTCTTCAGAAGAAATGGTTGTTAAAATTAACTGAATCTTTCCAACTTGTAAGCTGGGGGGAAAAAAAAGCCAATTTGAAGGAGTTGGTGCTGTTTCTGAACCTGATGTTTAACAAGAAGAGCTAAGTAAAAAAAAACCCATAAACTGCTAGATTTACTGTCTTGTATTTCATCTTTTTTTCTCTGAGATCTTTCTTCTGTTATATTGGGGAATAAGCTTTTTTTTTTTTTTTTTTTTAATATCCAAAAGATTTCTACTGAAGCAATAATATTCAAAAAGAGTTCCAATTTCCCCTCTCCACGGGGATGAAATCTGCAAACTACTCAAAATAGCTAATTACAGAACAGTCTATTTTACTATTTTACACAATGCTTGGATAAGGGCACATTAAAGGGTGAAAAGCTTCAGATTATCTAAAGCTTAAAAAATATTATGATGCTCTTTTATTTAAATAGTTATTTTATGCATTATCAGTTACTTTCAAAAGTTTTTGTTTCTCTGTTACTTACATAGCTCTTTAAACTTAATGTTAAAATTATGTGAAAAAAGTGGGGATGGAGTAAGTGAAGAAAAGATATCAAAGTAGAAAAAAGTTATAAGGGGAAAAGTCCACATTATTTATAGTCTGTGTTATTCTTTAGCCTTGAACTTGGAAAAGAAAATAAGACTGGCACTGTATCAAGGCCATTGCTAAGTGGATACACACACACAG
>NW_006921731.1:6747956-6761493 GCF_000298275.1 Orycteropus afer afer
TATATATATATATATATATATATATATATAAAATCACATCAAGATATCACTTTGAAGAAAGTTGTACATATGTGAAGCCATGATCTTGTCTATAGCCTCATATGTATGTGAAATCTGGACAATAAGTAAGGCAGATCACAGAAGAATTGATGCATCTGAATTGCAGTGTTTGCAAAGAATATTGAATGTACCATGGACTACTAGAAAAATGAACTAATCTGTCTTGGAGGAAGTATAGCTGGAATGCTCCTTTGAAATGAGAATGGTGACATTTCCCCTCATGTACACTGAACCTGTTAGGAGGGTCCAGTCCCTGGAGAAGTACATCTTGCTGAACACAGTATAAAGTAGAGGGTCAGCAAGAAAAAAAAAAAAAAAAAAAAACCTCTCAAAGGGATGGATGGACACAGTGGCAGTAGCAATGGGCTCAAACATAGAAATGATTGTGAGGACAACCTTGGATTGGACATTGTTTTGTTCTGTTGTATATGAGGTCACTATGAGTCAAAACTGACTCGATGGCACTTAACAACACCACCACCATCTATCATATCAACGCCATTGCTGATTGGAATTCTGTCTGTCTATCTATCTACCTACCTACCTACCTACATACCTATATGTGTGTTAAAATAAAATCTTACATCTTAACTTGTGTGTAATTGATATTATTTCCAAAGCTAGGCAAAAAGATATTATCTCTTTAAGAAATGGCAATGCATAGCTTATAAAATACACTGTTTTGCTTTCATTGCTACATTTAATGTTCTTTAAGAAGCATGAGAATATAGAAACTTAATAATTGACTAGGCAGTTAGAATTAAACCACAGAGTCTGAATATCAAACCCTGACTAAGATTTCAGAATGAGGAGCTCTTGGGTAAGGAAAAAGAGCACTTCAAGAGCAGAAAGAACAGATCTGGTTGAGGGGAGGAACATTTCATTGAAGGGCCTCTAAAATGAACATGAAAAGAAAAAAGAGAGAGAGAGAGGCTACAACATGATAGATACAGGAATTCTATGCATCCTATCCATATAGTAGCCATCAGGTATGAAAATGAGAGAATGTTGATTATTTAACAACTTAATGATAATTTATAATGCAGGATTGGAAAAAAAAATAAAAAGTATTTAAGACCTTAGATATCAATATATTTGTACTCAAAACATGAATAACAAATACAAGCTAGATTGTAGCTGTGGGAAAAGATTTCAGAGATCATTGTCACTTAGTTGAGTGGGGCTCACTATTAAAAATGATCATGATATATTTTACCTAATTAAAAACAAATAATAAACAACAGAAACAAAAGTTCTGACTTGTTAAAAAATGAGGTAACATAGTGATTGCATTAAAGGTAAAACGAACCTGCTAAAATAAAATATATAACAGAGATAGGAAAATATGGCCAACTAGCTCAATATATAATAGGAAAAAAGACATGTGATGGTATAAGTGTTAGCTGCTGACTCCTGGTCACAAGGAACATTTCTTTGCTACATTTCAGATACAGAGATCTTTATAACAGGCACAGAGAACAGAATTAAGAATTATGGAGAAATTCTCCAATAATATCTGGCCCACACAGCTTCACTGGAGAATTTTAACAAACATTCAGAGAAGAATTGATACCAATATTACTCAAGCTCATCTAAAACAGAGAAAAGGAAAGAATGTTCCCTAATTAATTCTAAGACAACATCACTCTGATACCAAGTCAAGTGAAGATGCTACAAAAAAGAAAATTATAGAACAATATTCCTCATGAATAGAAATGCAAAAATTCTCAAAATTCTAGTCAAAAAAATTTAACAGTATATGAAAAAAAGTCAAACATCTTCATGAGGTTGGATTCATATCAGGAATGCAAGGGTGATTTCACATTAGAAAATCAATCAATGTGATTCATCACATAAATAAAACATAAGAAAGAAACACATGATCATCCTAATTGATTCAGAGGGGAATTTGTTAAAACCTAACACCTTTGCCTAATAAAAAATCTTAGCAAAATAATTAAGGGCATATATTTTAAACCAAGAGCCAATATTATACTCAATGGTGAAAAACTGAGAACCTTCTCCTTGAGAATAGAAATAAGTCAACCATGCTCAGTATCACCACTCTTATTCGATACTGTACTGTACGTCCTAGCAGATAAATATGGCAACAAAGGGACATAAAGATAAACTAATTGGAAAGGAAGAAGTAAAACTATATTAATTGATGACATGATACCATACATAGAAAATCTCAAAAATTCCAAAAGAAATCTACTTGATTGATTCAGCAAAATGGCTAAATACAAGAGCAACAGACAAAAGTCAGTTGGCTTCCTTTATATTAACAAGGAGAACTCTGAAAAGTAATTCAAGAAAACAATAACATACCCTAAAGGATAAAATGCCTAGGAATAAACCGTACCAGGGATGTAAACGACTTATACAATGAAAACTATAAAAGATTACTAGAAGAGAAGTTCTGGTAAGATGGTGGAAAAGGCAGACAAACTACACAGACCCTCTTCAACAAAGAAAAGAAGAACCAATTAACACAGACAAAAAAGATAATCCTATATCACTGAGCTTTGAAAGGAAGGATATAGAAGTGGACTAAACTTCAACTAGTAGAAGAACCTGCATGAAAACAGTGATACATACAGAGCTGCAGACAGTCAGTGATGCTGACGGCATAGACAGAAAGTTGTATGTCAACTCAGTTTGGCCTGGGTAAGTGGCTGGGCAGCTGGTGGTAGTTATTCCCCATGATGAGACTGGAAATCAGCTCCATGGGGGAATCTACCACAAGCAGCTGAGTAGCTGCCCTAGGGATATGTTCTCCTTCTCAAATGTAAGCAGTAGCTTTGGGAATGGTCTCCAGCTTATGGCACACTTGAACCCCACATGTAGCCATGTCATTGCTCAGCAGCCTGTGATGCTCTGCCAACCTTGGGACTTAATGAGTGGCCTGCCATGTGGTTTGGTAACATTGGGACTGTGCCTTTTTACTGGTCAATCTTGTGCTTGTCAGCCTCAGCAGCCAGCAGCTGTATGAGCAAAGAAAATCCAGCTCCAGTGGGTCAGGAACAGGAGGCAGAGCTGAAGTTCAAGGTTGAGGGGCTTTCACACAGCCTCTAGAGCCTAGCACTCTGAACTCGGACTTAATATCTCCAAATTGTAAGAGAATAAACTCCCATTTGTTCAAGCTATCTCATTTGTGGTATATTCTTGTCAGAGCAATATTAGGTAACCAGAACATGGTGTTAGGATCTAAAAATTAACCTAAAAGTTAGCCCTACTAGTCAGGGGCTGTACAGAGGACTGCACTGGTGGCTGGTGAATAAAGGGGAACCAGTGAAGAAGGAGACAGGCTGAGCTATTGGACTTTGGCTGTCCAGAGGGCACAGTCATTTTTAATGTTTACAAGTGGTTTGATCATTTTGGATATTTAAAGTACAGTGTTCACTCAGATTCCAGGGACCTAAGAATAGGCTCCACTCACTTGCCAAGGACCACAAGGACATTCTGGACATAAAGGCCTGGAAAGGTGCAATATTCCCTTTATTACTCATAAAACTCACACCTTCTTGGTGAATCTCTAACTCTCACCCACTTTCTGGACTGGCAGGAATTCCATCCCAGTCTGTGTGCTCAGATGGAAGCTTGGTGCCAAGCCCCACCACACACAGATTTTTTTTTTTTTTTTTTGATTTGTTTTTGTCTGTTTTCAAATTATTATTATTATTTTCCCTTCCTTTTTATTATTACTCTTTTTTCTTTCCTTCCAAGGTTCTACCTAGTTTTTAGCTTTTTCTCTCTTTCCTTTTCCTTGTTCACATTTTTTTTTCTTACTTGTTTTTCTTTTAACATTTTTCCCATTATTTTCTTCATTATTCTCCTACTCTACCTCTGTTTTCTTATTCCTCCCTCCTCAGATAATGCAAGTCCCCCTTCTTTTTTTTTTATTCATATTTCTTTTAAATTTAAGTATTTCTTTAAATATTTTCTCTCATTTACTGCCTTTCTTCTTCTTCTTTTTTTTTCTCTTTTTGTGACTGTTCTTATGTGTTTGTGTGATATGTGTGTTTTGTCCTCTGTGGGAGAAAGCAACCATGTCCATGGTACCTAACCACATCTGCACCTCCTGAAGCTCCACTTACTGAATGAGAGACACTAATTCCTTCTTCACCAACTGGCCAATGATACATGACCACCAATAAGAGCTTGACTCACCCTGAACTGCTCTTCACAAACAGTTAACAGAGATCTGTGCAGTCACTCTCATTCTCTATCACACCCACCAGGATACAAGTGGTGAATGCATAAGTGCTGCCAACCAGTGAACAGGGGAGCACAGTACCCTGCTTACTAAGATGCATCCATAAAAAAAGCAAATAAAATAAAAATCTTGGGAAAATCATTCCAACAAACAATCACCAATTAAATATAAACACAACAAAATCACAATGTCTTGGAGGCAATAGACCATCACAATCCATACAGAGAAGCAAGATAAAGCAGTAGAAATGAGGGAGCAGGGTACAAATGTAGAACACATCCCCAAGGTAGAAGCAGCATTGGAACTCCCTAATAAAGAATTCAAAAGAATCATATTTAGGTACCTTCAACAGATTGAGAGACAGATCAAGAAAAGCACTGACAAAATTAAGGAAAACACAGACAAAGTCCCAGAATAATTTTGGAAGAAAATACAAAACAAATGACAAAACAATGAAAAATTAAAAATGATACAAAATCCACAGATAGAAATCCAGAATATCAGTATTAAATATTCAGAAATAGAAAGCACATTGAAAGGGCACAGGAATAGGATCAAATTAATGGAAGACAAAATTAATGAAGTTGAAGAAAAATACCAGAATACTTCTTTGGAAAGGGATCAATCAGAAAAAGATCAAAACAAAATGAGGAAAGAATAAGATTCATGTGGGATATAATGAAAAGGAATAACCTTTTTGGAATCAGAATTCAAGAACAGGAAGAGAAAAAGAAGACAACTGAGAAAATTGTCCAGGATTTGTTGAAAGACAAATTCTCTGATATGATGAAATATGAGAATATATCCATTCAGGAAGTCCAATGAATGCCAAACAGGATAGACTCCAAAAGAAAATCACCGAAACAGGTCATAATCAAATTCACCAAAACCAGAGACAAAGAAAGAAACCTGAAAGCAGCACAGGAAAAATGAAGTTACGTACAAAGTGCAACCAATAAGAACAAGATCTGATTTCTTGGCAGAAACAGAAACCAGACATGCAGAAGGCAATGAGGATGTTATGTATAAAACCATGAAAGAGAAAAATTTTCAATCAAGAATTATATACCCAGCAAAATTGCCACCAAATATGGTGGTAAAATTAGGAGATTTCCAGATAAGCAGAAATTAAGGGAATTTGTTAAAACCTGACCAACTTTATAGGAGACACTAAAGGGAGTCCTTTTAACAGAGAACCAACAGAAGCAAAGAACAACTGACCTTTAATAAACAAGATGACATAATCCAGAAACCAACACAGCTATGGATGTATCCAAAGTAAAATAAGCTTACAAGATTATAAACAGGGAACCAGACACATCAATTGGCAAATGAGGACAACTACAAACCAAAAGAGGGAAAATACTGTGTAGTTACAGAACTTCTAAATGGTGAGGAAGTCAAGAGAGTTGCAGGATAAAAGGGACTATTCAAATCATGGGGAGAAAATTACAAATCACAGTGTGACCTCATAGACAAATGATAATCCTTCACATCACAAAAAAAAAAAGAAGACAAGCACAAATATTTAGCAAATACTAAAATAATAGCAATGAAGGAAATGATAGCATGATTCATAAACAAAATGAAACAGTACAGAAAATTATATGGAACACAGAAGCCAGGAACACCACAAAGAAACACGTAACAAAATCACAGCAACAAATTCATACTTGTCAATAATTACACTGAATGTTAATAGATTAAATGCACCACACAAGAAACAGAGTTGCAGATTGGATAAGAAACATAACTAATCAATATGCTGTCTACAAAAAAACACCTCATAGACCCAAAGACAAAAATAGACTAAAAATCAATGGTTGGAAAAAGATATATCAAGCAAATGGCAAATAAAAAAGAGCAGGAGTGGTAACATTAATTTCTGATCAAATTGCCTTTAAGACAAAAACTACCATAAGAGACAAGGAAGGATATTATATAATGATGAACAATAAACTGAACAAGAATAACCATAATAAATATCTATGGACCCAATGAAAGAGGCTCAAAATACGTAAATCAGACTATAATGGAATTGAAAAGATAAATACATGATTCTACAGTCATAGTATGAGACTTTAATGAACACTTTTCAATGAAAGATAGAACAATTGGAAAGAAACTCACAAAGACACAGAAGAACTAAATAATACAATCCACCAACTTGATCTTATAGATATCTATAGAACACTTTACCCAACAACAGCACAAGATACATTTTTTTCCAGTGCACATGGAACATTTTCCATGGGAGACCACTTGTTAGCCCATAAAGCAAGCCTTCATAAATCTAAAAATTGGAAATACTGCAAAGTGTTTTCTCAGATCACAATGCTGTCAAATTAGAAATCAACAAGAGGAAGATCAAAGGGAAAAGACCAAACACACAGAAACTGAACAACACTCTTTAAGAATGACTGGGTAATAAGAGAAATAAAAAACAAACTTAAAAAATTTATTGAATTAAATGATGAATGAAAACATAACATACTAAAATCTTTGGGACACAGCAAAAGCAGTGTCCAGAGGCCAATTTATAACAATAAATGCACACATCAAAAAGAAGACAGAGCCAAAATCAATATATTAAACCTACATCACTTAAATAAAACAAAGAAAAAGAACTACAAGATCATATCAATTGGTGCAAAAAAGGCATTTAATAAAACCCAACAACGATTCCTGATAAAAACTCTGAGCAAAATAGGAATAGAAGGGACATTCTTCAACATAATAAAGGGAGTATATGCAAAACCAACAGTCAACACTATTCTCAACAGAGAGAGACTGAAAATATTTCCCTTGTGAATAGGAACCAGAGAAGGATGCCCTCTATCATCACTTCTTTTCAACATTGTATTGGAAGTCCTAGCCAGGGCAATAAGGCAAGAAAGGAAATCAAAGGCATCGAAATTGGTAAGGAACAAAGCAAATTATCTCTATTTGCTGATGATATGATCCTATACATAGAAAACTCAAGACATTCAGTAAAACAACTACCAGAACTAATTGAGAACTTCAGCATAGTGGCAGGATACAAGATCAACATACAAAATTCAGTTGGATTTCTCTACACCAGCAAAGAGATTGCTGAAAAAAGAAATAAGGAAATCAGTACCATTTATAATCACTATGAAAATAATAATAATAATAATAATAATAATAATATTTGGAAATAAATCTTACCAGAGACACAAAAGACCTTTACAAAGAAAACTATAAAAAGATTACTTCATGAAATCATCCAAGATCTACATAAATGGATGAACATACCATGCTTGTGGATAGGAAGATTGAACATTGTGAAAATGTCAATTCTACCCAAAGCAATTTATACATTCAATGCAATCCCAATCCATATATGGAAAAATCAATCACTAACTATACGGAAAGGAAAGAGACTTCAGATAAACAAAGCACTATTGAAGAAGAAGAACAAAGTAGGAGGTCTCACACTGCCACATCTCAAAACCTACTATACAGCAACAGTAGTCAAAACTGCCTCTTCTTGGTACAATGACAGATACATAGACCAATGGAATAGAATTGAGAACCCAGAAGTAGATCCATTGACCTATGGTCAGCTAATCTTTGACAAAGGCTGAAATCAATTAAATGGGGAAGAGATTGTCTGTTTAACAAATGATGTTGGTAAAATTGGATATCCATTTGTATAAAAATTAAACAAGATCTGTACTTCATGCCATACACAAAAACTAACTCCAGATCAAAGTCTTTTCACGAGTCAAAACATTTCTTCATATGTTTGTTGGCCACCTGAATATCCTCTTTGGTAAAGTGTCTATTCATGTCTTCTGTCCATTTTTTCAATTAGACTGTTTGTCTTTTTGTTGTTGAGGTATTGAAGAAATGTTCATGATCATTACCATTAGAGAGATGTGAATCAAAACAGTGATATACACTCCAGCCCCGGCACTAGTAGCAAAGTTCAGCAAGACAGCAAATAACAAATGCTGGAAAGGATGTGGAGAGGGTGGGACTCTCATACACTGCTGGTGGGACTATCAAATGATACAAGCACTGTGGAAAGCAGTATCCTGATTACATAATAAGTTGGAATTAGAAATATCATTTGACCCAGTAATTCCATCAGTAGACACATTACCCAAAGAAGTGAAATCCAGGACAATAACAAATATATCACACTCATGTTCATTGCAGAACTATTTACAATAGCAAAAAGATAGAAACAACCTAGATGTCAATCAACAGAAGAATGGATAACCAAACTGTGGTACATACACACAATTTAATACTATGCAACCATAAAGAATAACATAGACTGTGAAAAACACTGCATAATGTAGATGAAGTTGGAAGATATTATCCTGAGTGAAATCAATCAATCACAGAAGGGCAAATATTGTATTAGTCCATTATTGTAAAAAGTCAAGTAAATGTTTATATATGGAAGGAAATTTTCTTTGTTTGATACCAGAGTGGGAGGGGAGGTGAGGAAACACTGCTAGTTAGGTAGAGACAAGTATTGATTTGAGTGAAGAGAAGGGAAATGTACCAAATGTGAGTGATCAACACCATGACATTGAGGAAGAGGAAGACACAGAGAGGTGCATGGGAGGTACAGACAACAAAGATGAACCCTTTTGCACATATAGTACTGCATTGTCAGTGATGGCATTGACATCTATAGGTGTCAACATTGATCTATAGGTGGACAGATGGATAGACAGGCTGAATGATGAGGTATGTCTGTGCAGGGGGAGTGTGGCCAAGACCATGAATAAGGTTGGCAGACAATGTTTCTACAAGTGTATTTATATCTTTTGTAAGAATTTCCAGGAATATATTAGCACTGATAAGGGACAAGGTTGTAGTTACTTCTTGGCCACAGCCAGATACCCAGAGGTAGCGAATAGTTGGACCTGTGGACTCGGGACCACAGTTGCAGGGTGCAACAAGCTCCACTGGCATAGCATACTACACAAAAACATTGTTCCACATCCTCCTTTGGTGAGTAGCGACTGGGATCTTAAAAGCTTGCAAGTGGCCATCTAGATATATTGATGTGTCTTTCTTCATCCAGTGGAAAGAAGAGTGAAGAAAACACCAAAAACACATGGAAATAATTAGTCCAAAGGACTGATACACCATGTGATCCTCAGTCTATATGACTATGAGACCAGAAGAACTAGATGATGCCCAGCAACCATTGTCAACCACTACGAGGGGTATCTTGTCTGACAGAGCCTGGTGGAACCCTTGACACTATTTCCCTAGCTGTCCTTCAAGTTTGTTCCAGCCAAACAAAAGACGGGCATGTGAGCAGAACATTTACATTAAGTAGATACACTCCTTGGAGAGATCAATCATTGGAGAATAGAAGGACTATGTATCCATAGGGAGACAGTTCAGGGGACAGGAATGCATGGGAGGGAACAACACAGGGAAGAGGAAACTATGGGGAGGAAGTGGGAAGAGAGCTGTTGCATTGTGGGAAATTGCTGTCAATGTCATGAGACAAAATATATATGAACTGCTGTATGGAAAATGAATTTGCTCTATAAACTTTCACCCAAATCACAATAAAAATTAAAAAAGAAAATATTACTAGAAGAGCTCCTGTTGCACAATCTACTTCTGTAGAGATAATACCTCGGAAACCCAAGGGAGGGGTTACTATGGGTTGAATCGACTCAATGGCAGTGAGAGACAAATGTAAAAGAGACCTACAAACAGTGAAGAACCTTCCATGCTCATTGGTTGGAAGATTTAATATTGTGAAAATGCCAATACTATAAAAAAATGATCTTAAGATATAATGAAATCTCAATTCAAATTCCAACATAGTTCTTCAATGAAATGGAAAATCTAATACCAATTGTATATAGAAAGGAAAGAGGCCCCAAATAGCCAAAATGATATTGAAAAAGAACAAAGTAGGAGACCTTACATTTCCTGATTTCAAATTGTATTGTACAGCCACAATAGTCAAAACAGCCTGGTACTAGTACAATGACGAACACATAGACCAATGTAACCAAATTTGAGAACCTGGAAATAAATCCACCCATCTGTGGGCAGCTGAGTTTTGACATGGGGTCAAAGTCTATGAAATAAAGTCTCTTTTACAAATGATATTGGCAAAATTGGATATCCGTGTGTAGAAAAGTGAAACAATCCATACTTCACAGCATACACAAAAACTAACTAAAAATGGATCAACCTTAGATTGGGAGGAAAATGTGGAGCAAACCTCAAAATCATAAAAAAAGACCAGCCTTACTGTTCTTATAGAAACTGATGAAATCCCCACAAATATGGCCCTTAGTCACTCTTTGGGCCTGGATTTGAATGTGCCCCTGTAGCTTCCAGCCAAACAATAGATAGGTGTATAAGGTGAATATTTACACCAAGTTGGTTCAGTTCTTAGAACAATAAATCATGGGAGATCAGAAGGGCAGTATTTGCACAGGGAAATAGCTAAGAGGGCAGGAAAGCATAGGAAATAAGTACACAGAGAAAAGGTAACCACATGGAGTAAGTGGGAAGGGAGCTGTTACATTATGGGAACTGCAATCAATGTTATGAAAGAAAATGTGTGTGAATTTTTGTATGGAAAATGAATTTTCTCTGTAAACATCTACCCAAATCATAATATTTTTTTTTAAAAAATTATCAAAGCCTGAAATATTAGAGCCAAAATTACAAAGTTCTTGGAAGATAATATAGGCACAACACTATGAGACCTAGGTTATTTATTTATTTCTGAAATAGATTAACAAGCAAAATTATACATGCACAAACAACAGAAGACAAATTACATAATTGAGACCTCCTGAAAATTGAATACTTATACTCATCAAAAGATTTCTCAAAAGAACAAAAAGAGACCCTATAGACTGGGAAAAATCTTTGATAATGACATATCTGATAAGGGTCTAGTCTCTAAAATACATAGAAAACTTTAGTAACTCAACATCAAAAAGAAAATTCAATTTTAAAATGTGCAAAGGATATGAATAGACATTTCACCAAAGAAGACATTCAAGCAACTGACAAACATATGAAAAGATGTTTACAGTCATTTGTTATTCTCTTGCCTCACAAAATAAATATATAAATAAAAAACACTGCCATGGAGTTGATTTTGATTCATAGCAAACTTTTGGACAGAGTAGAACTGCCCAATAGTGTTTTTAAGGCTGTAAATCTTTATGGAATCAAACTGCTTCATCTTTCTCCTATGGAGCAGCTGGTGGATTCAAAATCCTGATGTTTTAGTTAGCAGTCGACTGCCTTAACCACTGCACCACAAGAGCGTCTCCATTTGTCGTTATCTACTGCCATCAAGCTGATTCTTATTCGTAACTACCCCTATTGGATTTCCAAGGCTATAAATCTTTATGAAAGTAGATTTTCTCATCTTCCTCCCATGGAGCAGCTAGTGGATTTAAACTGCTGATCTTCTGATTACCTGCCAAATGTCTTACCCACTCACGACCAGAGCTCCTTTCATTTGTATTAGAGACACATAAATTAAAATTAAAATGAGAACCATCTTACTCCTGCAAAAATAACACTGATCAAAAAGACAGAAAACAATAAATGCTGGTGAAGTTAGAGGGAGATCAGAAGCCTGATCCACTGCTGGTGAGACTGTAAAATGGTACAACCACTTTGGAAAACAGTATGGCATTTCTTCAAAAAGTTAAAAATAGAAACACCTTATGATCCAGGAATTCCACTCCTAAGTATGCCCTGGAGATCTAGAGGCAGGGACATGAATAGGTATTTGCACAGTTGTGTTCATTGCAGCATTATTTACAGTAGATAAAAGATGGAAATAATTTAAGTGCCCACAACAGATAGAGAGACAAATTGTGGTACTAGACTCAATGGAATAATACACAGCTATAAAGAATAATGATGAGTTCTTGAAGCATAGTATAAAATGAATGAATATGGATGACATTATGAATATGGATGAAATAAGTCAACCACAAAAGGACAAATATTGCATGATCTTACTATTACAAAAAGAAAATTAGAGGTATGCATTCAGAAAAACAACATTATTTGGTGGTTACCAGGGATGGGAGGGGTAGAGAAGGGGATTCAATTTATTTTTCTTTCTTTTTTTTTTTTTTTAAATTGTGATTTGGGTGAAAATTTACAGAGCAAATTCACTTTCCATACAGCAGTTCACATATACTTTGTCTCATGACATTGACCATAATTTACCACAATGGAACAGCTCCCCTCCTACTTCCTTCCCATAGTTCCCTCTTCACTGTGTTCATCCCTACATGTACTCTTGCCCCCTGAGCTGTCTCCCTGTGCATAAGCAGCCCTTCTTTCTTCCATGATTTTTCTCTCTAAGGAGTGTATCTACCCTCAGGTAAATATTCAATTCATATGCTTGTCTTTTGTTTGGCTGGAAGCCACAAGTGTGGGTTCAATTTCAGACCTGAAGGGCATCTAGGGGCTATAGTCACAATGGTTCCACCAGGCTCTATCAGACCAGCAAACCTGCCCCCCTCCTTTTTTTTCTTCAAATGATTTTGAGTTTTGTTCCATATTGTTCTCCCTCTCTACCAAGGATCTCCTACATACATCCCCTTCCAAGTGGATGACATTGGTAGCCAGGCACCATCTAGTTCTTTTGGTCTTATAGTCATATAGGCTGCAGATCTGATGGCGTACCAGTTTTTAGGACTAATTGTTTCCATGAATTTTTGGTTTTCTTCATTCTTCTTTGTTCTGGATGAGGAGAGACCCATCATTGCATCTAGATGGCAGCTTGCTAGCTTTTGAGATCTCAGTCACTACTCACCAAAGTAGGAGGTGGAACAATGTTTTGTATAGTATGTTATGCCAATTGAGCTTTACGTCCCCAGCAATTATGGTCCCAAGCCCACAGGTTCTACTACTTGGTCCCTCTGGGTAGCTGGCTGTGACCATGCAGTGACTACGACCTTGCCCCTTGCCAGCTCTAGGAATTCTGATCATTCACATAAACTTATAGGACCATTGTCTGCCAACCCTATACAAGTTCTTGTATACACTCCCTACTTCATAAACATACCTAACAGTTCAGCCTGTCCACTCATCTGTCCACCCATATACCTATGTTTGCCTTCACTGGCCACACAGTACTGTATGTGCAAAAGGGTTCATCTTTGTTGTATGGACTTGCCACATACCTCTCTATGTCTTTCTCTTCTCAATGTCACTGTATTGATCACTCACATTTGGTATATTGCCCTTCTCTTC
>NW_006921731.1:6765573-6772610 GCF_000298275.1 Orycteropus afer afer
AACCTTTGATTTTTAGTTTATTTTTGCCTTTATCTCTAAGGTTTGTCTCTTGTAGGCAGCATATTGATGAGTTTTGTTTTCTTATCCAATCTTCAACTCTCCATCTCTTCAGTGGTGCACTTAATCCATTAACATTCAGTGTAACTATTGACGGGGGGATTCAAATTCTTGATAGTAAATACTTGCTATTTTTGGCAATGGGACAGGCAATTTGAATGTACTAAAATCTGCACAACTTGACCAAGGTATATGATGGCACAAAGAAGTACACAAGAATAAAGGGCACTTTTGGTAAATGTTAGAGTGGGTATGACATTTGGTTGCTAACCGAAAGTGAGCAATTCAAACCCACCAGTTGTTGCATGGGAGAAAGATGAAGCAATCTGCTTCCATAAAGATTTTTAGCCTTGAAAACCCAATGGCAGTCACTATGAGTCAGAATAGTCTATGATAGTGGGCTTGGTTTCAGGTTTTATAGCATATACAGTTTTGCAACAACAACAATATCAATCAAAAAGCATATGTAGTACATAGGTAGATAAGTTTGCATACATGTATACAGGGACCCAGGACTGGAGAACATTTCATTCTGTTCTACATGTGGTCTTCATCAGCTGGAGGTGACTTAACAGGAACTAACAAAAATAAATTCTTATGAGAAGTAAAGGATAAAGGAAATATATTTGAATCTATTTAATTTCAATCCAGGCCAAGAATCTAGTGCAAATTAGTTGTAAACATTTTGAAAGGAACATGGTGGTCAACATAGTCTAGTCTGATTTAATACTGAAGTTTTGCTGAACTAATTTCTGTGATAGTTCATTTAAAAATAAATCAATTAATATTTTAAATGTTACTAAATTTTTATTTCTCAAACTACGCTCTGCACATGTCAAAGATGGTAATAAAAGGAGCAGGAAAGATTAAGGAAGTATTCCAAGTTCAAGTAAGTTTCAAAATCGCCTTGTTAACCGCTTAAGGGGTTTCTCCTTCCCACAATTTCTCAGTCATTAATACACTAATATTTAGTTAATCTCTTGGCTGGTAATAATATGGAAGATTTTTCAAACTTTCGGTTTTATATGAAAAAAAATGCAGAGTTAAAATTAGTTTTTTTTTTTCCCCCCTACTATTACTCAGTTATTTCTTTTACATGAAGTAAATCCTACCTAGAATTGCTTCCCTTTAAACATGATACAGCCTATGGCATGTATAAAATTTAAGATGAGCCTTGCATTACTTATTCAGCACTAGATGTATTATAACACCAAAGATACAAGGCTAAGCCAGGGAGAAGGGAAGTTACAAGGTGTTTGCAGGGAACTATAATTCAACCAATTCCCATTAGTTGAAATGAATCACTTCAGGTTAAAAAAATAAATAAATAAGTGGATAAATCAATCACTTTTTGGGGGGCACTTCAACTGTTATATGTACACTTTAGTAACACTAATTATGGTCCCCATGTTGTACAGCCATCACCACTAGACTTTCCTAAACTTGTTCACCACCCTTAACAAAAGAAATTCAGTACTCTTTACATCACCAAAAAAAAAAAAAAAAAAAACTTCCTTACTGTCTCTGTGTCAGTTCTAAGTCATAGAAACCCTTCTTTGGATTTCCAAGGTAATATCTCTGTGGAAGTAGATTGCCCAGTCTTCCTTCCAAATGGTCCAGCTTTCTGGTTAACAGTCAAATTCTTTGGGCACTACACAACCAGAGCTCCTACTCCTTACATAATACTTCCCATTTCCTCTTCCCATTTGCCCTGGTAAGCATAATAAACTTTCGTCTTGAAGCATTTTCCATTCTGGATATCTCTTCAAGTTCTATGATATGATATTCATCCTTTTGTTTCTGAAAGATGTCACTCAATGTGATTCAATCACTTTTTTGGAGAGACATGAGGCTTCTTTGACTTTGGTGGCTATTTTGAGTCTAAAATGCAGAATGAACCAGTGGTTTATTTCTATGATCTAAAAAGAAGTACTCTTGGAGAAAACCAACATATAGGAAACATAACAGTGCAACTATTCAGATAGAAAACCTGGATCTAGTGTTCACTTTTAAGACACAGATGAGCTATTTGCAAAAATAACATATATGTTCTTAGATATAAACAAATAAAACTGATTGAGAAGGGGAAATTAAATATTGCATATGCTTCCACTCACATATTTTCTGAGGTGAGTGTTTTGTGTGTATGTTTGGGAGGTGGAAGGTGGGTGGGGGAGAGGCATGGACCTGTCATTCCCTCTGTAGACTTCAGATACCACTTGCTTCCACTCATAATGAAGTTTGGGCTGTACTAAGTTTGATTCCAGAGATATCATATTTCTTATATAGCATTCATGAAACAAAGCTCAACACATTTATCTGGTGTCCAATTGAAGATACAGTTATCTATTTCAATGTGGAGAGGGAAAAAAAAAAAAAAAACAAGTACGCACAATTGTGCTAAGTCAACTGAGACATATGCTCTTCTTGAATTTTACCCTTCCCTATGGTATTTTCAAGGGTAATTTCAAAGATATGCAATTTGTCCTTTATGGGTTGTCTTTTCAACTTCTGTGAGATTTTATCATACTGTGGTGGCTTGTATGTTGCTATGATGCCGGAACAATGCCAACAGGATTTCAAACACTAGCTGGGTTACTGAAGGTAGACAGGTTTCAGTAGAGCTTCTGGACAAAATCAGATTAGAAGGAAAGGCCTGATGATCTACTTCCCAAAATCAGTCACTGAAAACACAATGATGGGAGAGGAAGAGAGGGTAAATCACTAACTAGAGGGGTTACTTTTGGCAAAGGAAATGGAAATTGATGAGAAAAAAAAACACTGAATGGATCACAATAGAATATTACTCACTAAAGTGCTGGAGGTTAAACCTTCTAGTTTGGAAGGCACAATACAATAGCCACATCAAACATACCAATTTGACAAAGACGGTGTAGACAGGGCAGCACTTTATTCTGTTATACATGAGATCACCATGACAGGAAGCTGACATGAGAGCAACAGCAAAACCATTTAAACCTAGTCATCAAGTATGGCATATAAGCCTATGTAGAGCTCAGTGGCTGAGAGGTAAGGAGTGAGCACTTCAAGTAACACAGCTGAGGTAGTGGTCTACATGGATGTCATCTATCTGATAGAAGAGCCAAATCTTTGGGCCATTTAAATTTCAAAGTGTAGAGAAGAAAGAATAATTTGTTAATGCAATGTAAAACAAATAATGTGTAATAAGTAAGGAAGAGAATGGTGGAAATAAGGTGTTGAAGGTGACCAAAGAAGGATGTTTCTAAATCAACTTTTATCTCAGTCCTTGCCCAGTACATCAGAAGTGTTGCCTTCAGAGTCATTTCAATTAACTGAAAAATGTTCTTAGACATTCTGTCTAGACTTTCTGATGCCATGATATGACTTCAGCTTCAATAAAACATAGAGAAATTATTCTCTAAGAAGCCTTGCTTTCACATTAGGCAATAGATACACTTAACCAAAATGTTAAACTCATTAAAGAGTCATCTGCTAATAAGGAAGGCAATTATTCAGGAAAACTGAGCAAAAGAAAGAAAAAAAATAAGCAAAAAAGCAAGCCACTTTCACGTCTAACACAAGACTGAGTATTTAGAACAACATGTAAGAGAGGTTATTTCTGGAAGTCAGAGAAGATTATTATTGGAATGAAAAATTCTATTTTTAAAAGTATTTTAATTTGTGATAGGATTCAGTAGAACTTGAGGTCTTAATTAAGTAACAGTGAATTATAGGTAATGATACGTAAATGTCACTCTTGGGTACTAAGAGCATTCATTAAGATAAGTGGTTTAATAAATAGTTGTATTGAAACACATTATATGCCCTGGTTCCCAAGATTTAAAAAAAAAAAAAAATCTATCCTTCCTTTCTTCCTTCTTTCCCTCCTGTCTTCCTTGGTTTATTTTAGTTCCTAAGTACACGATAAGGAATTCTATTGGCACTGTGTCTAAGGCATTCAGCTGCTAACCAAAAGGTTGGAGTTTCAAACTCACCAGCTGCTATGTGGGAAAAAGACAAGGCAGACTGCTTCCATAAAGATTTACTGTCTTGGAAACTCTATGGGGCAGTCTGTTCTATATTAAGGGTCACTATAAGTCAAAATAGACTTGATGGCAGTGGGTTAAGTACACAATACCAACTGAGTACTTAGATGAATCAGACACTGGTCTTTCTGTCATTAAATGTGGGGGCAAAAGAGACACCAAGGTGACTTGAAGATAATTTCTATATCCTCAAAGAACTCATTTTCGGGTAGTAGAAATAAGACCAAAAATAAGTGGAAAGTGATACCTCTCATTTCAGTGAGACAGAACAAAAATGCTATAGTTCATCAGAGCTGGACTCAGAATTCTAGGAGTGTAATTTAAGAATCCATAATTTCCCCCAATACTATTTTCCCAGTACTTGAAGATTTGGTTGGGTTTTGACTTGGGAGATTGTAAGAGAAGGCTGAAGAGAACAGAGTATACAAAGAGTGGGATTCAGATAAATTTTTGGTTTGTGTGGAGATGAAGGCTAGCTCACTCTATCTGGAACCTGGATTGCACTGAGCTGAGTGGCACTAGTTTAGGGACCAGAGTAGGTTATGATCACAAGAAAGTTAAAAAATCATTGTAATTTAAAATTTGCTTTAATATACACCAACTCTTTATAGAAGTGTAACAGATTTTGGAGGTAAATTTAGCAGGTCAACTGTAACTATTTTTTTCTTTGAAAGGACAAGAATGAGCTTGCAAAATCATAATGTCAAGCATCACCTCTTGTGGCTTTATTTATTTATTATACTGAGTCAATCTATATATACAAATCCATATGTCTTTAAAAGTTTCCATACCATATGGTATCATTTTAGGCGGGCCAGAGTAAAAATCAGAAATCTCATTACCAGGGTTTTGTCTAATTATGCAGCTACAACATTTTTGAATTGTATGTATGTGTCTGTCTATCTACATATCTACACATTTATACACAAAGATTAGCCAACAATGGCAACTTCTACTTTTGATGGTTTTGTGCTGATTTCTCTGGCAGGATTTTTGTTTTATTTATTTAATTTTATTTAAATTTTTATGTTTTATCATTTATTGGTAAGACATAAAATTTCAAGTTGTTACCCATCATTAAATGATTTTTGTATTTGTTCTATATTGAGCACTGTATTAAGAAGTGATATAATAATCTGTGCCATGCTATAAGTAAAGCCCAAAGTCTATTTGATTATTGAGTCATTATAATAGTGTCAGACCATCTTCCAAAATAAATAAATAAGTAAAAGCACAAAATGTAAAATGACTAAGTGGTATAAAATCATGGCAATCTTTTTAAATATAAAAAGTGAGTTAACTGTGTGCTAACTTGATAGAAGGGAGCTCTGGCGGCATAGTGCCTAAAGTATTTGACTGCTACCCAGAAGGCTGGAGGTTCAAACCCACCAGCCACTCCTCATAAGGAAGATTAGGCAATCTACTTCCATAGAGATATGGCCTCGGAAACCCAAAGAGGGTTTACTATGAGTCCTGTTGACTCAATGGCAGTGAGTTTTTTTGTTTTTTTTTTTTAACTTGATAGATGTAGGACTATGGCATTTGCATAGAGTAAGATAATGGGAACAGCATTTAATAGAGTTAAAGAAATATCACTAGCTCAATATTGGATATGTATCATTTCCTTTCAAGTTCTCAAGAGTTTAAATACATATGTAAAAAGTACAACTGAAAATATCAATTTAGAACCAAATATTTTGGGTTCCTTTCTATCTATCTCCTTTCCTACAATCTTTGGTAGAGTTAAAATCCTGATTTTCTCTCTCCTTAATCCAAGATATTGATCACTTATTATGTTCTGAAGCCTAAATTAGTATACTTTATCAATTTATCATTTTTCCTCAGAATAAATTTATACGTTAGCTATTATTACCATCCTCATGTAAGTGAAAAATAAATTGTTGGTTCAGAGAATATAGAAAAATTGTCCAACTGCCTACCAAAATTTCAAATTCCTCTTTCCGTAGAGTGAAGTTGTCCTGAGGCAGTTAACCAACCAAGAATTTTATTTCCCAGCCACCCTTGCACCCAAGCATAGCTATGGGACTAGTTTTCACTCATGGAACATGGGACTTGCATTTTTAATAAAAAAAATATAACTTCTTCCCTACCTCTTCTAATTTTTAGTTGAACAGAGGGAGGACTTGAGGTTTGCATGGTGTTGCAGACCCATAAGATACTAAGAGTAGAATCACCTGCTCACCAAGGGCTCCATGTAGGACAACAGCTAGAAATAATGTTTGTTGTATTGAACTACAGAAACTTCAGGATCTGTTTGTTATATAGTATTGTTTTGAATAATATAGGACTCAAATAAAATTTCTAAGATCAAACAGCAAGTAAAGATGAGACTTAGTTTGAAAGATAACTGATTCTACAATACTCAGTCATAGCCACATTCCTGCAGAATCTGTTACATCCCTCTCGTGTTCAATAGTTTTTTAGCAGTTTCTCAACGTTTGCACATGAAAGATATGGTCCCTGTTTTCATAACTTTACTGAGTCTAACTTTTCAAATTATTTTCAGATACTTCTCATCTACTAGCCTAATAAATTTATAATATTCACCAGCTTTCAATGCTCCATTTTTCCATCACTAAGATTGATGATTTTTATGAGATATCTGCTAAAACTTTTCTTCTCCTCCAATTAATCTTATTTAGATCCTAAATCCCCTTCTGAGTTCCCGAGTGGTACAAATGGTTGACTTGTGCTCTGCTGCTAACTGAAAAGTGAGAGATTTGAGTCCACCCAGGCATGCCTCAGAAGAAAGCCCAAGAGCTCTGCTTCTAAGAAGTCAGCCATGAGAAAAATATGGAGTACAATTCTACTCTGACAATCATGGGGTCACCAGGAGTTGGAATTGACTGCATGACAACTCCTTAATGCTCTTCAAGATCAAAATTACATTCAACCTTCTCAATGCTTGTTTCCTTGGCTTCCTCAATTATA
>NW_006921731.1:6772710-6790787 GCF_000298275.1 Orycteropus afer afer
AATTTAACCCTGAACAAGTTTATGCTCCACATAAGGGTTAAAGCAAGGAACAAAAAGGTGGGGTGGGGGGAACCCTGCTCTCATGGAACTTACATTTTAGAGGAGAGAGCAAGTAATAATAATAATAATATGCATACTGATTTTATAGTAATTAGGGTAAAGACTACACAGAGAAGTATAGGTTGGTAAGAGCACTTATTAATGGGGGACCTTTCTCAGTCTGGAGGAAGAGGTCCCAGATAATGACATGGAGTCAAGTTCTGATGGATGGGTAGGAGTTAACCTGGCAAATGAATAAAGGGAGGTGGTGCTGAGGGAAGCTGAGGAGATTATTCTAGCAGAACAAATAAGATATGTTTAAACCTTAAGTTTACAGCATTATGGAAGGTCTAAGAAACAGAAAAGGCCAATTTGACTGGGAAGCAAATAGTTGTTGCTGTTGTTATGTGCCATCGAGTTGAACCTGACTCATAGCCACCCCTCCTTGGGTTTCCGAGGCAGTATCATTACAGAAGTAGATTGTCCAACCTTCCTTCTGAGGAGTGGCTGGTGGGTTTGAACTGCCAGCCTTCTGGTTAGCAGTCAAGTGCCTTAGGCACTATGTTACCAGAGCTCCTAATGGTTAAATATGCAGCTGTTAATCAGAGGTCAACAGATTGAACCAAATTGCTGCTCTGTGGAGAAAAGACTTATAGATCTTTTCAATAAATATTTCAGTCTAGGAAACCCTGTCTACTCTGTCATATAGGGTTGCTATGAATTGCATCCAACAACAAACATGTTAAGGATTTTGGTACTCATCAGATGAGAAATGGTAAACCTCTGGAATGGTTTCGGAAAGAGGGACATATGCTGTGTATTTTAAAAGATCATTATGTACACCATATGAAGAATGGAATTGAACAGAAGTAGAAATAGAGAGATCAGGTGGGATGTTTGGCTGCAGTCTGAATGAACCATTGCATTGATTTGAACCAAGGTGGTGGCAGTAGAATTTGAGAGAAGGAGCTGAATCCAAGAGTATCTTAAGTAATAAAAGAAAGAGATCTTGATGATTAGTTTAAGTGGAGTTGGCTCCATTCTTAAAGCACTTAACATACATTTGTAGGCATAGTGATTAGGGCATGAATTACAAAAACAAACTGCCAGTGTTCAATTACTGGCTGTGTCCTTTCCTAGCTATGTGTCCTTATAGAACTTACTACAAATCAGGGTCCTCATGTGGAAAATGTTCTGTGGATAATATTATATTACATATATTTATATATATGTAAATATTATATGAATATATATATATATATATATACACACTCTTTCTTTCCTTTCTTTCTTTTTTTTTCTCTCTCTCTTCCTCCCTCCCTTTCTTTTTCTCTTTTTCTATCTGTATATGTCTGTCTATCCATTTATCTATGTATCCTTCTAGCTATTTAGCTATTAATCTGCATATATAATTATCATTACTTTTGTGGTATAGATATGTATGTGTATATCCTTCCATCCACAGTTAACAACAACAACAACAAATTCATAAAAATGGGATTATCATATAGCATAGTATCTGCACATTAGAGACTCAATATATGTCTACTAAAATATATAGTTTACTGGACTGTACATATAAAAATGCTGAAATAGTAAATATATTGTTGTGTATATACTTATCACAATATATTAAAAAAATCTTGTTGTTTAATATGTATCCTCTAAAAAAAAAAAAAAAAATGGTCTCATGGACCATTAGGTATAATCTTCCAAAAGAAGTATCCGTTTTCAAGTAGATTCCAAATGTTAATTTTCTTGCCATCAAATACTCAGGATTTACTGTCCTTTCTCAAAATAAGCACCAGAAATTAAGTTTAGAATGATTGACAAAATGCTTAGAGATGCCAGTTTGCTATAAATGTGTAACAGTATATTATATAATGGGTAATGGAGGACTACATATTGATTCTCAATGATGTCCTGTGATGGTGAGCTGCAAAGGAGGTGAGTAATGTTTCCAAATCTATATAGAAGAAGTAGACTACCCAGCTTTGGAAAAGAAGCAGACAATCAAAATTACTATTGTTTGAGTTAAGGTCATATTGTCATAGAAATATAGCTGGGAAATCATCTAGTTCATTTTATCTTCAGAATGACTGTGTTGTTGTTGTTTGTAGCTGTTTAGTTGGCTCTGACTCATGAAGACCCATATACAACAGAAAAAAATGTTGTCCTATCTCTGTCATTATCTGCATGATTCTTGACATGCCCAAGACCATTGTTTGGGCCACTGTGTAGTTTGAGTACCTTCCAAAATAGGGTGTTTCATCTTCCAATATTCCATTGGCGTATTTTTTTGTAATCCATAGGATTTTCATTAGCTAATTTTTGGAAGGAATGGGGCAATCTACTTCCTTAGTAATATTGCCTCGGAAACCCAAGGTGGAGTCGCTATGAGTCGGGGCCGACTCAATGGCACATAACAACAATAATAATTTTGGGAAGTAGATGGCAGGCCTTTCCTCCTAGTCTGACAGTGCATAAGTGCCACTGAAACTTGTCCACCATGGGTGAGCAAGCTGGTATTTGAAATACTGATGACATAGCTTCCAGCATCCTGTTGTTGTTGTTGTTGTTCTTATGTGCCATCGAGTCGGCCCCAACTCATAGCGACCCCTCCTTGGGTTTCCGAGGCAGTATGACTACGGAAGTAGGATTGCCCAACCTTCCTTCCGAGGAGTGGCTGGTGGGTTTGAACCACCAGCCATCTGGTTAGCAGGCAAGTGTCTTAGCCACTATGCTACCAGCATCCTATCAACATGCAAACCACCAAAGTATGACAGACAGGTCATGACAGAAGAATCATAGATAATGTTTAAAACATAGACTATGTGGATCCATCTATTTATTGAAAAATTTTAAGTGTCCACCACATGACTTTGATAATTTTTCCTCACATCTAGCTCTTATTTGGTTACTTTAATAAAGTAGACATCTACCACTTAAAACCCCAGAGGGCATCCCAAACATTCCCTTGGCAAATCCTTTGGATGTTTAACAACTCTTTTCTTACTGACACCGTATTATTTTGAAAATTCTGTGCTAAAGAAATATACATGGGAATGGAACACACTGACAATTTCAAATGCCAGCATGGAAGTCTTTCCATAAGTGCTGAAAGATACACATATTTCTAGCGAGAGTGTATTCCAAACCTTTTTCTGCAGCCTAGGAATAAGTGCACTGGGAATGTGACATGCTGTGTTCACTTCATTGCTGATGTATTATTTTCTTAGGGGAAGCTGTAGAAAGAATGCTTTAAACTGTGAAGCCTTCCTGACTGCACATAACCCTCACTCAACAAAATGCAATGCACTTGGCATTTACTCAGAGCTGTTGTTTAGGGAGGGTGTGGTGTTCCCACTTTCTAAAATAAAATTCTTATCAAGTGATGCCCCTGTGCCACATGGCCCACATGACAATGACCAAACTAGTTAGCATGCAAATACTTAGTATGCAAATCTCTTTCCGCTTTAGTTTTCAGAACACTGAAAGAAAGTAGTGATTCTGACGCTGACTAAAGTTGATAGAAATTACCCTACAATGCCTATAAAATATTTTCAACATTTTAATAGGTGTTAAAAGTGTCCGTCTTGGCATATGAGCTGAACATTTACATTAGATAGATACACTCCTTGGAGAGAACAATCATGGGAGAATAGAAGGGCTGTGTATGCATAGGGAGGCAGCTTGGGGGTGGGTGGGGAAGGGGATGGAGTGCATGGGAGGGAAGAATACAGGAAGAGGTAACTATGGGAAGTAAGTAAGAGGGGAGCCGTTGCATTATGGGAAATTGTAGTCAATGTCATGAGACAAAGTGTATGTAAGCTGCTGTATGGAAAGTGAATTTGCTCTATAAACTTTCACCCAAATCACAATACAAATTTAAAAAATAAAAAAAAAATGTTTCTGTCTTGCTATCAAATTTTGTGCTCTCTGGGAGTATGACTGTGTCTTATTAATATTTAGATGTTCAATATATAGGAGCTCTGGTAGCGTAGTGCCTAAGGCACTTGACTGCTAACCAGAAGGCTGGTGGTTCAAACCCACCAGCTACTCCTCGGAAGGAAGATGGGGCAATCTACTTCTGTAGTGATACTACTTCGGGAACCCAAGGAGGGGTCGCTATGAGTCAGCTTTGACTCGACACACATAACAACAACAACAATAATTTGTTGTTTTTGTTACATGCCATCAAGTCAGCTCCAACTTTTAGTGACCCTATGTACAACAGTCTATTTATTTAGATTGGGTTAATACAATATTTTAAAGGTGATCTCTTGGTGCAATGGTTAAGATATTTAGTTATTAACCAAAAGGTTGATGGTTCAAATCCACCAACTGCTCCATGGAAGAAAGATGAGGCAGTCTGCTTCCATAAAGATTTACAGCCTTGGAAAGCCAATAGGAGTAACTATGAGTCAGAATTGATTTCATGGCAGTGAGTTTAGTTTGGGGTTTGGGAATAATATTTTACAGACTGCCAAAGAAATCTCTCTGTTCCTCTATCCCTCTTGTAAAAATATCTCTAAAACTTTGTCTACCATGTTTGTGGCATGAAGGAATGAATGACTGATAGTCTTCTCCCCACGGATTAAACATACATAGCAATAGTACGGGAATCACAACTCCTATATAAGATAAAACTTAAAACTTTACCTGCCATTCTACCTACTTTTATTGCTATCTGCTCTGATCTTACCCATTTTTCAAAGCCCAGATAAAATTACTCTACACATCTCCTTCAATGACATAATCCTCACATAGTTTCCCACTACGCTACATCCAATTTCATGTGTCTTTAGGCTAGTCTGGAAGTTTAAGAACTCTTGTAAGAATGCTTCCAATAGGCAACCCAATGCTGATATCAATGAATTGAAGCTAGATGTGCCTTCCACTGTTCCTATCTCCTCAAAACAGTAGGAGAATGAGTAGTTGTTCTGGTTACCAGTGCTGCTGTGACAAGAACATACCACAAATGGGATGGCCTTAACAAACAGGAGTTTATTCTCTTACAGTTCCAGTGGCTAGAAGTCTAAGTTCAAAGTGTCAGCCTCTAGGGGCTGGGTGAAAGCCCCTCAACCTTGGGCTTCAGCTCTGCCTCCAGTTTCCAGCTCACTGAAGCTAGAGGCTTTTCTTTACTCAGACAGCTGCTGGCTGCTGAGGCTAACAAACCCAAGGTCAACAAATAAAAAGGCACAGTTCTGATGTTACCAAACTATATGGCAGGTCATTAATTCAAGTCCATTGTTAGTCCCCATATTGGCAGAGCATGGCAGGCTGCTGAAAAATGACACAGCTGCATGCAGGGTCCAAGCATGCCATAAGCTAGAGACCATTCCCTAAGGCTTCTGCTAATATACAGGAAGCAGACCACATTCCCTAAGGCAGCTACTCAGCTGCTCACAGTAGATTCTACCATGGAGTTAATTACCAGTCTCAGCATGGGAAATACTACAACCGCTGCCCAGTCATTCAACCGGGCCCAGCCAAGTAGACACACAAACTGAACTACCACAGTAGTCAATAGTAGATATCATAATGCTGAAAGTAGTGGGTAACCTGCACTATCAAAGGATCAAAAAATTGTTCTTCCACAAAATGTATGCCTATATTATAGGAAGGAACTCTGGTGGTATAGTGTCTAGAGCATTTGACTGCTAACCAGAAGATTGGTAGTTCAAACCCATCAACGTCTCCTTGGAAGGAACACTGGGAAATCTACTTCCGTAGAGATACCACTTTGGAAACTCAAGGAGGGGTCGGTATGAGTCAGAATCTACTTGACAGCAGTGAGTTTGGTTTTTATAGTATAGAATAAGGGGCTCTGGTGGTGTAGTAGGCAAGACATTTGGCTGCTAACCAGAAGGTCATAGTTCAAAACCCACCAGCTGCTCCTCAAGAGGAAGATGAGGTAATCTACTTCTGTAAAGATTAACAGCCTTGGAAACCCAGTGGGGGTCACTATGAGTTGGAATCAACTTGATAGCAGTGTTACAGTACAGGATAGTGCAGGATAAGGAGCACTAGTGGCACTGCAGTTAAAACATTGAGTGTTAACCAAAAGGTCAGTGATTCGAATCCACTAGCTGCTCCATGGGAGAAAGATGATGCATTCTGCTTGCATTAAAAAAAAAAAAAAAAAACTATGGAACAGTTTTACTATGTCCTAAATGGTCTCTTTGATTAAGAATTGACTCAATGGCAGTGCTTTTGAAAAGTACAGGATGAAAGCCAGGGGAAAATTTGTGGTTATCCTATAATTCCATCCCCAGAGAAAAAGGTTTCCAAAGCACAACCCACCATTATATAGACAGGATTCTCTCAGGAGATGGAGGTTTGGCTAAGTCAAACCAAAAAGGTAAAGGGAGCATAGAATGGGTCCTGGTGGAGAAATGTCCTAAAAATAAAGGAAGGCCTTGCAAGAAGTTTATAAAGCATCTGAGAAAGCATATACGTAGGTAGACATACAATATTTATGTGCACATCCATGCACATATAATAATGTATATTTTCTTCTTTTTTCTTTTTGAAAAATACGGGTAAAGTGGATATCTTTAAATTGGAGATTGTTGGCCACTGTATTCTCAATAATCTGGGCAAGATGGAATTCCATCAGGAAGAGGAGGCCAGTAATTCTATGACCTACTCTTAGCAAACAATTATTTAATAACATGACATTTGAGTACAGTCTTCAGGTAAAACACTACCCACTGAAGAGAAGCAAATTAATTTTCATCTTATATGGGATATTTTTATTATATTAATAGAAATATAAGTGTAACTGTTTTATGCACACATTGCAAAGAGAAAGGTTGATAGCTTGAGTCAATCCAGAGGAACCTCAGAAGAAAAGCCTGGTAATGTACTTCTGAAAAAACAGCCACTGAGACTGTTTAGAGTGCAGTTCTATTCTGTCACACACGGAGTTGTTATCAGTGGAAACCTAGTCAATGGTAAGTGGTTCGGTTCCCCCCACACACAATGAAATGGAATTGTTTATGCTGATAAACTAAAGCAATAGGATGTAAGTGGCCACACTGGTATTGACTACTTAGCTCACAATGACATTCCATCCCCTACTCCCAGAACACTAACATATATGACAATAGTTCCTAATAGTGATCTAAGAATGAGTATTATACTTGACTGGGTCAGATTTGTTCAGGAATTTGGATTTTTTTTTTTTTTCAGTAAGACAAAATGAATGTTGAAGTTATTGAAGTAGAGTTACACTAAAGGCAACAATCCAGAAAGAAGAAACAAGAGGACCCACCACTAAAGACCCTGTTGGTTTAGGTCTTACCTTTTCAGTGGTTCAATTATACAATTCTTCCTTGAGCATTGTTACATGGGTAAATATCTTTCCAAAAAATTTTAAATTTTCCCTTAAGCTAGCTGGAGTCAGTCTCTGTTATTTGCAACCAAAGGACTTTTACCTAGTCACAAAATGATGCTTAGTAAGGCACATACAGGGATGGATGAGAAACTTATGTTGATCATCAAGCTGAAGTACAGAGAGAAGACTATGAAGGTTACATTCCACATCCTTGCCAGCATTTGTTGTTTTCTGTTTTTTGAAGTTTGTTACAAATGTTGGAGTGAGATGATATCTCATTTTTGCTTTCATTTGCATCTCTATAATGGCTAATGATTATGATAATTTCTTCATGTATTTCTGGGCCACCTAAATATTTTCTTTGGTGCAATATCATGCTCTCTCTCCTGTTTCTAATTGGATTATTTGTATTTTTGTTATTGAAGTATTGAAGATTTCTATAAATTTTAGAAATTAGTCCCTTGTCCCAAAAGTTATTGCCAATTGTTTTTTTCACCCAGTACATTCTCTTTTTATTCTTTTGGTGAAATCTTTTGATGTGCACAAGTATTTAAGTTTTAGGAGGTCCAAGTCATCTAGTTTATCTTTGCAGTTTTTGTGTTTTTAGTTATCTTGATAGTATTTTAATGTTGAAATTGTAAAATGGCAAAACCACTGTAGAAAACAGTATGCTGTTTCCTTGAAAAGTTGGAAAAATAAATATCATATGATGCAGCAATCCCACCACTAGGTATGTATAAAAAGCGTGAAGTGAATATAAATATGCATATCCATATTCATTGCAGCACTACTAAAAATAGCAAAAATATGGAAACGATCTAATTGTCCATCAATGGATGAATGGAAAGCAAACTATGGTAGATATGCACAATGGACTATGCAAAGTTAAAGAATAATAATACATTTGAAAACAATTCTTAACACAGATGAACCTAGAGGATATTATGATGTTAGTGAAATTAGTCGATCACAAAAAGGGAAACTATTGTATGGAACTATTATAAAAGGTCAAAAAAAGGTTTTCATAGTGAAAGACATATTTTTTAAAAATTACCAGAAGAGGAAGGTGAAAGAGGGTAAATCAGTAACTACACCATAGACAAGTATTCATATGGGTGAAGGGAATGGTAATATGCAATTGGAAGGCAGTCAGGATAAAATGCTCAAAGCAAAGTAAGATACTGTGAGGAGCACAAGAGTTAAAATCAACCAAAATGCATACAATAACATATACCCACCACTTGTCCATTAGTTTGTTGTACTTTGGTGGCTTGTATGTTGCTTCAAGACTGGAAGCTATGCCACAAGTATTTCAAACACCAGCAGGGTCACTTATGGTGAGGTGTCAGCAGAGCTTCCAGACTAAGACAGACTCCAAGGAAGGAAGGAGCCATCCACTTCTCAAAGAACTGGCCAATGAAAACCTTGTGAATAGTAGTGAAATACTGTCTGATATATTACTGGAAAGCTTTATGAATAGCCCTGAAACATTGTCCAATATATTGCTGGAAGATGAGCTCCTCAGGTGGGGAGGCATGCAATATGACTGGGGAAGAGCTGTTTCCTCAAAGTAGAGCCAACCTTCATGATGTGGATGGAGTAAAGCTTTCAGGACCTCCATTTGCTGACATGGCACAACTCAAAATGAGAAGAAACAGCAGCAAACATCCATTAATAATTGGAACATGGAATGTACAAAGTCTGAATCTAGGAAAATTGGAAGTTGTCCAAAATGAAATGGAACACATAAAGATAAATATCCTAGGCATTAGTGAGCTGAAGTGAACTGGTTTTGGTTATTTAAAATGAGAAATTTATATGATGTACTATGCCAGGAATGACAAACTGAAGAGGAATGGTGTGGCATTTATCATCACAAAGAAAGTTTCAAGATCTATCCTGAAGTACAATGCTGTCAGTGATAGAATAATATTCAATATCCATACACCTACAAGGAAGACCAGTTAATATTATTATTGGTCAAATTTACACAAACAACCAAAGCCAAAGATAAGGAAATTGAAGATTTTTACCAACCTATGCAGTCTGAAATTGACCAAACATGCATTAAGATGTGTTGATCATTGTCAGTGACTGGAATCCAAAAGTTAGAAGCAAAGAAGAATAACCTGCAGTTGGAATATATGGCTTTGGTGATAGAAATAATGCTGGAGATTGCATAATAGAATTTTGCAAGACTAACAACTTATTCATTGAAAATACCTTTTTTCAACATTATTAATGGTGGCTGTACACATGGACCTCACCAGATGGACTACACAGGAATCAGATTGACTACATCTGTGGAAAGAGGTGGTGGAGAACTTCAGTATCTTCACCCAAAACAAGGTCAGGAGCTGACTGTGTAACAGACTATCAACTGCTTATATTCTAATTCAAGTTGAAGCTGAAGACAATTAAAATAAGTCCATGAGAGCCAAAATATGACCTTGTTTATATCTTTCTTGAATTTAAAGACCATCTAAAGAATAGATTTGATGCAATGAACACCAACAACCGAAAAACAGGAATTGTGGGATGACATCAAGAATATCATCCATGAAGAAAGCAAAAGGTCATTAAAAGACAAGAAAGGAAAAAAAAAAGACCAAAACAAATATCAGAAGAGACTCTGAAACTTGCCCTTGAACGGCAAGTAGCTAAGGCAAATGGAAGGAATGGCAACATAAAAGAGCTGAACAGAAGATTTCAAACAGCAGCTCAAGAAGACAAAGTCAGTTATTATAATGAAATGTGCAAAGACCTGGAGTTAGAAAACCAAAAAGGAAGAACATGCTCAGCATTTCTCAAGTTGAAAAAATGGAAGAAAAAATTAAAGTATTGAGTTGCAATACTGAAAGATTCTATGGGCAAAATATTGAATGATACAGGAAACACCAAAGAAGATGGAAGGAATACACAAAGTCACTGTACCAAAAAGAATTGGTCAATGTTAATCCATTTCAGGAAGTGGCATATGATCAAGAACCAACGGTATTGAAGGAAGAATTGAAAGAATTGGCCAAAAACAGGGGTGCAGGAACTGATGGAATACCCATTGAGATGTTTCAACAAACAGATGCTGCACTGGAGGCACTCACTCGTCTATGCCAAGAGATTTGGAAGACAGCTACCTGACCAGCTGACTGGAAGACATCCATATTTGTACCCACTCCAAAGAAAGGTGATCCCACAAAATGTGAAAATTATTGAACAATATCAATATCACACACAAGTAAAATATTGCTGAAGGTAATTAAAAAAATGATTACAGCAGTATATTGACAGAGAACTTCAAGAAATGCAAGCTGGACTCAGAAGAGACCATGGAACAAAGGATATCATTGGTGATGTCAGGTGGATCTTAGCTGACAGCAAAGAATACCAGAACAATGTTTACTTGTATTTTGTTGACTATGCAAAAGCATTAAATTGTTGGATCATAAAAAATTATGGATTATATTGAGAAGAATGGGAATTCCAGAACACTTAATTGTGCTCATGAAGAACCTGTACACAGACCAGGAGGTTGTCGTTTGAACAGAACAAGGGGATACTTCAATTTAAAATCAGGAATGGAGTGGGTCAGGGTTGTATTCTTTCACCGTAGTTATTCAATCTGTATTCTGAGCAAATAAACAGAGAAGCTGCACTATATGAAGAAGGTAGCATCAGGATTGGAGGAAGACTCGTTATCCACCTGCAGTATGCAGACAAGACAACTTCACTTGCTGAAAGTGAGGATGACTTGAAGCACTTCTGATGAAGATTAAAGACTACAATCTGTAATATGGATTACATCTTGACATAAAGAAAATGAAAATCCTCACAACTGGACTACTAAGCACCTTGATAAATGGATAAAAAATTGAAATTGTCAAAGATTTTACCTACTCGGTTCCACAATCAACACCAATGTAAACAGCAATCAAGTTGTGAGACGACACATCACACTGGGCAAATCTGCTGCAAAAGACTTCTTTAATATGCTGAAGAGTGAGCATGTCTCCTTGTAGACTAAGGTGAGCCTAACCCAAGCCATGGTGTTTTTAATTGCCTTGTATGCATGTGAGAGTTGGACAACGAATAAGAAAAACCAAAGAAGAGTTGATGCTTTTGAGTTGTGGTGTTGGCAAAGACTACTGAAAGTACAATAGACTGCTAAAAGAACTAACAAATCTGTCCTGGAAGAAGTGAAACCTGAATGCTCCTTGGAAGTGAGAATGGCCAGACTTTGTCTCACCTACTGTGGTCATGTTGTCAGATGGACCATTCCCTGGAGAAGGATATCATGTTTGTTGAAGGGGAGAGTCAACAAAAAGATGCAAGGCCCTCAATGAGATGGATTGACACAGTGGCTGCAACTATAAGCTCAGGTATAGCAAGGATTGTGAGGCTGACACAGGACTGGGTGGTGTTTCATTCTGTTGTACATAGGGTCAGAGTCAACTGGACGGCACCTAACAACAACAACATTACATATACAATCCTGCAATAAGAGTAACACCAATAATGTACAAGTGAATATGTAGATAGACATACAAGTTGAACAATGGGACTACAAGAATATATATGTTTGACAGAAGATATTTTTACATATTCATTTATAAATGTGTTGCAAGTGTATCTATGAATATAGTAGAGCATAGAAGGGGTAAAGTTATGAAAACTTCTCAGTCATAACCAAACTCCTTGAGGGAGTGAGTAACTGGGCCTAGGGCCTCAGAACTATAGTCTTGAGAGACATTAAAATCAACATAGTCAACTGGTACAACATAGTCCACAAAGAAATTGCTCTGCATCCTACTTTGGTGAGTAGCAACAGACATCTTAAAAGCTTGTGAGTGGACTCCTCTCACCTGAAGCAAAGAAAAGTAAAGAAAATCTAAGACTCATGGAAACAATTAATCCAAAGGACTAATGGACTATGCGAAACTCACCCTCCACTACTCCAGACCTAGATGGTACCTGGTTACCACTACCAACTGCTGTGAAAGGGATCACAAAAGAAGGTTCTGGATAGAATGAGGGAAAAATGTGGAACCAAAGTCAAAGTAATAAAAAATATCAGCCTTATTGGTCTGACAGAGACTGGTGAAACCTCCAAGACTGTGGCTTTGGTAACCCTTCAAGCCTGGAGCTCAACTCACCCCAGTGGCTCAATATTCAGCCAAACAATAGACAGGTCTGCAAGCTGAACAACAACACTAGAGAGGTACCTTAACAATTAACCATAGAAGATCAAAGGAGCAACCTTTGCCCAAGGATAAAGGTCAGAAGGCAGGAAGGGACAGGAAAGAAGAATGAATGGGAATGAGAAACACAATGAAAAAGAGGATGATATGTGATGTTACATTGTGGGGTTTGCAATCAATGTCATGACACAGAATGTGTATGAATTGTTTCTTGGAAAAGTTTTGTTTTGTAAACTTTCACCCATATCACACACACACACACACACACACACACACACAAAGGTAAAATAATAATAATAAAAAGTAGAGACAGGAAAAGTGAATTCACAATACACTGATTAGAAATAGTATGTCACAGGATGCATAAGAAACTAACAAGCTTCACAATCAAATGCTTACTGTGTGTGGCTCATACAAATTACAATTATTAGGAAGAATGTTTCTCATTTGGGAAATAATAAAAAATAAGGAGAGAAGCTGATGCAGTATTTTTGCTTAGAGTGGTGATGAGGAAACATTTGATTGAAAACAATCACTTTCTTAAAGTTCCATTGCCAGTGGAATAGTGAATATGAAAATGCAAAAAAGTCATATTGTCTGTGTTATTAAAATACTAGTATATCTTTTATCACTTTATTTGAGGAATAATGAGCTGCCATACCATTCAGATGGGCAAAAATTACCTCATTTCCTAATAACTGAAATTTAATAAAACACAAAGGTTGTCATGACTTACAAGGCATTTCATTTAAACACAAATAGTCAAATTTTATTCATTTCCTAAGGCCAGATAAATACCAAGGCAACATGGGAATTTATTATTAATAATACAGTAAGCAGAAATCCTGGGACAATGCTTACAATGCTGACTTCTGCACTGCCCAGGGACTGATTCAAGTGGAATCATTTTCTCTGATGGATGTCAGTGCCATCGAGTGACATCTGTTTGTTAATAAGCAGCTGCCCTGGAATTGGCTTAGAAATCACAAGGTTTTGGTGTACATGGTCTAGTGGTTAGAACAACAGACTGTGAGTCCACATTTCTGGGCTTTAGTCCCAGGTTTGTCACTGCCACTGCAGGCTGTCTTGGAATGAAATTCAGTCTATATAAGAGGAAAACCATTACCCAATTTGGTGGGAGGGAGTGGGTGGGGAGGTACAAAGGTAGGTTCAAACCAATTTGGCATCCTAATCACATTCAGTCTCAGTAAAAGCTAAACAATCATCCAAACTGGGGAGGAAAGAATGGTTGGAGAGGTGCAATGGAGGGTTCAGATCAATTTGGCATCCTAGTGGGAACATCGCCTGCTAATTACGGAATTATTCATTCATCAGCTAGATTGAGATGGTGGCGGTGATGGGCAATTCAAACACGGGAATATATTAATGACTATTATCCAAAAGTGCTCCTGGGTGGCAAAAAATGGTTAAGCTTGACTATTAACTGAAACTTTGGAAGTTTAAGTCCACCAGAGGCTCAGTCCCTGACTTAATGCAGTTTTTTGCTTAAATCTCCTCTTCAAAGAGTCTATCCCAATCATTCTACTTAAACTAACATCTACCACATACCCTCTTCACTATCTCCTTCTGATTTGCTTTATTCACTTGTTGCTTATTGTCTTCCCCCACTAGATCAAGAAAATTTCCCACTGAATACTCCACACTGCTAGCAGTGATAAGTACATTGAATCCACTGGCATGGAGTCGATTTCAACCCATGGCCACATGGGTAGCCATGTATTACAGTGTAGAACTGCTTCCTGGGGTTTTCAAGGCTATAAACTTTTTGAACGCAGATCACTAGACTTTTTTTCCATGCTGCTGGGTGGGTTTGAACAAGTAATGTTTAGGTCAATCCAAAACCAAAAACCCACTCCCATTGAGTAGATTCCAACTCATAGAGACCCCTACTGGGTTTCTGAAGTGGTAAATCATTATGGAAGTAGATTGCCCAGTCTTCCTTCCACTTTAAGTTAGTTGTTGTTGTTGTTGTTATGTGCCGTCGAGTCAGACCTGACTCATAGCGACCCCTCCTTGGGTTTCCGAGGCAGTATCACTACGGAAGTAGGATTGCCCAACCTTCTTAAGTTAGTAATATATCACAAATCATTTGAGAATATAATCTAGGAGCTCTGGTGGCATAGTGTGTAAGGCATTTGACTGCTAACCAGAGGGTTGGCAGTTCAAACCCACCAGTCACTCCTTGGAAGGAAGGTTCATGAATGAATATATAACAGTACATCTCGCCTTCTTGAGATGTGTGCTTGTTTCCTTAAGAGACCTTCAGTGCTGTTGGTTACTTTCAGAGTAAGATTCTTTCTTATTTCCACTTGAATGGAGTATAGCAGTTCATCAAGCAAGGATTTCTCTATATTAAGACAAAAACACCCTTCTTCAAATTTTGGAGAAACTCCCAACTGTCTGGCTGCCTTCAATAACACTTTTGTGAGACTTTTCCTAGTGCAGTATATCCTGTTATGCCATTGGGATGTCCTACCCCTAGACAATGACCTCTTTGAGAGACAGGTCTAATGTTTTATATAGGTATACTTAGATCAACATAATCCAGAGCATCAACAGTTTCCACCACTCTTCTTTCAGTTTGTCCTACTTTGGTGACTTGCATGTTGTGGTGAAGTTGGAGGCTATACCACTGGTATTTCAAATACCAGCAGGGTCACTCATAATGGATAGGTTTCAGCAGTTTCCAGACTAAGGCAGACTGGGAAGAGTGACAGGACCATCCTCTTCAGAAAAAAGTGACCAATGAAAACTTTATGAATAGCAGTGAAACATGGTCTGGTCGATTAATGTAAAACTATGAACAGCCTTGAAGGAGTGTCTGATATAGTGACAGATGAGCCCCACAGATTGGCAAGCACTCAAAATACTACCAGGGAAGAGCTGCCTCCTCAAAGCAGAATCAACCTTAATGACATGGATGGACACTCATTCACTCAAACTCATTCAACTCAAAATGGGAAGAAACAGCTGTAACGTCCACTAATAAATGGAACATGGAGTATATGAAATATTAATCTAGGAAAATTGGAAGTTGTCAAAAATGAAATGGAACACAAAAAGATCTAATTCCTAGACATTCAGCATTGCGTTCATGGTCAGAAAGATTGTTTCAAGGTCTACCCCAAAGTACAATGTTGTCAGTGATGGGATACTATCCATACTCCTACAGGAAAGACAATTAATACTATTATTATTCAAAATTACTCACCACCCATCAAAGCCACAGATGAGGAAATTGAAGGTTTTTACTAACTTCTGTAGTCTGAAGTTGACAAAACATGTGATCAAGATGTATTGATTATTACTGAGGATTGGAATGCAAAAGTTGGAAATAAGGAAGGATCACCTCTAGTTGGAAAATATAGCCTTGGTGATTGAAATAATGCCAGAGATCGTATGATAGAATTTTGTGAGATCAATGACTTTTTCATTGTAAATAACTTTTCTCAACAACATAAACAGTGGCTTTGCACACGAACCTCACCAGATAGAATACACAGGAATCAGATTGACTATATCTATGGAAAGACGTGATGGAGAAGCTCAATATCTTCAACCAAAACAAGACCAGGAGCTGAGTGAGGAACAGACTATCAATTGTTCATATGCAATATCAACTTGAAGCTGAAGACAAAATAAGTTGACAAAAAAGGGGAAGGACCTGAACAAGAAGGATTGACACAGTGGCTGTGATGACAGGCTCAAGTATAGCAAGGATCATGGAGCTGATGCGGGACCAGGTGATGTTTCGTTCTGCTGTGCATAGGGTTGTTATGAGTCGGACACAACTTGATGACACCTAACAACAACCAAATAAGTCCATGAGAACCAAAATATGACCTTGATTATATCCCACCCCAATTTAGAGACCATCTGAAGAATAAATTTGACACACTGAACACCAGTGACCAAAGACCAAACAAGTTGTGGGATGACATCAAGATCATCAAACATGAAGAAAGCAAAAGGTCATTAAAAAGACCAAAAAGGAAGAAAAGTAGAAATAATGTCAGTAGAGACTCTGAAACTTGCTCTTGATTAGAGACTAGCTGAAACAAATGGAAGAAATGATGAAACAAAGGAGTTGAACAGAGGATTTCAAAGGGCAGCTTGTGAAAATAAAGTATTATAATGAAATGTGCAAAGACCTGGAGTTACAAATCCAAAAGGGAAGAATGTGCTGGACATTTCTCAAGGTGAAAGAATTGAAGAAAAAATTAAAGCCTGAAGTTTAAATATTGAGCAAATCTAAAGGAAAAATATTAAATAATTCAGGAAGAATGAAAGCAAAAAAGAAGGAATACACAATCACTGTACCAAAAAAAAATTGGTCTATATTCAACTATTTCAGGAGGTAGTATATGATCAAGGACCAATGGTATTAAAAAAAAAAAAAAAAAAAAAAGCCAATCTCCAGGAATTGTAGCACTGGAGGAGCTTATTTGTTTATGCCAAGAAATTTTGAAAACAGTTCCTTTGCCAACCAACTGGAAGAGATCAATATCTGTGCCCATTCCAAAGAAAGATGATACACCAGAATACAGAAATTATCTAACTATATCATTAATATCAGATGCAAGTAAAATCTTCCTGAAGATAATTAAAAAACAGTTGCAGCAGTATATTGACAGGAAACTTCCAGGAATGCAAGCTATCAGGAGAGGATGTGGACTGAGGGATATTATTGCTGATGTCAGATAGATCTTGGCTGAAAACAAAAAATACCAGAAAAAATGTTTACCTGTATTTCATTGACTGTGCACAAGTATTTGACTGTGTGGATCATAACAAATTATGAATAACATTGTGAAGAATGGAATTTTCAGAAGACTTAATTGTTCTCATGAGGAACCTGTACATAGACCAAAAGGCTGTCATTCGAACAGAACAAGGGTATACTGTGTGGGTTAAAATCAAGAAGATTGCGCATCAGGATTGTATTTTTTCACCAATACATATTCAATCTGTATGCTGTGTTTATAATCTGAAAAGCCGGACTATATGAAGAAGAATATGACATCAAGCTTGGAGGAAGATCATTAACATACTGTGATTAGCAGATGACACTACCTTGCTTGCTGAAAGGGAAGATGGCTTGAAACATTCCCTGATGAAGATAAAGTATTACATTTTGCAGTGTGGATTACGCCTCAAATAAAAATGAAAATCTTCACAACTAGACCAATAAGCAATATCATGATAAATGGAGAAACAATTGAAGTTGTCAGCGATTTAATTTTATCTGTATCCAACAATCAACACCAATGGAAACAGAAGTCAAGAAATCAGACATTGTGAGGTACCACCTTGCCCCAGCACTAGTAGCAAAGTTCAACAAGACAGAAAATAACAAATGCTGGTGAGGTTGTGGAGAGATTGGACTCTCATACACTGCTGGTGGGACTGTAAAATGGTACAACCATTGTGGAAAGCAGTATGGCGATTCCTTCAAAAGTTGGAATTAGAAATACCATTTG
>NW_006921731.1:6792217-6804957 GCF_000298275.1 Orycteropus afer afer
GTTAAAAAAAAAAAAAATCAGACATTGTATTGCACTGAACAAATCTATAAAGTGTTAAGAAGTGAAGGTGTGAGGAATTGACACAGTGACTGGAACAATGTGCTCAAGCACAGTAATGATTGTGAGGGTGGCAAACGATCGGGCAGTATTGTGTTCTGTTGTGCATAGGGTTACTATGAATCAAAGCCAACTCAATGGGATCTAAAAACAACAACAGCACACCAGCAGTTTGGAGAAGGAATAAGATGAAAAGGAAGAGGAATAAAAAGATTTAATGGAGTGATAGAAATTGGAAGAGTGAGAAGAAAAAATCAGAGTAATTGAGTGAAAGGAAGATGTGAAAAACAAATAGACACAAAAATTCCTGCCTTCCTAGACCTTTTACACCTGACAGTTCTGTTGCTCTTATACATGTATTTTTTATGATACTCTCCTCTTGAGTTTCTGCAATCACTTTGCTGAAGTTGTCTCCTAAAAATCTTCCTTACATCTACTCTATTCAGGGTTGACCTCACACCACCAAAATGTCTCTTATGAAGTCATTGATGACCTTAATGTTGGTAACGGAAGTGCTCAAGTCTCCATTATCTCTCCACTTTAATCTCAATCTTTCTCACAAATATGCTACAAGAATCAACGAAAATATATTTTATGTATTGGATATATGAAACAAACTCTTTAGTCTAAAGGCAGAATTGTTTAAGCTTTAGTTTTAAAACATAATTGCATTATTTTTGTTAGGTACTCTCAAGCAGTTTCTGACTCATAGTGATCTTATGGACAAAAAATTAAACATGGCTCAATCCTGCACCATCTTCACAATTGTCGGTATAGTGGAACTCATTGTTGCAGCCACGGTGTCAATCTATCTTGCTAAGATAGATTGCTGATTCTCTGCTTTTCTTCTTCAAGGATTAGTTCCTCTTGATAACATGACCAAAGATGAGAGATGAAGTCTCACCACCCTCATTTCGAACAAATGTTCTGTATGTATTTCTACCAAGATAGATTTGTTCATTGTTTTGACAGCCCATTGTGTATTCAATATCTTTCACCAACACTATAATTCAAATGCATCAATTCTTCTTTGGTCTTTCTTACTCTTTTTCCAGCTTTTACATGCATATCAGATGATTGAAAAGACTATGGCTTGGGTCAGGTGCACCTTAGTCTTCAAGGTGATACCTAGCTCTTTAACATTTTGAAGAGGTCTTTTGCAGCAGATTTGTCCAGTGCAATATGTCTTTTGATTTCCTGATTGCTGCTTCCATGGGCTTGATTGAGGATCAAAGTAAAATTAAATCCTTGACTTCAATCTTTTCTCCATTTCTCATGATGTTGTTTCCTGGTCAATTTGTGAGGCGAGAATATCTGATCAAGAATTGAAGGCAATGAAGGAAAAAGTTCAGTCATCAGTGAAGGCATTGACAAAGGTAAGGCTCCAGGAGTTGATAGGATATGATTGAGAGTTTTGGTAAATAGGTGTAACACAGGAAGGAGTCATTTGTTTATGCCAAGAAATTTGGAAGCTATCTGCTTGGCCAATCAACTGGAAGAGATCCATGTTTGTGCCATTTCCAAAGAAAAGTGATCCAAGAGAATGAGGAAATTATGGAACAATATCATTACTTTCACATGCAAGTAAAATTTTGCTGAACATAATTTTAAAAATTGCTGCAGCAGTATATAGACAGGAAACTGTCAGAAATTTAAGTCTGATTCTGAAGAGGATGTGGAACAAGGGATATAATTGCTGATGTTGGATGGATCTTGGCTGAAAATAAAGAATACCAGAAAGATGTTTACCTGTGTTTTATTGACTATGCAAAGGCATTCAACTGGGTAGATCATAACAAATTATGGGTCAGATTGAGATAAAAAGATATTTTCAGAACACTTAATTTTTCTCATGAGGAACCTGTACATAGACCGAGAGGCAGTCATTCAAACAGAACAAGGGGCTACTGCACAGTTTAAAATGAGGAAAGATGTGTTTCAGCTTTTGGCCATAATTATCCAATCTGTATGCTGAGCAAATAATCTGAGAAGCTGGACTATATGAAGAAGAACACAACATTAAGTTTGGACGTAGAGTGATTAACAATCTGCGATAGGCAGATGACTCCAACTTCTTGCTGAAAATAAAGATAACTTGAAACACTTGCTGATTAAGATCAAGGCTACAGCCTTTGGTATGGATTACACTTCAACAATAAAAACAAAAAAATCCTCACAACTGAACGAATAAGGAATATAATTGCATTAGATCTTGCTCTATAAATCTCATTAGTGTGGACAAGAAAATCGCTAACTTTACAATCCAAAATCTGTGTTAACATTGTATAGGTTTTCCAATCTGCCATATACTCACAAATAAGCCAACCTTAAAGAATTAAGGACTGCACACCTCTCCACCACATTGCTGTAACAGCTTTACCCTGATAGTATGTATGGTGGGATAAAAGGCTCTCTGGACAAGTGAGATTTATGGAAGGAGTTGAATGAAAAGAGCAAGGAGATTTCTTGTTTTCACATGCCAGAATTTCTCTACATCCACAAATGTTTATTTGGTACTTACTATTTCCATGGGATTGTGTTATGAGCTCTGGCCAGCTCCTGGACAAAAGAAGCTGCCCAAGAATTTCTAGTTTCTCTTTTCCTTTTTGTAATGTCTGTAGATGCCTGTATAGCATTCATGATCTTTCAAGTTGCATCAGTGACAAGGTGAAATAAATGTTGTGTTGCCACAGATATGTGAATAAATGCCAGGGAATAGCATACTGGGGTAGAAGTGGGGAGATGAGTGCAGCTCAAGGAACTGCACTGTGGAAGGCATTGGTCAAACAGGTATGCTTGGAGAAGATATTCCAGGCAGAGGGAACTGCTTGAATTAAATCTCAGAGGAATGAAATGTTTGGTGGTTGGGGTCCAGCTTATTCTAGGAAAAGAACAAAGGACACTAACTTAATGGTCATATGCTACACTGAGAGAAAAGGAAATAGATTTAGAAAGCAAAATGAAGGGTTTTCAATACTATTTCTTTGTGTTTGTCTACTCATTGAACTTTGTTACATAACAGAATATTAACCCACTCTTAAGTATTTGTATTCAGTTCCACACTTGCATTATTACAGATTTTAACATCTCAGAAAAGTACATAAATGTGTTAAATATTCTTCTTTCCTATACTTAGCATTTTCCCAACTGAATAATGACAGACTCTATAAAGCTAGTTTTAGTAGAAATTTTCCTGCTGCAATTGTCTCCCACACAGAGCTTTTGAAAACATTTTATTAGGTTGCATGGCAAACACAACCAGTAGATTCTCGTCCCCATCTCAGCATGCAATGAGTCCTGTCATTTCTTTCTCCATGAGCCTCATTTCTCCTGGGCATCAACACAGAATGTTCAGCCATCTTATTAAACTTATGCCCCTTAAGGGAAGAGCGGTAGAACAAGGTCTCTCTACTGCCACTTCTACATTTCAAAGAATGTCTGTTTACTCCCATTATCAATAACCCACAGTCACAGAGGTTGAGTTAGAAAAATTCTGAGATCGTAGAAAAAATTGAAATAGCTTTTCTTCTTTCACACCATTAGGCCCACAAGAGCAGAAGCTATTTTTATTAGCAGAAACATCCCTGTTGACCCTGCATGATTAGAACAAGTAGATACAACAAATATCTGTATACTGTAAAATTTTCTAGTAGTGATAAATTCCCCACCACTCTCATCCTTCTATCTCAAGTCATGGGATAGGACAGAGCTAATTGAATAAGCTGATATTGAAATCTGGCTCTTAATGATTTCTGTTGCAGACTTAAAGCTTAGGAAAATTGCATTCTCTATCTCTTTAGAAACCTAGTGGTTTGGGAAATCTTCCAAAGTGTTTAAAGTGGTACAGGTTTCTTTTGAGGATGAGGTTAAAGTGAAAAAATAAAAAAAAAAGATTCTTGCCTTTAATTTCAAAAGTTTACTTTTATTAGAACAGTTCACATGGATATTAACTTTTCCCTTTTCTTCCCAATGTACATGGAAAAGAATTACAGGGGTATGGAAGACAATCTATTATATCTTATAACACATTTTATAATGCATATGTGCCATTCCCTCCTACCACCAGCAGTTACCCCTACCACTTACTCTTTGAATAAGAAGATCCAAAGCTTATCTTGGGATGTCTACAATAGATAGCTCCAATAAATTATGGTGGGATTGCCAATCTGCTCTATACTCTCCAGGCCAAGGGATGGGCCTGTGACCAATGTCAGGGCACTGGAATGCTTTTTCACTGAATTCTGAGTTGGGAGCACAAGACTGAAGCCTACCAGGAGCTGGAGCTGATTTACCCTGTTGGTGGTTCCCTGAAGAGACAGGCTATCATATCAGACTATCTGGATCATTAGAGTTGCCTCTTTTTCTATTGCTTTCAAGCTTGGGTCTTTGGTCTTCCTCTCATTCTTTGAGTTGTTGCTCAAAGAATTATTGTGTGTGTGTGTATGTGTGTGTGTGTGTGTGGTTAAGCACCCAGAGTTGGTTTATATTGTTTGCATTTTTTTTTTCTTTTTTTGGGGGTGTGTGTCAGGTATTCTCCAAATTTTTATGACTAAATTAAATATTGAGTAAATATTAAACTAAGAAAAATAGCATTAAAAACTACATTGATAAAAATAACTTCAAAAAATAGCTAGAAATTCTACTGTCATATGCCTGGTCTCAGTTGTGTCATTCTGGAGCATAAGTCAAGGTCACGGTATACAATTGTGTGTTCTCAGGATTCACTATGAGCTTATTCATGCCTTTTTCACTCAAGAGGCTGACTCCAAGGCTAGATATTTGTTTGTTTTTGACTACATAAAAAACTGTAAGCAGGTTTTTATATTTCCATATAATAGATGAGTACCCCTCTGCAAAGTATAGACATAAACCTAGTAGCAAATATTGATCATCATACAAAAGGTAGTCATGCTGGGAATCAGACAGCTAGGCAGAAGTCTTATTCTACTGATCCAGGTTGCCACTCAAAGCCATTGCACCAATTTGAATGCAGTAATCCAAGGCTGAGTGAATTTCAGAGGAAATAAACCTCATTCCAACTTTAGTCCACACTGTTAAAGGACATGGAAGCTTTACTTTCTTTAATAATATTAAGGAAAGATCTTGCAAAATGTGCTTCTTGGATGAGGCAAATGGTAAGCACTGGACTACGAGGTGGAAGGTTGGCAAATCAATCCCACTCAGAGGTGCCCCAGAAGAAAGTCCATCTGCTTCCAAAAAGCCACAACCTCAAAAACTCTGTGGAGCACAATTCTACACTGCACACATGAGGTCACCATGAGTCAGAATCAATTCAATGACAACTAATAACAACAACAATCTTGGAAATTACTGTAACACCAAGAAAGCTAGTAAAGGAGAAATTTATTACAGGAGGCCTTCATCTCCTGAGGATTCTTGGCCCCAGGGCCCCTCTCACCCAGGCATCCTCAGCATCCCATGCTCATCACTCTACTCTAGTGATCTTTTCTACTTCAGCATAACCTCCAACCAACATCTTACATCTGTTTTCTCACCAAGATATTTTATTTAGATGTTTAGAAATGTTTGGGATAGTGCACTATGGTTTAGTAAAAGGATTTATACTGATTTAACAAAGTACTGAAGCTGACCCAGTGCAGTGTTTTAAAAAAGCAATAACTCGATCAACATACATATTTTCATTACAACTAACTTGTTTTATTTCTTTTTCCTTCTATTTTAGATTTATTTATGGCCAACTTTAAGTAGCATTCTATTCTTTAACTACCCTCTGTCAGTTTGTCATAATATGGTGGTTTGTGTGTTAGTATGATACAGAAAGCTATGCCACCAATATTTCTAATTCCAGCGGTTACTCATGGTAGACAGGTTTCAGCAGAGATTCCAGACTAAGACCAACTAGGAAAGAAGGACTGGTGATCTACTTCTTAAATTAGTCAATACTATGGATTACAAGAGAATATTGTCCAATATAGGGCTAGAAGATGAGCCCCCTAGGTTGGAAGGCAGCAATGGATTCAAGGATGACAGTGACTATAAGTATGACTCTGGACCAGACAGCATTTCAGTCTGTTGTATGGCACCTCATATAGCCATGAGTCAGAGACTTTGGCTACTAACTACAACAACAATAACAATAGCAACTACTCTTCAAAATACAGTGGGAATCAAATAGATGAACTGAGGGAAAAGTTAAAGCAGGATGGATTCTGTGAGCCTAATGTAAATCATTCTAATTTCTATTTTCTCTCTTATTTACAGTTAAACAAATCACCTATAAGAATGGACTGAGAAAATTTATCTTAGTCATTCAAAAATGTGAAGAGTGGACCACGTATTACACATATCACTTCATACAAGATTTTACAAAATAGCATTCACGATGCTGATGGAAGTCAGTAGTAATGTTCATTTTTGTTTGTTTGTTTGTCTGCCAAAAAGAATTTGCTCATAAGCGTCAATAATTTCTATACTCACCAGCATGAAAACTTTGAAAACAATTCAAATAAATAAATAAAATAAAGTTGTCATAGAGCTGACTTAGATTCATGGTAATCCCATGTGTGTCAGAACAGAACTGTGCTCCACCAGGTTTGCAATGGTTGATTCTGATTTCTCCGAAGTAAATCATTAGGTCTTTCTTGCAAGGCACCTCTGAGTAGACTTGAACCTCCAACCTTTCAGTTAGGAACAGAGGATGCCAACCATTTATACCACCCAGGAGCCCCTTTGAAGAAAATATGCTACTATATAATTAGTCACAATTCATTCTAAGCTTTGTGCTTAAAATTCTGACAACTTGACCTTTCCCAAAGGAAGTTAAGATCATCTTTGAGAACAAATATATCAGGTAAGTGTTTATGTTGTTGGTTGTTCAATTACAACTAAATTCGAAAGGATTGCTGACATCCTAGAGAAAATAAACCCTTTATGTAGATGAATATTTGTAGTGTGTATTATCTAAAATTTGAGCCCTTCTAATTCTCCCAAATAAAACTTTTATCATTATTACCATCTCACTGCTGTTGAGTTGATTCAACTCATAGTGAGGCAGTATCTCTATGGAAGTAGATTGCCCAATCTTCCCTCTGAGGAGTGACTAGTGGGTTTCAACAGGCAGCCTTCTGGTTAGAAGTCAAATGCCTTAGGCACTACACTACCATAGCTTTATTTATATTATTTCCACTTATATGCAAGCTTATGTTGAAACCTATATATTACTTTCTCAAAGGACTTCCTAATACTATGCCTTGTGGATGTAAGTATATCTCAGAATCACCTCTCTAAAAATGATCTTGCCTGAAAATTAAGTCCAACTCTAAAATATTAATGCAAAGTAATAATGCTGTCCAGTGATTACTGGCAATATGTTTTAAGTGCTTGCTATTTAAGCTCTCAGCCAAAAGAAGAACAAGAAATGTGAGGAAAGGAAATAGATAAATTTGAAGTTACACAAGGTCAAAGTATTTCAAAGTCAGTCCATGTGGCATGTATTTAGGATGGCTACTGTTACTGTCAAAGATCTTCAGCATCTGCTGTCCTCCAATTTACCTAAGAGAGCTAATGCAATTGAAGTGAGGCCTTGTAGAATTTCCTAAAATCTCTTGAAAGATTTAACAGCAGGGATTCATTTGCCAAATAAATGGAAAACAGATCCCTCTGTGTGGGTCTCAGAGAGGCTACATTTACAAAATCAAGTTGTTCAAAAGAACAAAATAATTTAAGAAGAAGTTGAAGTTCAGTAAATAGATTTGGCAAGCAGTTGATGACTAATTAAGTTTCATGAACGGAAGTATCTGATTACTTTTAAAAATTATCACATGACTAATTCCAGTGCCCATTCTTGCCTCTGTTTTGATGAAAATTGCATTTTTCACTGTGAGCACAATACAAAGCACTCCCTGTGCACCCAATGGGCTTTACTTGCTTGCTCACTGAGGTGGAACACCAGGAAAACCTCTGGGAAGGGCAACAAAAAAGACAGCACTTAATCACCCTAATGTTGGTTGCTCTTACTATTACCTGACCTCAGTTCAGCACCCTATTCAGATTCACTGCAACATCACAAAAAATGGAACAATGCTGCCTGATCATGTGCCAGCCTCATGATCATTTGTGGATCACACTGTTGTGTTCCACAGGGTTTTCATCAGCTGATTTTTAGAAGCAGATCATCAGGTCTTTCCTCTTGGTGCATCTTAGGCTGTAAACTCTCCTGAAACCTGTTCACCATCATGGCAACTTTCATATCTCCACTGACAGACAGGTGGTGACTCTGCACCAGTTGCATTCATTGGCAGGGAAAACTGGGTCTCTTGTATGCCAGGTGAGAGTTCTACCACAGACCCACTGCCACTTTTCTAACTTTTGGACAGACACCTCAACTTCATCAGGAAATGCCTTTTCTGCTCTGTGTGTACCTTATTTCCATAAAGTCAATTTTGACTCATGCCAAGCCCATGTATTACAGAATAGAATTGTTCCATAGGGCTTACTTGGCTGTATTTTAATGGAAACGGGGAATTAGGTATTTTCTTCCATAGTGCCAATGGGTAGATTCAAACCATCAACCTTTAGTTTGATAGTTGAGTGCAAACCATTTGTGCCACTTAGGAACCCGTGTGCACTTAGTGCAAGTAAAATTCAAACTTTCTTTTCCAAAGCCAAAACTCAAGCATGTTCTGTAAACAGTTAAATCACTTTGTATAATGAGATACTAAAATTTGAACAACATGGTACAAGTTAGGGGCAGTAGATATTTAAGTAATATTTTCTATTATGGATTTTTAGCTAATCTAAAAAGAAAATGAAACCTACTGCCATTGAGTCCATTCAACTCATAGTGATTGGCAACATTCATTGGGTTTTCACGGCTGTAAATCTTTATAGAAGTAGATTGGCTCATCATTGTCCTTCCATGGAACAGTTGGTGGGTTTGAATATTGACCTTTTGTTTCATAGCCATATATCTTACCCACTGCACCACCAGAGTTCCTTAGACCTGATTATCCTTGAATCTGATTTTATGTTTCCATTTAGTTCTATAAACTAATTAGTATTTTACTTTTTTTTTTCCCTACTGAAATTTTTCTCTTTTGTTGACATCCATCAGATTTTTTGAGACTCAAAATTGGTAATCTCTTCCAATGAAGATTTTTATAAAACTGAAAATAGAAAGCTTTACCTGGAAGGCAAACATAGCCTCATTAAATAGGGAGAATAGACCAAGCCTTCTGCCTCTAAAGTGAATTGGGCATATGATATTTTTACAAAATTATGGTTACTTCACAAAGGAGGCTATCACAGAACAGTGATGTTCTCCTCCTTACTCAACTAATTAAATAATTTGTCAATAGGATTCTCTATATTTGGACTTCTACCCCTCTATGAGAAGATGAACTATGTTCCTTTTGACTATATCATGAAATGCCAGATTCCTTTTTTTTTTCTTTCCTTAGCACATTCATCATACAGTTGTCATCTCCAAGCAGGTAAATATAGGAGTTTACTTCACCTTCAGATCTTTTCACATCTCCCCCATCTTGCTGCTGAAGTGCAGGGCAGGTAGGTGGATAAGATGAGAAGGAATTGCTGAGATATGCTTTTTCACTGGCTTTTTTTTTTTTTTTTTCTTCAGGCAACAAAAATTCTCTGTCATCATCTATTTCTAGTCCTACAGAGACAATGATATTTTATTGCTGGGAGGAACCAGTCCTTTAAAATCAGGATGATATGCATCTGAACATTGTTTGAACCAAGTGAGAGAGCAAATAAATATGTGATGACTTGGCACCCCAGAGAAGCAGTGTGCAGGCTTCTGGAGAGTTACGGAAGGAGTTCTGTCCAGAACCTGAAGCTTTTGGCTCAAAAGTAATAGCTCCCATACTTCTGAGAAGAACACTAGGTGTCTTATCAATTACAAAATCCTAAACACATTTTTTTTTAAAAGCAATAGTATTTCTCCTGTAACATTTAGAAAGTAAAATATCACCAAACAATTGTATTCTGGGTTTTTAATATGCTTCTCATTTCCCAATTCCTGGAATATTATTCCCCATCCCCTTTACAGGAGCTCTGGTAGTGTAGTGCCTAAGGCACTTGATTGCTAACCAGAAGGCTGGCAGTTCAAACCCACCAGCCACTCCTCAGAAGGAAGGTTGGCAATCTACTTCCATAATGATACCGCCTTGGAAACCCAAGAAGGAACTCTATGAGTCAGGTCCGACTCGACAGCACATAATGACAACAACATCCTCTTTACATTGGACTTGCTTGGGTACCTCCTACTTAACTTTGGGGCTTAGCTAAACATGTACCTTCTTCCAAAATCCTCTCTTTCTATCATGCCCTGTCCTGGCTTTGTTAATTGTTCCATTATTTTATTTGTAATCTTCAAAGATGTGGGTTTTTGTTATGTTAATTTTGTTATGTTAATTTTGTCCTGTTGTTACTACTACAATAATTTATCATCATTGTTTCAAAAGAGTCCCATAAAGTAATTGTCAGCTATGCATTGCATGAATGTAAGGCTTACCACCAGATGTTTTGTTCCATGTATTCATTCCATAAATTAGTTTATTGTAATAGATTAATGATCACATTGGAAAGCCGGAACTGAAAAACACTTCAAAGAGCTTCACTGTACCAACTACAGCTTTGGTATTGTCATCACTTGTACCATTACCAAATTATTTTTAAACACAATGTGTATTTATTAAATGCAATCTGTGTTGAGACCTGCCCTGAGTATACAATATTGAAAGGGAAACACTGCCTGTCCTCAAGGAACTTACCTTCTAATGGGAGGGGATCGTTAGACAAATGAATACAATTCAATATGATAAATTCTATGATAGAGTTACCCTCAGAATATTCTGAACTCATATAAAAGAAACCACAGCCAAACTCATTGCCCTAGAGTTGATTCTAACTCATAATGACACACTGGGTTTCCAAGACTGTAAATCTTTACAGAAGCAGACTACCCCAACTTTCTTCCACAGAGTGGCTGATGCATTCAAACCACTGATTTTTTGTTTAGTAGCCAAATGCATTAACCACTACACCACCAGAACTCCCTCACAAAAATAGAGAAACCCTTAATCACACTAAAGAAGGTTAATGTAGAAGAAAAGTTGTTCTAGATTAAGTAGAAAAAAAAGTAAATTTATTTAAATCATTCTGGGTAAGTCACAGAATCACTGGGGAGGCCAAAGGACCAATGTCATAAAATGAGAAGAAACAAAGGAAGGCTGGGCTGTCAGGATAAAAGTCTAAATAACAGCACAGAACCAAGTTGTCTTGGGCATTACTATACCTATACCTCTGAGAAAGTGAACCTGGAGATGCTGCTGCAGCCAATTGCTACGGGATACAATTTCTGCCCCTGAAAATGGGAACCACTGCTGCTGTTGCTGTCTACAACATAGGTTTTCTGTTGCTGTTGCTTTCTACAACATAGGTTTTCTGTTGCTCTTGCTTCTTTGTGTCCTGAGCTTTTGATTTGTCTGTGGAGGGTAGTGGTGATCCAGTGGTAGAATTCCCATCTTCCATGGAGGAAACCTGTGTTTGATCCTGGCCAGTGCAGCCACCACTTGCAGAGATTGGAGTGTGGCTATGATGTTGAACAGTTTCCAGTGGAGATTCCAGACCATGATGGATGGGGAAGAAAAGCCTGGAGCTCCACTGCTGAAAATCAACCAATGAAAACCTTATGGATCACAACAGTGTGATCTGCACTAGGATAGCACAGGACTATTAGTGTTTTGTTTCATTATGCATGGGGTCCCTATAAGTTGGAATTCGAATCAACAGCATCTAACAACAACAACATTTGATGGGTATGATTAGCCAAAAGTGAGCTAAACAACTGTACCCTAGCTTCAAGGGATCAAGGGAAGATATCTGGGAACATGGCTATCTCGCCTTTTCACCTCCACAGTGATACGTAAGCTAAAAGTCTCACATTAACACTTGTGTAATAGGCGATTCTCCAAACATAAGGTATATTTGTAAATGTTGTGCTGTTAAAAAAGACAAATGTCCATACAGTAATCTCAAATAGGGCTATAAGGAAAGACTGAGTCAAGGATAGCTTTCTGCAAGGTGTTGTGTTCTAATATGTAAGTAAAAGTTAACTGACAGTCAGGGAGAAAGAAGAGAACTTGCAAAAGCACAGAATGTCCTGAGGCCCACAGAAGGTGGAATGTGATGGAAAAAAGAGTGTATGTATGGGGCTTGGCATGGGAATTAAGGAGGATAAGGTAGCATGGGAATGGGTTTGGAGATTAATGCAGACTCACATCAAAAATGACCTTCTATTTTATGCTAAACATCTTTTGTTCAATCCTTTGGTGAATGGGAAGTCAGGGACAGATCATGAAAACTTTAGAAAGATTATCTTTGTAGCTGAATGGATAATATTTTGGAAAGGTAACTCTAGAGATATAGATAGCTGTAGCTGTAAATGAAAGAAAATAAAATGGGCCTAGAACTAAGACAACAGCAATGATGCTGGTAGAAGGGGACAAACTCAAGAGCTGCTAACAAATTGAACATGGCTTAAAATCTGACAAGTTGTGTTAGCCACTGAGGATCCAAAAACAAGTAAGAGAGTCTTCTTGAGGAACTTTAAAAAAAAAAAAAAAAAAAACATGGTCATTACTTGGTCACAGCCAGCTACCCAGAGGGACCGAGTAGTT
>NW_006921731.1:6805695-6830420 GCF_000298275.1 Orycteropus afer afer
AAAAAAAAAAAAAAAACCTCACTGCCATCGAGTTGGATCCAACTCATAGTGACCCCTCTTTGGGTTTCTAAGGCAGTATCACTATGGAAGTAGATTGCCCAATCTTTCTTCCAAGCTATGGTCAACGGGTTTGAACCACCGGCCTTCTGGTTATAGTCAAGTATTAATGACATCGAAAGATAAGTGATATTATGAGAGTTCTTAGGATTTTGTGTTTTGAAATTAAACCCTTGCATATCTAATACCTGTATTTAAGCTTAGGTCACTGAACACTTCATAAGGGAAACAGTTCAACTACTTGTCAAAATGTTCCAGAATTTTCCATGTGAACCATGACATAAACACAGACCAAAACAAAATTAAAAATGGGAAAATCCTCAAGTTCAGTGTAGATTACAGTATTACAGTACAGGGAATTTTAGCCATATTGCACAATCCTGCTGTAATTTGGAGGGGAGATGGGGCAGTATCAAGAGGAAAGAAGAGTATAGATTCAGAATGCAATAAGGCACAGCTGGAAAACAGATCTTGTATATAAGTTAGTAAGTCTCACAAGTAGAATTGTATATAATAAGTCCTCAAACTACATGTTTTCTTTTTTTCTAAAAGACAAAGGGGAGAATAATACAATATAAATTTTCCTTTCTTCTCTTCTTCCCTTTTAAATAAATATGAATGTTTTCTGTATGCCAGGAATTATGCTAGATCATAGGGACACAGGACATGGCCCTTGCCTTCATAAAGCTTGCAGGAATGTGAAGACTGACAACTAGAAAACTGCACAAAGAAACAGAACATTAACATCTATGAAGAAAGGAGGTGGGCAATGCTAAAAATATAACAAGCAAATCCGACTAGTTCCTGAAGTCTGACTAGTAATTAATAGTGATCAGGTCTTTTCCTAATTATTCTAGGGAAGAATATTCTAGGCGATGGTACAAGCTCACTTCTTTTTCAATTAGTCTAGAGTTTATCTGAAAGGAGCTCTGGTGGTGTAGTGAGTGGTTAAGGCATTTGGCTGCTAACTGAAAGTTCATTATTCAAACCAGCCAGCTGCTCTGCAAAAGAAAGATGAGGCAGTCTGTTTCTGTAAAGATTTACAGTCCAATGGGATTCACTATGAGTCAGAATAGACTCAATGGCAGTGAGTTTTGAAAGTTTATCTGAAGAATGATAATGTTTACTTTCTTTATAAGACCAAGTGACATAACTATATTGAGGGGTAGGTATGAAATATCAAAAGCATATTTTAAACGTTAATTTAATGTAAAATTGACATGTATCACAATACCATGGTAATAACAAATTAGTGTTTGTGTCATATTGTAAAGCATTACACATGGAATTCTCCAAAAAATCATCCAGAAACTATGATTATATGTTTATATGACTCATAAATCAATAGTCTGTAATCCTTTAATAAAATTTGGTTCAAAGGATCTGGAATTAATTAGGGTCATATACTATAGTAAATATTTTTCTTGACCCTCATATACAAAAGAGAGTCTTTAGGACTAATTTGAGTTATTTAGTTTATTATGTTGACTTGAATTTTAAAGCATGCTGACAGTGAATATTTCTCATTCCCTGTCATATTAAGGAATAAGTTGTTTATTGATTATACATGCATCCCTTTAAATACACAAAACTATGTATGCAAATATAAATGTTTTATAAAATTTCACTGTCTGAGACAATTGTTAGTGCCCACTTTGCAAGTTCAACAAAGAGCAGCATTCAAGTATAATTACACCTTATAAGGTTTATATGTGAGAGCAAGAATTATTGTTTTCTTTGATAGTTCACACAAATTGTAACTAGGCTCCCATGCTCCATTTATAAGGTCCCAATTATATATATGGTCCTCTGCTAAAGTATGCTCTCTTTTCTCTGATATCATTGTCTTGATTTGTTCTACCAGAACATGAGAAAGTAGCACTCAGTTTTGTCCTATGACTGTGCACATGGTGGAGGTAAATTAGGCTGTGGTTTTACAAGTAGCCTCTGCCTCAGAACTTGAGTCTGAAGTAAATTCTGGAATTAAAGCATTCTAAAAGAATTAAGTGCTTATAGCCATTTGTAAATGAAAAAAATCACAATCTTCAAAGCCCAAATGCACAGAAAGAATGGAGGTGAATCTTTCCAGCTTGCTGTGACCCCATACATACACACACCAGTGTGAATAGTTTGCTTCCTGATACTCTTATTCTTCTTACATGGTGAAAGTATACTAACTAATAAGACTTGTAACCTTATAAAGTAGATGATCCAGTAATTACAACTTAAAGGCAAATGTCAACTATCATTCAAAATTCAAAATTACTCTACTGATTTATTGGGAACTCATCAGGTATTGTTGGGTGTTAAGCACTTCCTCATGATCATATTTCTTTTTTTATTATGATGAAGAATATATCATTAATTGCATTTTTATATGAGGAAGCTGAGGTTTGAAAAGTTAAGCACATGTCAAAATTTCACATCATGGAATTGAAATGTAAGACCAAAATCCAGGTCTTTCAGATACCATAACTAGTCTGGTAGCATTTCTCTGTGTCAAAACATCTCTCTTACACAGTGGAATTTTATCTTTCTTGTGGGTCAAGTTCTGTAGTCATCAGGCAGGGAAAAATGAGTACATTTAAAATTATCCTAGAAATTTCTTAAGCATTCCCATGGTTGCTTTTGTTGAGCCATTAAGTTAATTCTGACTTACAGTTACCCCATGTTGAAAAGTAGAATTGCTCTGCAGGGTTTCCTAGGCTATAACCTTTACAGAAACAGATCAAGTCTTTCTTCCTTGGAACATATGGCTAGGCTCAAACTGGCAATCTTTTGGTTAACATCCAAATGCTTAATTGTTGCATCACCAGGTTTCCTTCAGTATGTATATTTCCCAGTAATGCCAATAGAGCAAGTAATGCCTTAAATGTCTTAAATGCCTTCAGTATGTATATTTCCCAGTAATGCCTTAAATAGAATATATTGTTTCTTATTTTATTGAGCATCAGAAGAAATAGCAGGATTTTTTTTAGAAATCATGAAATATGAGTGAAACCCAAAACCCCTACTGCTATCTAGTCAATTCTGACTCATAGCAACCCCCATTGGGTTTCCAAAGTGGTGAATCTTTAAGGAAGTAGATTGCCTCATCTTTCTTCCACCAATTGGCTACTGGGTTTGAACTGCCAACCTTGTGGTTAGCAGACAAATGTCTTAGGCATTGTACCACCAGAGCTGCTTTTGGATATGAATGTCTATCTTTAAATACCAGATCATCTTTAGGGTAGCAAGATGTTCTATCTAACATAGGTACACAGAAGCAAAACTGACTTGAACAACAGAATCATGTTTCCTTCTCATGTTTTCTCTAAGTCAAAAACTGAGTGCAGAGGCATACTCCGTGCCACTTAAACTATAATTTCCCCTCTATCCCCTTATTTGGTGGGGTTCTGGGCAGTGCTTGTTGACCACATAAATGAATTAATTTAAATTAATTGCACATATGATATGGCTCCAATGAATTTTATTATAAATACATGTCAAATGCCATAATAATTATAAAAGAAGAGGAAAGGATCTGCTAGACATTATTTGAACTTCAATGTTTTCTCACATTTTGGCAGCACCAGCTGGTTTTTTAGCTACTCTTGTTCCCAACAGGAATGGCTCTCAGATTGAAGCATTTCATCCAAAATGTCTGCCAATGATACAACCTTTATTTGTGAACTTGGTCATTTGAATGCAGGATTAGTTAAAAATCTGAGCTGGGGAGTCCAGACTCTATCATAAAGGCTTCCTTTATTGCAAAGTCTTTAAATAGTGGACTTTGCTTGTCCTTTATACCTTATGCTTCCACGAAGTGACACCAAGAAAATACAGCTACATGAAACTTATCAGCTATATGAAACTGATCTGCCTATATTACTTTTTTACAGAGATATAAAAGAAATAATGTTTACAAAGCGAACATTTTTCTTGATCTTATAACTGAACAATCAACATGATTCTAACTTTAGGAACACTATAAACTGTGGAACAGAACAAGTAGTGCTCTTTGCTTTGTCTGGTGGAAAGTTCAGCTCTGAATTTGAGATCTATTTGTAGCAATGATGTATACAAGATGGTACCCAAACATTAGCTCTTAGTTTCTTACTATTTAACTTAATATTATCTTGCTATTTGACCCATATTTTTCTCTTCAGTATCTCATTTATTGTTTTTATTTTCTTATTTCAGATGTTTTTTCTATGTCATCCACAAAACTATTTTGATCAAAGCAAGATTCAAAGAAACAAATAAAAACACAGGCATCTGAAATTATTCAGTGTCCATTGTTAATGACTCCTACAAATCACAGCATGTCACAGAGCCAGAGTTAAGATTGCTTTCCTAATTTGAAATTTTCTAACTAAATTATAGTAGTCCCCCCCCGCATTGGAAACATAGCAGCTAAGTTTGCAGTTGTGAAGAAGACAGATATGATCTCTGCATAGAGACTAGGAGGCAAGGTAGGGAAAAAAAAAAAAAAAGATATTATATGAATGTGATAATTGTAATGGGGATGTGGGAGAAATTATTGGAAACACAAGGGCAAGCTAAGAGACAATTTTTTTGTTGTTGTTTATTTGTCTATTTTTGAACCTAGAAAAGGGGTTTAGGCTTATGAATTATAGTCATGTTGATTCAGACTTATGGTGACGCTATTTGTTCAGAGTAGAATTGCTCCATAGGGTTTTCAAGGTGGTGACTTTTCAGAAAAAGATCGCCACTAGGCTTGTCTTTAAAGGAGCCTCTGTGTGGGTTCAAACCAACAATCTTTCAGTAGTAGTGGAGCACTTAACCTTTGTGACACCCAGGGGCTTCTTTTAGGATTAGATCTATAAATGTTTAGGAGTTACTCTGATGGTGTAGTGCCCAAGTAAGGCATTTGACTGTTAACTGGAAGGCTGGAGATTCAAATACATCAATCACTCCTCAGAAGGAAGACTGGGCAATCTACTTCCATAGAGATACTGCCTCAGAAACCTAAGGAGGGGTTGCTATGAGTCGGAACCGACTCAGCAGCAGTAAGTTTTTTGTTGTTGTTATTTTTGGAGTTAAAGGGGTGAAGATTAAGTGTTTCCATCAGAAGGAAGAGGTTAGGAATAACCCAACTCTCCAATGAATATTTGGACACTAGAGCTAAGAATGATGTACTTAATTAAAAGCATGGTGTTTATAAGAAAACACTGACTTCTTCCTCTTAACAGCTGTGGGCATGTATGCCACCTCAATGGTGAAGCATTATATGTCTGATGTGTATCTGTAGTATGACAGTCAATACTCAAAGCCCTGTCCTCTGGATTTATACCATTTTTCCTCATGAAAAGGATCTTTGTCTCTATTGCCTTGTTTGCTTGTTTGTTTTTAAGATGAGTTAAGTGTTCTGGTCAATAACAATTTGGATTAAATGAAATTCTTACAAACAAAGCTGAGTACCAGACTATTTAGGAATATCCAAGCATGTGTAACACTCATATATATATATATATATATATATATATATATGTGTATATATATATATATATATATATATGCAAAGCCTCAATATTTATTGTCATGATTCTTAAGCCTGACGATTTTGTGTCATTTTTTAAATTTTTTTCCAATGGAGTCTAGCTGGCCAAACATTTGAACTCATTACTTCCAATCTGACTAAAGAAACAGAAAACAGGCTTCTCCAAGTGCTACTTAATAGAACTGTTTTTCTTAAAATAATCTAAAGTTTCAAAGACAATTTGTCTAAATGACTTTTCATGGATAATTTAATTAATTTTGCCTCAGCTATGTCAGACAACGCTGTCTGTGTTATTCCTTTTCAAAAGGAGCAGCACTGTGATTGGCTTCACAAAACTCTAAACAATCCTCCCCATTCTGGAGAAAGAGCATCCATGGTCAGGAACCTCTATTCACATTTTCACAGGTTTGCCCAAGCAAGCTGTAGGCCACAATTGTAGTACATTTTCTTCATTCCTTTCACTAGCACTTAAGAGACTTCAGTTTCACAACTTTGAAAATATGCTCTCTAAAAACAACAAAGTGTCATAAATGAAAACCATGTCACAGGACTTGGGCAAGGTGGAAGTGAAGACAAGGCAATATCAATACTGACAGCTTAATAAAGTCTGGAAGGAACATTTCAAGCCACAGTATTTGAAGAGGGTCAGCTTGAGCATTCCAAGCTCTTCCTACCTGCCTCTTTGGAAATCTGCGTGAAGGATTCCACACCTTTTTCTCCATAACTTCCTTCAGATGCGAGAGTAGATACGTAATTCCAGCCTAGGGCCTTCACAATATCTACCATGGCTTGCGCTTGGAAGGAATCGGGTGGGACCACGCGAGAGAAGAAGTCATAGCGCCTGTCGTCACTTAACTCGGGTGCCGTTGACGCATAACTAATCTGAGGGATCTGAAAAGACAAGAAAGGACCACATTAAAGCACACCATCAAGAGTGAAGAGATTCATTTATATCTATGACAATTTCTTCAAAATACTAAGGCTTGAGCTTCGAAGGCAAGAGTGTTTCGCCAAACACACCATGTAATTGTAGACCATTTACATGTAACTTCTTTTGTTCCTCACCTTTTTGTTTTCTCCTTTTGGGAAGAGGGAATGGGGATGACATTGGATTTGCAAAGTCAAGGTTATGGTGGTTAGGAAAAAAGAATCCATAACCATTCTAACTTTTTGCATTATGCTTTGCTTCTCATAAACTAATGGGAAAGAAAAACACAACAGCCTAACTGGAGAGAATATAAAGGTTGGTTTAGTTGCCACGCTTTAAGAGTTCTGGTAGACATCATTTAGTCATCTAACACTGATTGTTGCTGATGACCTGTGAGGCTATATCTAAGGAAATGGCATTCATTATCACATTTAGTCTTCACAAGAATGTTATGACCATGCAAACTTCAGACTATATGACCATGAAAAAAGAAGAACTAGATGGTGTCCAGCTATCACTGCCAACCACTTGGAAAGGGATCAGTGCGAGAGATATTGGATAGAGTGGGGAAAAAATGTGGAACAAAATGCAAAACCATAAAAAAGATCAGGCTCACTGGTTTGACAGAGCCTGGTGAAAGCCCCAAGACTATATCCCCTATTCACCTTTCAGGCCTGGAAGTGAGCTCACTCCAGTGGCTTCCAGCCAAACAATAGATAGGTACATAGGGTGAACATTTATAACAGGTAGATATATTCCTTAGAAGGATCAATTCTGGGAGACCAGAAGTGCAGTATTTGTATAGGGAGATAGCTCAGGAGGCAGGAATGAATAAGAAAGAAAGACACAAGAAAGAGGTAAGTACAGAAAGGAAGTGAGGAGAGAGCTGTTACAGTGTGGCGATTGCAGTCAATTTCATGAAAAAAAAAGTGTATGAATTGCTGTATGAAAAATGAATTTGCTCTTTAAACATTCAGCCAAATCACAATAAAAGCTTGAAAAAAAAAAATAAATAATGTTTTGAAGTCACTCAACACCAGCCAAAGACCCAGGCAAGGGAGTTTCCTGCTTGAGGGCCTTCACCCTAGTGGTACTTGCACTATGGAGGGCTTTTCTCAATATTGTTTGCCTCTCTTCACGTCCTGGAAATGGATGGTCCACATGGGCCTCTGATCCCCATTTTTGCCCTTCAGAGCACTCTCTGAACCTCTACCCCACATGGAATCTACGAGATTTCCTGAGGAGTTGTTACAGGACCCATGCCTGTTGGGGCATCCTAAGAACCCATATAATAAGGCCCTACTTCCAGGAGGATGGCATGGCAAGTGAACTGCTCCCCAGATGTATAGTATTTACTTCTTGGGATCATGTGAGATTGGGCTGCCTGAATGGATCTGACACACTGATTCTCACTGACTCAAGTTATTTACATAAAAAGAAATGGATATTGCAAAAAAAAAAAAAAAAAAAAAAAACTTGCCTGGGGTCCCAAATACTTAGTGGTGACCCAAAGTAGCCATAAATGAGAAACCTGGCTAATATCATTCTTCACATCTGCAGCTGCTCATCACTTCAAAGCACTCCCCATTCTTGTTCTTGGTTCTTTCCCTTAACATTACCACTAGTATGTAGTTGATTTGGATTTTTACAATTGATCCACCAGTAAGAAGGATTGAATATGACAAAAGTCACCTTGAAAGCTCTTCTGGGTCTTACTTCTGCTTTCATCATAAGGACTCTTCAGCTATCTCATGACCTTTGCTCATGTTAATCCCAAATGTCTAAAGATGCTGAAGTTATACTCAAATTGATTATGTGAGCCCTGAAAATCCAACTAAATTTGGAGCTATTTATTTTCTTTCTGTGCATTTTGCCTGAAGTATATCCATTTGTTATTGCTTAAGGCTAATTAACACTTCTATAAAATTCACTTTCTTTGCCACCTTTTTTTAAGTTGTTGTTGTTGTTGTTGTTAAGTGCTGTCGAGTCATTTCCAACTCATAGTGACCCCATGCACAGCAGAACGAAACACTGCCCGATCCTGTGCCAGCCCCACAATCCCTGCTATACTGGAGCCCATCATTGCAGCCACCGTGTCAATCCATCTCGTTGAAGGCCTCCCCCTCTTTCGTCGACCTTCCACCCTACCAAGCATGACATCCTTCTCCAGGGAATGGTCCCTTCTTACAACATGACCAAAATAGGTGAGATGAAGTCTGGCCATTCTTGCTTCCAAGGAGCATTCTGGCTGCACTTCCTCCAGGACGGATCTGTTAGTTCTTTAAGCCTGATATAGTGCTGGAAGAAGAGCCCCTCAAATTGGAAGACACTCAAAATATGACTGGGGAAGAGTGCCTCCCCAAAGTAGAATTGACCTTAATGAGATGGATGGAATAAACCTTCCAGGACCTTCATTTGCTGACATAGCATGTTAAAAATAAGAAACACCTGCAAATACTCATTAATATCATAAAGTGGAAAGTATGAAGTATGAATCTAGGAAAATTGGAAGTTGTCAAAAATGAAATGAAATGCATAAAGATTGATATCCTAAGCATTAGTGAGCTAAAATAGACTGGTATTGAACATTTTGAATCAGACAATCATATGGTCTACTATGCTAGAAATGACAAATTAAAAAGGAATGGTGTGGTATTCATCATCAAAAAGAACACTTCAACATCTATCCTGAAGTACAATGATGTCAGTGATAGGATAATATCCATATACCTATAAGGAAGACCAGTTGATGATGCTATTCAAATTTATGCATTAACCACTAAAGCAAAAGATGAAGAAATTGAATAATTTTACAACTTCTGCTATATGTAAGTATCTAAACATGCAATCTAGGTGGATGGATTATTACTGGTGATAGGAATGGAAAAATTGGAAGCAAAGAAGAACCATCAGTAGTTAGAAACTATGGTACTGGTAAAAGAAATGAAGCTGGAGATTGCATGATAAAATTTTACAAGACCAATGACATATACATTTCTTTAGTATTAAATGTTGACTATATTTGTGGACTTCACTAAGTGGAATATGCAGGTATCAAATCATTGACTTCTAACCAGAAATTCAGAGGTCCAAATCCACCAGCCACTTAGTGGAAGTCTTCTACTTCCATAAAGATTTACAGCCTCAGAAATACACTGCGGTAGCTATGAGTCAAATTCTATTTGAGTTCATTCATTCTTTCTTTCTTCTTTCCTTCCTTTCTTCTTTCCTTCCTTTATGTGTGTGTGTGAGCATGTGTGGGTGTGTAAAAGAAGCAATAGAGAGGTTCTACATCATTAGTCAAAACAGGGCCAGAAGCTGACTGTGGAACAGACCATCAATTCCTCATATGGAAGTTCAAATTGAAGCTGAAGAAAATTAAAACAAGTCCACAAGACCCAATATATGACTTTGCTTATATCCTACCTGAATTTAGAGATCATAGATACAACACATTGAACACCAATGACCGAAGACCATATCAGTTGTGGGATGATATCAAGAATATTATAAATAAGACAGTGAAAAGTTATTAAGATGGCTTGATCCAAACTCCATCAACATTCTTAAAAACATGGAAAAAACAATCAGTAATTTTATATTGAAAGGAAAAAGAGCATGAATAAACAACGCAGTACTGAAGAAGAAAAATAATGTAGGCGGTCTCACACTCTCCCATCTCAAAACCTACCATACAACCACAGTAGTCAAAACAGCCTGGTATTGGTACAGTGATAGACAAATAGACTAGTGGGATTCAGTTGAGAATCCAGAAACAGATCCATCTATCTGTGGATAGGTGATCTTTGATAAAGGGACAAAAACAATTCAATGGGGGAAGAGGTAGTCTCTTCAACAAATGGTGCTGGTAAAACTGGTTATTCATTTGCAGGAAAATGAAAAAAGATCCATTCCTCACACCAAACACAAAAAAAACCTCAGGAGAGATCAAAGACTTAAATGTAAAACACAAAACTATAAAGTTCATCAAAGACAAAATAGGAACAAACTTAGGGACCCAATTTATGGTATAAATGGACTATCAAGAATCACCCAAAATGCACAAACAGCAGAACAGAAATGAATGACCTGGACCTTCTAAAAATTACATTCTTATATGCATGAGAAGATTTCTCAAAAGTAAAAAGACAACCTACATATTGGGCAAAAATACTTGGCAATGACATATCTGACAAGAGATTTATCTCTAAAATTTATAGAAAAGTTCTACACCTCCACATCAAAAAGACAAACATTCCACTTCAAAAATGGGCAATTGATATATACAGACACTTCACCCAAGAAGATATTCAGACAGCCAACACCCACATAAATGCTTGTGATTATTAGCCATTAGAAAAATGAAAATCAAAACATCAATGAGATATTACCTCATTCCAGCAATAATAGCAAAGTTCAACAGCACAGAAAACAACAAATGCTAGTGAGGGTGTGGAGAGACTGGGACTCTCATACACTGCTGGTGGGACTGTAAAATGGTAGAGCCACTGTGGAAAACAGTATGGTATTTCCTTAAAAAGGGAACTAGAAATAGCATTTGATCCAGCACTCCCATTAGTAGGAATATAGCCTAAAGAGCTGAGATCCTGGACATAAATAAATATATGCACATTCATTTTCACAGCAGCACTATTTACAATAGCAAAGAGATAGAAACAACTTAAATACTCATCAACAAATGAAAGGATAACCAAACTATGTTACATACACACAATGGAATACTATGCAACATTAAAGAATAATGAAGAATCAGTGAATTACTCATAACATGGATGAACATGGAGGATATTATACTGAGTGAAATACCATAATCACTGATGGACAAATATTGTACAAGTTCCTTATTATAAAAAGTCACTGTAAGGGCTACACGGGGAAGGAAATTTTCTTTGTTGGTTATCAGGGATGGGAGGAGAGGAAATGGGGGTGGAGAATAGATGGATAATTAAGAGATAGGTTTGATATGTGTGAAGGGAAAACCAATATAACAAAAACAAATGACTAGCAAGTATCACTAAGGAAAATGAAGATATGAAGAGGTTCACAAGAGGTACAGACAATGAAGACAAATACTATTGCAGACAGAGTACTGTATTAACAGTAACAGAAAACACTAATACATAAGTGAATACATAGGTAGACATACATGGATAGGCAAATGGAAATATACGCATGACCATACATAGATTTGGCATATGATATTCCTACATATGTCTTTTATGTGCTATAAAAATGTCCATATGCACTCCAGAACAGGAGGCAAAGTTAGGATAACTTCTGATACACAAATAAACACCTTGAGAGTAGGTCACTAAACCAGAGGGCTGGGGACCATGGTCAGGGGAGCATTAAGTTAAATTGGGACAACACAGTATACAAACATATTTCTCTACATCTTACTTCAGTGCGTAGCAACTGAAGTCTTAAAAGCTTGTGAGCAGCCATCAAAGAGGCAACAATTGATCTCTCCCCTCATCCAGAGCAAAGAAGAGAGGAGAAAATCAAAGACACATGGAAATAGTTAGTCCAAAGGACTAATGGACTATGAGAACCTCAACCTATATGACCCTGAGACCAGGACTACATGGTGCCCGGCTACCAATGCCAACCTTTAGGAAAAGGATCAAAATTGGACAGCTTGTATAGAGCAGGAGAAAAATGTGGAACAAACCTCAAAATCACACAGATACACACACAAAAAAAAGACAACCCACAATGCTTACTAGTTTGATAAAGACTGGTGAGATTCCTGAGAATATGGTCCTGAGTTACCATTTGGGCCTGGAATTGATCTCACTCCTGTGGCTTAACTCTCAGCTAAAAAAATAAATAAATAAATAGGCAGAAGGCACTTGACTTCTAACCAGAAGGCTGGTGGTTCAAACCCACCAGCCACTCCTCGGAATGAAGGTTAGGCAAGCTACTTCCATAGTGATACCACCTCGGAAACCCAAGGAGGGGTTGCTATGAGTTGGGTCTGACTTGAGCGCACATAACAACAAACAAGCTGCCATAAATTAGAGCTGGAAGAACAAGTCATCAGGTTTGGAGGAAGACTAATTAAGAACCTGTAATACACAGATGATACAACCTTGTTTGCTGAAAGTGAAGAAGATTTTAAAACATTGATGAAGATCAGTAACTTCAACCTGCTCAGATAAACTCAACATAAAGAAAACTAAAATCATCACAACTGGACCAATAAGCAACATCAAAATGAATGAAGAAAAGATTATTAAAGTTGCTAGGGATTTCAGTTTACTTGGATCCATAATCAATGCCCATGGAAGCAGCAGTTAAAAAATCAGACAACATATTGCACTGTGCAAATCTGCTGCAAAAGAACTCTTTAAAGTGTTACAGAATAAACGTCACTTTGAAGACTAACGTGTGCCTGACCCAAGACATAATATTTTTAATCATCTCATATGCATGTGAACGCTGGACAATGAATATGGAAGACCAAAGAATTGCACCATTTGAATTGTAATGTTATCCAAGAATATTGAAAATAACATGGACTGTCTTAGAAGAAATACAGTTGGAATGTTCCTTAGAAGCAAAAATGGCCAGATTTCATGTCATCTGCTTTGGTCATGTGTCAGAAGGAATCTATCCCTAGAGAAGGATATCATGCTTTGTAAAGTAGAGGGTCAGAGAAAAAGGTGTGTGTGTATTTATATGCAGTCCCAAAGTTACAAACAAGATTCATTCCTAATAGTAAGTCAGACAAATTTGTCAGTATTTGTACGTCTGTCAGAACAGATGCATACAATTCGTATTTAGTCTTACTTTAGTTCAAGAAAAGGCTCAAAGCCTTTTCTATGATTTAAAAGCTGAACATGCAGAAAATAAAGGTGATTATGATGAAGAATTTGTTGTAAGTAGTAGTTGGTTCAATCATTTCAAAGTGGAAGTTTGAACTGGTTCTTCCCAGATCAGTCATGCTCAAGGGAGTTCAAAAATGGTGGTACCGCATTCAAAGACGGTGGAGCCCTACTCAGAGATGGCAGCCAATTGTGCCGCTCTGAATGGGTATGGCTCTCCACAGTCTGGTAAATAATCATGCATCAGGCTCTTGAAAGGACTCATTACACCTCTTCCAAGTCTCCCATTCCACAGCTCCAACTTTTCTAATTTCAGTTACTGTAAGGAATTACCTAACATGTAAAAATTCAGCTCTACTCCTTTTTCACTTCATTGGCTATGACAGAACCGATACAAAGTCCTGTATTAAAGCACAAGGAGGAATTGTTTGTAAATCAGCATTCATAACCTGAGGATTGCTTTTATACAATTCATTGCCATAAAGTGGATTCCATTTCATATGTATAGACGTACAAATACATATACAAAAATTTAAATGTAGGTCTTAATTTCCCCTTCCCTTCCTTTGCAACACCCTTATTCATGCACTCTCTCTCTCTCATTGATCATATTCTGTTGTATGGAGTTGTAACCTAGCCTAAACTTAAGTTTCACTAAAATATTTAAACATTTTTCAGATTTTCACTATCATTAAAAGCCTAAAACAACATCCTTAGAGCTAATTCAAACCTCTGCACCTACCATGGATACTCTCTAAGAATAATGTTCAAGCTGTCCTTCCACATAAAATATATATTCAAAGTTTACATTTATATCAATCTCTATATGGAATTCACTTCAGGATGTTAAATATGGTGGGATAATAATTTATATTTTCCCTTCTAAATAATTAACTACTTACCCCAGCAATATACATTTAACAGTTGATTAGGAAATTTAATAATTAAACAAGAAATAATTAAATGGAAAAGTCCTATCTTACCATATACTACATTCATAAATACCTTTACATTTTAGCTTATATCTTCTGCCATTCCACTATTCTATCTTCTTAGTCTGGGGCTAGTGTGTTATTATTTTAGCTCAGAACATATTCTCCCTTCATTAATATTCTTTTAAAAATGAACATGGGTGATCAAATGTGTTTAATATTGCATCTGAAATTTAACATGTTTTTCTCATTTTCATAATAAATTTCCATTGTTTTTATATATTCATCTAGGGGCAACACAATCGTTTATAAAACATTATCTTCTTTGGAAAAAGTGTATTTTCATCTCTCCACTTTTCATTCCTGGTAAACTTAGTACACTTCTATAATCATCTCCACCTAGGCCTTGCACTTTGCTTATTAACTTAATTTCTAGCTTATTTTTATTTTTATTCCATTATGAATGAGATAAAATTTTCATTTTGCTTATTATTTATTGCACATATATATACCTATTAATTTTTGTATATTTACTTTGTGATTTACACCATTATTAAAATTCTTATTAATTCTAATTGCTTTCACTTTATTTCTTTGGGATTTATAGGTAAGCAGTCATGTTTTCATAATTCATTTAGTTTTCTTTTCCAATTATATCAGCTAGAATTTCTAGGAACACACTAAAGATACTAATGCAAATAGATTTCCTTGTTCTATCTCAACAGAGAGTATTTTTAAAACCAATTAATATAATTTCTTATTTTGAAAAATATACAGTCAAATGAAGAATTCAGATTGTTATTTAAAATTGATTCTATCAACATACAATCTTAGTGCTCCTTCTGCATTTCTTTAGATTGAGGAAGAGACTTTAGAGTTCAGAAGGGGCTTCTAGATGATTTGGCCTTACGTTCCCTTCTCTATATAAATGCATAACTCTCTTTAACAATACTCTAGGAACCTTTACCCAGACTCCATGTCACTCTCTAACATATGCTTCTTGGAAGCACTTTCTTTATATTTCCTATCAATATGGGTCTTCCTTATTTTTATTTGGAATATAGAATGTCACTTCCCCAGAAAATGTAGGTTAATCTGTTCCAAGAACAATCACAGAATAATTATAATAACATAATTCATCATTTAGTGTTTCATATGCAAGGGACCATAAATGCTGTAATGCATTATCTTATTTTAATCTTCACAACAATCCATCTAAGTAACCCTTAGCATTCTGATTTTACAAGTAAAGAAAATATCTCACAGAGAGTTATAGAAATGTTTTGTAGGTCACATCTAAGTAAGTGGAAGATCTGGGACCTGTAGTAAATACATCTCTAAATCCTTCACTCTTAACCCCAGTGCTGTAATTCCTCTTTAAAAGAACTTCAAATCTGTTAGAAAACATCGCACTTTATAATTTCTTTCAGTTCCTTTGTACCATACTCATCCACTTACATTTCTGATAACAGTTAATCCTTGTCCCCTTTCTTGAATAGTTTGCCATTGGATTTTTTGTCTGCTTTCATACCTTTACTCTGAGAGCTTTTAGTTCTCTTCTATTAGAAAAATAGAGATAATCTCATGACTGTTTTCACCTGTTCTAAAAGGGCCTTCTTAACATCTCAGCTAACACATTACTTATGACAGTATCTTCAAAGTGTTTCTTATGTCAACCAGCTATCATACAGTGTACATGGTTCTAGTATCCCATTGTGGGAAGAAAATTTACTTATTCCCTTGGGGCTGTTTCATCCTGAGTGTCCATATCCTCAGAGCCAATACTTATGTATAAATTCACTCTCTCATGTTTAAAATGTACTTTCTGGCCCCTTTTCCAATAAAGAACACATTAAATTTTCCTAAAGAGTATAGGTAGATATAGATAGATAGATAGATAGATAGATAGATAGATAAATAGATAGATAGATAGATAGATAGATGCTTCAGGTTAATTTATAACCTCTCCAAATAGTGTGCTGCTGCTTTGTACTGGATGTTGTGGTATTCTAATATCACTGTAAGATTAATTGTTTCGCTCTAGTGTCTTGTGTGGTGGGCTCACTATTTTTAAAAGCCTAAAACAGCATCCTTAGAGCTAATTCAAATCTGAACTAATGAATATTACAAAACACTCAAATCTTTATGGTGATCTACCTTCCTCTCTTCAAAAGTTACAGACCAAATTCATACAACTCTTAATTCTTTCTTTTAAAAAGCTGTGAAACCACAATTACATAAAAAGAGACTACAAAATAGATCAAAGTGAAATTTTTATTAGACTGAAGAATAGTAATTAATTATCTTCATTTTATCTAAACTTGTCAATGTGTTTTTAATCTCATTATTAGTCTTAACAGAAATAAAAGTCCAAATGGGCATGAATCATCAAGTGCACCACAGGAAAAAGTATGACTTATTTTGCCTACTTCCCCTAATTTACTTCTGTCTCTTCTACTTCTCACTCTTATCATATATATGTGTGTGTGTGTATATATATATATATATGGGAAATATATGCTTATAGTTTACCAATAACATAGTCCATATTTCAGTTAATTTTCTCTTAATTTTTATACTTTAAATAAATTTTGAAAAAGGAAGCCTTTTCTTTAGACCAGTCGTTTGCAAACTCACCTCAAGTTTTTCCCACATCCCTAGACTACATAATGAAAACTGATGTATCCACATATTACTTACTCTGCTATTTAGTTAACGCTTTCCTTTTAATTTGTCTCATTTTTCTTTTTAAAACAAATTAAAATACAAAAAACCTTTTTATCTCTCAATATGCCTATAAATTGCCTATTTATTTTAATATAAAATAGGGAAATGTGGTTTTTAACAAGTCCATGGTATCTTTTTCATCCTGCCTTCCTACTATCTGCTATGTCTATATTAATTTTATAGCTTCCAGGTTATCAGTTATAAGAAAATTTTTCTGTCTTCTTGATCATTGCTATCACCACCTCGATTTCCTTACTCTACATGTGAAAAGTTGTTTTTCACATTCAATATTTTATGCATCTATGATTTATTTTTATGGTTGTCATATGCTAGGATCTCAATTTTTGTTTATTTCTCAAATGAATAGAAAATGAATAGCTTTGTTTCCAGAACCAAAAATTTACTTGCATGTCATTTATGTGTTTTCCTATAAAATTATATACATATATTTACAAGAATTGTAAAAATAAAAGCATTAAACAGATATCTCAACCTCTAGGATGGCTTGCAAAATTTACTATTCATGTATAAAAAAACAATTCAAACTCTCCAGTATGTTGTCATAAAGTCATTGAGTATGTTATTTCTCAGTTTGAACAAGGTAGTAATCATCTGACTTCTTGGATAAAATGGCATTTGTTTGTTTCCACTGACATCTCTATGGCATTTACACTTCCTTTAAAAGGGTTTCAAGTGAAGAATGTACTTTCTATGAATTTTCCTCTTTTTGACGCCTCTTGTGCCTAAATAGAGATCTAATTTCTAGTTTATAGTCATATGTTATTTAGGGTCATTTTATTGTATTTTAACTATTGTTTATAATTGTATAAAGCCTTATAGTAAATGAGATAATATCATGGACATCAGCAATAAATCTAACATCTCTTGAGGAAATAATTGCATACATTTCCACACAGGAAAAAGGCAGGTTTACTTTTCCATGTTACTTCTATTCATGCTATTCATAACCAACATTCTTCTGGATCTTTAAGAATTCTTTAGGGTATGAAGTATAGTCAAATCACCAAGCTATCGAATTGGAGGGGATAGAACTTTTGTCAGGCTCTCCCTGTCTCCACATTTCCTCTTTTGCATTATTGAAGATGATTGGACAACCTATTTCTCAATGGCTTCTACTCATTGACATTGTTGGGCTGCCAGCACCTGTTCTCCTTAGCCATTTGATTTTTTTCTTGCCTCCCACAAAGTGAATTTCATTTCTCTGTGAGTTTCTTCAAATACTTGAAAAGGATTTTCCCTCTTTCAAATTTCTTTCTTAAGCAAAATCTCCTGAGCTTCTCCAATTATTTCTCCCAAGACACATGCCAGGTAACTCTGATGGCAAGATGGAAAAGTGGTTTCAAGTGATCAAGTTTTTAAAATAGAGTATTTGTCATGCTTCAATGTTATCATTTAAAATTTATGTAGAAGCCAATGTTCCTGACCCTTTTAAAATATTGAAAAGCAAATTGGGAATAAAAACAGCAATAAAAACCATCATTCTTCACATCATCAAATGCAGCATTCCCCAAGCCCATATCTTAATCTTAAAATAGAAATAAAAAAGTCAAATTCACTTTGGTCCTAACTTAACCTTTGAAATATTTATGCACATTTAAGGGACTTAGAATGCCTGTGAATCTAAGAGAAACAAAGAAATTAGGAGACTAATTTCATAAGAAATGAAATGGACATATAAATAACATGCATCATACGCCTTATGGAGGCTTTCAAGTCATCAATATTAATATTTTACCAATAAAAGATATTGTAGTGATTGAATTCTGAAATATGAATTGGTTTGAAATATTAATCAAAAGTTAAATTATATCCAATTAGTGGCACATACCTACAACTCAGAGGCACTCAAGGCTCACTCCTAACTTCTCTAGTCTTTGCCCTAGAAAGTACAGTGAGTTTATAGGAAAAGCTGTTGATAAATTCTGGTCCACTGTAGTTTTCTTTGGTAAGAAGTGTCACAATTCTAAATAATTATCTGTTTGTTGTTCTTTCCTTTGTTCGAGGGTACTTACCCTTATGAAGGGCAAGAATCTTGTTCACCATTGTATCAACCTATGAGGTACAGAAGGAGCTCTGGTGGCATAGCGGATAAGGCATCTGGCTGCTAACCAGGTCAGTAATTCAAACCCACTAGCTGCTCCATGGAAAGAAAATAGGGCAATCTACTTCCATAAAGATTTATAGCCTCGGAAACCAATGGGTGTCATTACGAATCAGAATCAACTCAACGACAGTAAATTTGGTGTTCTTCTTTTTGTCCGGATCAGGTACCAGTTGCCAATGAATCAGTTCTGACTCATGGTAAACTCATGTATATTTGAGTAGAATGTGCACCATAGAGTTTTCGGTGGCTGATATTTCAAGATTAGATCACCCAGGTGACCTAATAAGGTGCCTCTGGGTAGACCTGAACTTCCAATCTTTTGTTTATCAGCCAAGTGTGCTAACCAAGGATTATTAATATAAAATAGGAAACCTATAATATTTATTGAATGAATTAATAAGTCAGTAAATGAACAAATTGAATCATTTAAAAGAAAAAACAGGCTCCAAGTGGAAAGCACTGTCGTTTAGTTTGTCCCACTTATACATAGTTGGTTCATCCAGAAAGACCTACAACATTTGGCAGTGATTCCTGCCCTATATCTACATCTATGATAGCACCTTTAGTCTCTCATCCATTTTTTTTTTTCCCTCAACATACTTTTCTCTGAGATTACCTTATTTATGAATGGAATGCTAAAACATGAAAAACTGAAATTTGGATGGGATTTCAAAAGCAAAGACATCAGGCACCATTTAGCGACCAGGAGGCTGCTCACTGTTCTTTTTCATAAGCCCTTGGTCAGGCAATTATAGGCACTACATACCATGGTACTGTAGGACTAAGTCCAATTCTTTAAGGCTTAACAGGACTTACCACTTCGAAAAGGGCAAATCTGCTCTGTTTTCTTCTGAGCCCTGTCCCCTCAGGAACCAATCTCAGCTGTCAGATTCTAGTAAGAAATATGGTTTTGGGATTCTCGGTCCTGGGTTCTAGCTAAACACTTTTATTTTAACATTGCTACCCTCTAGTAGGAGCTTTGGTAGCATAGTGCCTAAAGCACTTAGTTAACTGCTAACCAGAAGGCTAGCGGGTCAAACCCATCAGTCATTCCTCAGAAGGAAGGTTGGGCAATCTACTTGCATCATGATATTGCCTCAGAAACCCAAAGAGTGGTTGCTATGAGTCAGGTCTGACTCTACAACAGGTAACAAGAATAACAACTCTCAAATAAAAGAAAGAAAAAAAGGAAGAGAGAGGGATAGAAGAGGAGACAGAGAGCAAGAGAAAAAGAGAAAGGAAGAATGAAAGAAGGAGGAAGGAAAGGAAGAAAAGGAGAAAAGAAGACAACTAAAGAAAAGAAACAATATATAAAAATAATTCTATATAATTTTTAATATATATAAAGCCAAATATTAGGTGTATGACAAACTTTCACTAAATTAGGAAAAGATTGAGCTATTCTAAACTTAGTCATTTCTTCAGATATAGCAAGGATTGTGAGGCTGGCACAGGACAAGGCAGTGTTTCATTCTGTTGTACGTAGGGTTGCTATGAGTCCTAGCTGACTTTATGGTACCTAACAACAACACCAGTCACTACATAGGCAAATGCCAGCAGGCAAATGGGCATCACTGCCTTGGAAGTATACCTCCTTATACCTCACCTTGCCATCAGCACCTGTTAAAATAAATGAAGACTTAAGTCCTGATGTGGACTAGATTAAATTAACATATATGTTGAAAATTCAGTTGGTCACCACTACTTCAGAATAAATTTGATTTTCATAAAAATAAATTACCTTCCAAAATATTTATGTAAATGAAGGAGTCATATCAGTTATTTAGAAAAATGAAAGATCTGAGATTGGTTTGATGCATTATGAGCTTCCCATTAGATATTATAAGGGCAGTGCCAATGACAAGGTTAATCGTCTTGGAAAGTCTTATTTTGGGTAAGGTGAGTAAGATTTCCATTCTTTTGTTCCTGGAGGATTTGCACAGCTAGAGAAGGCAATACCAAATGTATTAAATACTTCTTCCAGAGGGTAGTTTCCACAAAACTTGTAAAAGGCAATTTCTGAAAGTATCATGTGCAATTAAGATAATGCTTCAGTGTACCTGTTGAGATATTAATGAACTCCCAGTAGGGTATTATTAAGTTCACAGTTAGCAATAATTTCACTCTTAGTTCTTATTAAGCTTTATTGATATGGATCCTAAAAAAAGGAAAATGGTTGAATAACTCTTTCAGGCACATTCTTTGAAGCATCACTCCCTTTCATTTGCATTTAACTCCCCCCCCCCAAACTCCTAGATTACATATCTGCTTATATTAGAAAGACTCAGCAGCAATTTGGGTTTTGGTAGTATGTATTTATTTATTCCAAATAATAAAGGATGACAAATAACTTTGAATTAATTTAAAATCTGGAGTTTTACTCACATTTAAATTACTCAGGAGAGAGATTATTATTAATTTTTAAGACGAATTTCTTTTTACCACTTTTAATTCCTCCAATTGCAGCACATCCAACACCTCCAACATTCTTCAAGTTATATGTAATCATTTCCTTAAGATCCAAGTAGTGTTATGTATAAACTGCAAGTCAAATGTATGGTGCAGTGATTTAGTGTTCAGCCACTAAACAAAAAGTCAGTGGTTGGAACTACCAGCTGCTTCATGGAAGAAAAATATAACAGTCTGCTTCCATAAAGTGTATTCTTAGAAAACTTATAGGGCAATTCTAGTTTGTCTTATAGGGTCACTATGTGTTGGAATCAACTCAAAGGCTATGGGTTTTATGCTTAAAAGAATGCTAGCTGGTTTTGTTTTTATTAATTGGTTTTGTTTATTGCTGTTGACAAATTGCTATATAAAGACTACAGCCCTCAGTGTGGATTACACCTTAGAAAAAGAAAACAAAATCCTCACAACTGGACCAATAAGCAACATCAAGATAAATGAAAAAAAAGATAGAAGTTGTGACTGGAATTTCATTTCACTTGGGTTTATAATGAACACCCATGCAAGCAACAGTCAAGAAATCAAATGACATATTGAATTGGGCAAATCTGCTGCAAAAGACCTCTTTAAAATGTTAAAGAGCAAAGATGGTACTTTGAAGACTGAGGTTCACCAGAATTAAGGCATGGATTTTCACAACCTTCATACATATGTGTGAGCTGGATAATGTATAAGGAAGACTGAATTTGAGTTGTGAAATTGGTGAAGAATATTGACTGTACCATGGACTGCTAGAAGAATGAACAAATCTGTCTTGAAGAAAGTATAGCTAGAAACCTCCTTAGAAGTGAGAATGGCCAGACTACATATCTTATATTTTGGTCATGTTGTCAGAAGGTGCCAATCCCTGGAGAAGGACATCATGACTGGTAAAATAGAGGGTCAGTAAAAAAAGGAGAAAACTTTCAACAAGATGGATTGACACCATGGCTGTGATGATGGTCTCAAGCATGGCAAAAATTATGAGGATGGCACAAGACAGATCATTGTTTTGTTCTGTTGTCCATAAGGTCATTATGAGTCAAAACTGACTTGGCAGCAGCTAACAACGACAATTATGTATGAATTGGTCACTACTTGTCTCTCAGTTTGTCCTACTGTGATCCTGCTATGTTGTTATGATGCTAGATGCTATGCTATCAATATTTCAAACCAGCAGTGTTATCTATGGTGGACAGGTTCCAACTGAGCTTCCAGACTAAGACAGACTAGGAAAAAAGGTCTGATGACCAACTTCCAAAAATTGTTGCTGTTGTTATTATGTGCCATCAAGTCAGACCCGAATCATAGCGACCCCTCCTTGGGTTTCGAGGCAGTGTCACTACAGAAGTAGATTGCCCAACCTTCCTTCCAAGAAGTGGCTGGTGGGTTTGAACTGCCAGCCTTCCGGTTAGCAGTCAAGTGTCTTAGGCAGTACACTACCAGATCTCCATTCGAAAATTAGCCAAAGAAAACCTTATGGAGCATAATATAACATTTTAGATATGTTGCTGGAATATGAACCCTTTAGGTTGGAAGGTACTCAAGATATACAATGGCTGCACTGATGGGTAACAGTCATGAAGATGGTGCAGAATTGGGCAATATTTTGTTCTGTGTACATAGGGTCTCACTCTAGACAACTAGCAACAACATATATACTAGACATTTTAGTATTTCTATCATATGTATAACCACATTGATTTTTTTATATCAACCCAGTGAAATAGGTACACATAGTTATAAATATTCACTGTTTTTGCCCATCCAGTATCCATTCAGATTTCTTTTGATCATAGCACTCTGAATTGCTGAAGAAACTCAGAGATGAGAAAGTGTGGTTCTCCAAAGTAAATGAAGGAAGATTGTCATTCAAGTTTCAGATACAGGCACATGTGACACAGGTTGGCCAATTAGAACTTGGAATTGCTTCACCCACAAGATTGACTCAATAGGACACATATGCCTTGATAGAGACCAGTAAGAACAAGTGACACTCCATCAAGCAATGGTGAGAATTTTTAGGTGAAAGAAACGCTTTCAATAGCAATAATGGTGGCACATCATGAAAAATGTCATCAATGTCCCTGAGCTGTAAATGGAGAAGTTATTATGTTCGTGAATGTCTCCTGTGTGTTTTCACCACAATAAAAGTTAAAACATACAAGTACTTTGCGAGTTCCAGTAAGATGGCAGAATAGGCAGAAAGACTGCACAGACCCTCTTCAACAAAGAAAAGGGGAACCAATTAATACAGATAGAGAAGATAATCCTGGACCCCTGAGCTTTGAAGGGAAATATATAGAAGTGGACTAAACTCCACCTAGCAGAAGAATTTTCATGAAAATACCAAAAAAAGAGACATATGGAGCTGTGGTCTGGCTGCGATCCTGACAGCACAGACAGCATGGAAATTGCCAAGTGGTGGTAGGACCTAAGAATTAACCTAAAAATCAGCCCTGCTAGCCAGGGACTGCACAGAGGACTGCTCTGGTAGTCAGGAAATAAAAGGGGAAACAGCAAAGAGGAAGGCAGGCTGAGCTGTGGACTTTTGTCTGTCCAGAGAGCACAGGCATTTTGAATGTTTGCAAGTGGCTTGACCATTTTGGATATTTAAAGCAACAGCATTCTCCCAGATTCCAGGTACTTAAGAACAGGCCCCACTTGCTGGGAAACCCAAGGACATTCCAGACATGGATGACTGGAAAGGTACAACATTCCCCTTGTTACTCTTATACCCCACACCCCTTGGTGAACAAAGGTGCAGCCATCCCTCACTCCAATCCAACTTCTAGGCCAGCAGGAATTCCATCCCAGTCTGCATGCTGGGATGGAGCCTGGGTGCCCTGCCTCACACTGACCTTATTCTTTTTTTCTATTTCCTGTTTTTTAGTTCATTTGTTTTTATCTGTTTTAAAACTACTATAATTGTTATTAATTCTTTTCCTTTTATTATTATTCTTTTCTTCCTCTCCCAGATTCTAGTTTACAGCTTTTTTATTTTCCCTGTTCCTGGTTGCAATTTTTTTTTTTTTTTTCTCTTTCATGGTTAACACCATTCCTTGTTATTTTTTATTTTATTATTTTTTTTTTTGCATTTTCCCACTTTTTTTCCTTCATTATTCTCCTTCTCTGATGGATATTCAATAGTTATTTTTGT
>NW_006921731.1:6831440-6834312 GCF_000298275.1 Orycteropus afer afer
TTAACCAACAATGATATACCTGGCAACATTGTCCCTCAAATATGATGGTGAAATTAGGAGAATTCCATATAAGCAGAGACTAAGGGAATTTTTAAAACCAGACCAACCTTACAAGAGATACTAAAGAGAGTGCTTTGACAAGAGAACCAAAAATAGCAAACAACAACTGACCATTTATATACAAGATGACATAACCTAGAAACCACAGCTATATACATATCCAAAGTAAAGTAAGCTTACAAGATTGTAAACAGGGAACCAGAGACATGAATTGGCAAGTGAGGACAACTGTAAACCAAAAAGAGGGAAAATACTTTGTAGTTACAGAACTTCTAAATGGTGAGGAAGTCAAGAGATTTGCAAGATAGAATGGACAGTTCTAAACTCGGGGAGAAAATGAAAAACACAGGGTAACCTCAAAGAAAAATGATACCCCCCACATCACAATAAAAAAGAGGACAAGCACAAATATTCAGTAAATACTAAAACAACAACAACAAAGGAAATGATAACACGACTCATAAATAAATGAGCTAAATACAGAAAATAATACGGAACAACAAAACCAGGGACACCATGAAAAAACACATAACAAAATGACAGCAACAAATTCATACTTGTTGATAATTACACTGAATGTTAATGAAATAAATGCACCACTCAAGAGACGGAGAGTTGCAGATTGGATAAGAAAACAAAACCTATCAAATCCTACAAGACACACTCCTTAGAGACAAAGAAAAAATTAGACTAAAAATCAAAGGTTGGAAAAGGATACAACAAGCAAAGGGCAACCATAAAAGAGTAGGAGTGGCAATATTAATTTCTGAGCAAGTTGACTTTAAGACAAAAACCACCATACTAAACAAGGAAGTATATAATGATTAAAGGATCAATTGGACAAGAAGATAGAACCATAATAAATATCCATGGGCCCAATGGAGCAGCCCCAAAATACATCAATAAGACTTTAAAAGAGTTGAAAAGTCAAAGAGATGACTCCACAATTATAGTGGGAGATTTTAATACACCACTTTCGATGAAAGATAGAACAATTGGAAAGAAACTCAACAAAGATGCAAAAGAACATAAAAATAAAATCCACCAACTGGATTTTATGGACATCTACAGAGCACTTCACTCAACAACAGCTCAGTAAACATTATTTTCCAGCGCACATGGAATGTATTCCATGATAGATCATATGTTAGGCCATGAATCAAGGCTTAATAAATTTTAAAACATTGAAATATTGCAAGGCATCATCTCAGATCATAATGCTATAACATTAGAAATAAACAACAGGAAGATCAATATAAAAAGAGTAAACACATTGTAAACTGAACAACACCCTTCTTAAGAAAGACTGAGTAAAAAAAGAAATAAAAATTGAAATTCAAAAATTCCTAGAATTAAATGAGAATGAAAACACAACATACCAAAACCTTTGGGACACAGCAAAAGCAGTGATCAGAGGCCAATTTATATCAATAAAAGCACACATCAAAAAAGAAGAGTGAGCCAAAATCAACACTTTAAACCAACATCTCCAATAATTAGAAAAAGAACAGCAAGAGAAGCCTACAGTCACCAGAAGAAAGGAAATAATAAAGATTCGAGCAGAAATTAATGAAACAGAAAATAGAAAGACAATAGAAAAAGTTAACAAAATCAGAAATTGGTTTTTTGAAAAGATTAATAAAATTGACAAACCACTGACAAATTTAACAAAGAAAAAGAGGGAGAGAATACACATAACACAAATAAGAAAAGAAATGGGTGACATCACACAGAACTAACTGAAATTAAAAGGATAATATCAGGATACTATGAAGAACTGTACTACAACAAATTTGAAAATCTGAAGGAAATGGGTAGATTTCTAGAAACCCACCACTTACCTAAACTAAACACAGACAGATTTGGAAAAGTTAAACAGGTCCATAACAAAAGAAGAAATTGAACATTTCATAAACAAATTACCAACCAAAACAAGTCCTGGTGCAGATGGTTTCCCTGGAGAATTCTACCAAACATTCACAGAAGAACTGACACCAATCCTACTCAAACTATTCCAAAATGTAGAAAAGGATGGAATCCTTCCTAACTCAATTTATGAAGCAAGCATAACCTTGATACCAAAAGCAGGCAAAGACATCACTCAAATGGAAAACTACAGACTAATGTCCCTCATGAATATACAGCAAAAATGTTCAACAAAATCGTAGCCAATAGACTCCAACATCATATCAAGAAAATCATTCATTATACCCAGTGGGGTTCATATAAATTATACAAGTGTGGTTCAACATTAGAACCAACATTAGAAAAATAATCCATATCATCCATCACGTAAATAAAACAATGGAAAGGAACCACAAGATCATATCAGTCAATGCAGAAAAGGCATTTGATAAAATCTAAGACCCATTCCTGATCAAAACTCTCAGCAAAATAGGAATAGAAGGGACATTCCTCAACATAATAAAGGACATCTCTGCAAAACAATCAGCCAGCATTGTTCTCAATGGAGAGAGACTGAAATCATTCTTCTTTCGAACAGGAACCAGACTAGGATGCCCTCTATCACTACTTCTATTCAACATTGTATTGGAAGTCCCAGCCAGGGCAATAATGCAAGAAAGGGAACTTAAAGGCATCCAAATTGGTAATGAGTATGGAAAACTGTCCCTATTTGCTGAAGATGTGATCCTATACCTAGAAAACCAACAGAGTCAGTCAAAAATCTACTGGCACTAATTGAGAGATTTAGCATTGTGGCAGGATACAAGATCAACATCCAAAAATCACTTGGATTCCTCTACACCAGCAAAGAGATTTCTGAAAAAGAAATAAGGAAATCAATTACAAT
>NW_006921731.1:6835937-6837681 GCF_000298275.1 Orycteropus afer afer
GGGTTTGAACCGCCAGCCTTCTGGTTAGCAGTCAAGTGCCTTAGCCACTATGCTACCAGAGCTGGATTAGGTTCTCTAGAGAAACACAAAAAACCATATATATACACTTTGCTGGTTTTTTGTGTTTCTCTAGAGAACCTAATCCAACACAGATATTCAGGTGGCCAACAAACATATGAAGAAATTCTCATGATAATTAGCCATTAGAGAGATGCAAATCAAAACAATAATGAGATACCTTCTTTCCCCAGCACTAGTAGCAAAGTTCAACAAGACAGAAAATAACAAATGCTGGAGAGGATGTGGAGAGATGGGGAATCTCAAACACTTAAAAAGTTCGAATTAGAAATACCATTTGACCCAACCATTCCATTACTAGGTATATATCCTAAAGAAGTGAGAGTCATGACAAGAACAGACATATGTACACCCATGTTCATCACAGCACTATTTACAATCGCCAAAAAATGGAACAACCTAGATGTCCATCAACTGAGGAATGGATAACCAAACTATGGTATGTACACACAATGGAAGAGTATGCAACCCTAAAGAATAGCATAGAATCTGCAAAACATAGCATAACATAGATGAACTTGGAGGGAATTATGCTGAGTGAAATATGTCAATCACAGAAGGACAAATATTGTATTAGTCCGTTATTGTAAAAGCCAAGGAAAGGTTTCTATATGGAAGGAAATTTTCTTTGTTGGTTACCAGGAGTGGGAGGGGAGGGGAGTGCACACTGTTCTATAGGTAGAGATAAGTATTGATTTGGGTGCAGAGAAGGACAATGTACCAAATGTGAGTGATCAACCTGGTGACATGGAGGAAGAGGAAGAAATAGAGAGTTATATGTGAGGTACAGACAACAAAGTTGAAGCCTCTTGCACATAGAGTCCTGCATTGTCAGTGAAGGCATACATGGGTACATGGGTGGATAGATGGGTGGACAGGCTGAACTATTAGATATGTCTATGAAGTGGGAAATGTACCTAAGACATGTTTAGGTTTGGCAGACAATGGTTCTTTAAGTGTATATGTATGTTCTGTAACAATTCCCGGGTATATAGCAGAGCTGACAAGGGTCAAGTTTGTAGTCACTTCTTCTTCACAGCCAGCTACCTGGAGGGACTAAGTAGTTGAACCTGTGGGCTCAACACCATAGTCACAGGGGACATCAAGCTCAATTGGCATAACTTACTACACAAACCATTGTTCCACCTCCTAATTTTGGCGAGTAGCCACAGGTATCTTAAAAGCTTGCAAACAGCCATCTAGATGCAATGATGGGTCTCTCCTTGTCCAGAGCCAAGAAGAATGAAGGAAACCAAAGATTCATGGAAACAATTATTCCTAGTGACTGATACACGATGCAATCCACAACCTGAACGACTATGACACCAGAAGAGCTAAATAGTGTTCGGCTACCACTGTCAACTACCCATGGGAGGATCTATGTCGGAGATGCTGGATAGAGTGGGAGAAAAAAGTGCAACAAAACTCAGAATTATTTGGGAAAAAAAGGGGGAGCAGGTTTGCTGGTCTGAAAGTGCCTGGTGGAACCACTGAGACTATGGCCCCTAGCTGCCCTTCAGATCTGGAATTGAACCCACACCTGTGGCTTCCAGCCAAACAAAAGACAAGTATTTGAACATTTACCTGAAGGAGATGCACTCCTTGGAGAGAACAATCATGAGAGAAAGAAGGGCTGTTTATGCACAGGGAGACAGCTCAGGGAGCA
>NW_006921731.1:6838414-6847359 GCF_000298275.1 Orycteropus afer afer
TACGTGTTTGACTACTGCCTGATGAGTTGGCAGTTTGAAGACACCCAGAAGCATCTCACAAGACAGGCCAGGAGATCTACTTCCAAAAGGTTGCAGCCTTGAAAACCCCATGAAGCACAGTTCTATCATGAAACACATGTGGTTGCCATGAAAAGTATCTATTTGATGGCAACTAACAACAGCAATACACACATATGTATGCCTGAGACCTTTTGAGTTTTATTTACAATAAAAAGAGACCTATATCTTCCCAATGCACATCTGAAGCCAAAGGCTGAGGTGTTTCCACCCAGCCTCTAGTGCCTCGCACCTGGAACTTGTACTTAAAGCTTCCAAATTGTAAAAATAATCTCCTGCTCGGTAAAGCCATCTCATTTGTGGTATGTTCTTGTCAGAGTGGTACTAGAAGTCCAGAACATAATGTCACAGTGTCTGTCGCAACCATCAACATAACCGTAACTATTTAAGATAAATGTAATGAATGTCACTGTGAGTGTGACCAGGTTTAGTAACTGTAACTAGCTAAGAGTATTGTAGCTTAGGAAACTGTCATTGTGACCAGCATCAGTCTCCCCTAAACAGGGACAATAATGTTAATGTAGCTAATGTAAATGTAGCTAAGGTCTCTAAAAATAAGAGATCTTATTAAAGGTAAGTCTTACTACAGTCCCTGTCTCTGTGGCCGGCATCTCCGTAACTCTAACTAACTAAGATAAGGGTAGCAAAGGTCAGTGCCACTGTGTCCATCACCCCAGTAACTATAACTAGCTAATGTAAGTGTAGCTAAGTTCACTGTTGGTATAACTAGCATCACTAGAAATTTAACTAGCTATGTTAAATTTAGCTAAGATCACTGTCATGGTTACTCACATCACCATAACTCTAAATTTGTAACAGAATTGTAGCTATGATCACTGTCAGTGTCAACAGCATGATTGTAACTGGAACAATCAAAGGTAAGTCTCACTAACATCATTTTCACTGTGACCAGCATGATGGTAATTGTAACTTGCTAAGGTAAGTGTTCGGTAACGTAGTGGCTAAGGCACTTTGCTAACCAGGAGGCTGGCGGTTCAAACCCACCAGCCACTCCTCGGAAGGAAGATGAGGCAATCTACTTCCATAGTGATACTGCCTAGGAAACCCAAGGAGGGGTCGCTATGAGTCGGGTCTGACTCGACAGCACATAACAACAATAACAACTACAACAGCCAAAAGAGCAACAATGCTTGTGGCTTTCCTCCAGCTAGACAAACCCTGTGGGCCTATTTCTCTGTTCATAAAGAGAGGGTTAATCATATGAGTCCAAGCTGCATCACTGGGCAAAGGTAGTTTGTTTAAGAAATGAAAAATTTACAAGTCATACAAGTATAAAATGCTACTTTTTCAGTCACTAAATGTGCAGATAAGCATACTAGTTAAATATGTGATGGTGTGTGTGTGTGTGTGTTTGCATGTGAGCATGCAGTATGTAAACAGGCTCCCTGAGGCCTTCTGTTGATTGTTAAAGTAACTGAAGTAAATGATGGTACAACATTACTGACAAGGTACAATGGAGGCTTTTCTCTCCAGTGTAGTGCCACAGAAATTGCCAACATACATTGGACAAGAAGAGTGGAGAGAAGTCATAGGGGAAATTATTTTTATGCTTCGTATCTCCTTTCTAATGCTACATTAAGAGGAGTTGTGTCTGGCCAGAAGTCTAGGATTTGCTTCTATAAACCATTTTACATAGATAAATAAATAAATAAACTGACAAAGTAACTGTTTCATTTAACATTTCTCCAATTTACTTGATATGATCCTATATCCCTTTCAAGCCCTGAGGATCAGAGCCACACATATAGAGCACTAAACACTAAAGACTGGGTTTTGTTGTATTCCATGATTGATTAAATGTCAAATCTCTGTAGACAGGTTTCTCAACCTCAACATTATTGGCATTTGGAACCAACAGATTCTTGGTTATAGGGGCTGTCCCGTGCAGTATAGAATCTTTAACAATATTCCTGCCTTTGTTCACTAGATATCAGTAGTACCCACCCTTCAACACTAGTTGTGATCATTAAAAATATCTACAGACATTGCCAAAGATCCCCTGGGTTGAAGAGAGGGGAAAGTAAAATTGCCCCATATGAGAATCACTGGACTAGAGATTTGACTGTGCAAAGAGAAAATGACAATTCTAATACTATGGTCACAAAGTGAAAATGAAACAAGAAAAGAAAAGAAGGATATCATTTTAATGTCTAGTAGACTGTACTTCACATATTTTTCTTTCTTATTTACCAATCTTTCCAATGGATCACAGCTCCTTGTGTTTCCAGTCACTTCAATATCTTGTCTCTCAGTAGTATACACAATGTCAAATCTACAGAAATGCTTAGTCCTTTACATGGACACAGCTGGGCCTTCTTAAAGAGAAGAAAGGATTTAGCAAGAGAATAAAATTAAATCCATGTTTATTTTCACTCTGAGAACCACTGTCCCCTTTGTAAATACGGTATAGAAAAAATTATTGATTATATAACATAGATGAGAGTGAAGTACTAGAGTTAATTGGATATTCTAGTAACCTTGTAGTAGGCACTACATGAATTCCAGTTTTCAAAAACGTGGAAGACACTAAAGTGCATTTAACAGAAATGTTACTGAACATTATGTAATCTTTTCTTAAGGATTCACGAGCCAGAGTCTAACAAAGCCTTAGGCATGTTCATTCTCACTGTATCAAACTATGTACATGTTCCAGAAGGTGAAGGTAAATCTATGCTGATGATTCCCTGAAAAAGATTTCCTGGACCAAAATATCTTGTTTACTGATTTGTTCCTTTATAAAAAGAAGAGGTTTTTTTTTTTTTTTATCAAAAGACTATTCCTTGGTTAAGCATGAATGTGAAAAGGCAACTCCTGTAAAATTTCCAAGAGTCTTCAGGCTGAAATAGCTTGGTAGGTCCTTCCTCTACACACTATTGGAAACAGTGACTTGTAGAATTTACCATTTTCAATATTCCTTTCCTATATCCAGTGACTTTTGTTATCACATCATCTGCCACCATATCATCTTCCAATTACCATAATTGCATCTTTTTTTTTTTTTTTTTACATGTAATTACATTTTAGGTTGACTGCTTCCTGCAGAGATTGAGAGGGAGAGAAAATGTGATCAATGGCAGCACCACTAGCTGTATTTTAACAAGGTTGCTTCAGGGAAGATTTGGAGATAGGACTACTAATCCCCTCCATAATGCATGAATTTTTATTAGAGGAGAGTCTTAGCTGAATTTGAGCATCTTGCCCTCTTCTCAATCATGTTCTTTAGATATCGTAAATGGGGAAAATTTTAGTCAGAGCAAGACATATTGAACAGTCAAAGATTTAATGTTAGTGTTCATGGATTCAGATTTCTTCTTTTGCAGAAAGAAACCATGATCAGAGAGGGAAAGTACTTTCCCAAAGTCACACTGTCATAGAGTGATCAAGAAATTGTTAGAACTATGTCTTTTCACTAGGTCCTACAATGTTTCCAAAAATCCATAGAGTTGTGTCAATGTGGTTAGCCCCCTACATGAGATTTCAAAATAAACAAGTCTCATTTTGATTGTGAATCAGTATAAAGAATGGGCAGGTTTGGTTGCAATATAATAAGTGCTTTAAAATATGTCCACTTCTCTCTCATATAAAGTAAGTGTAAATGTACATAATCAGAACTAGTTTGGCAGTCCTGTGGACATTAGTCCCATTGACATAGAAGAAATGTTCTTTGTAGTATCTGATTTATCAGCTTAGCATGCCAGTTCTTTCCTCAATGTCACTGATAGTCCCAGTGTTTGCTGAAGCTACAGCAATCAAGGGGTTATTCCAGGCAGCAGGAAGGAGAATGTGGAAAAGGACAAAGAGGAACATATTCTGATGGGTGGAAGCTCTTCTAAGAGCCTTCCCAGCTTCCCACACAACATTTCTACCTATACATCATTATCCAGAACAGTCTTATGGCTTCACCTAGTTGCAAAAGAAGAATTTTGAAAAATTTAGTCTTTTAGTCATGTATAATAGTGGACACAAAAAACTTTATAATCAAAGAAGATAAATAAATATATAGAAAGAGTGGCCATCATATACCTCAATCCTGAAGGAAGGGTAAGATCAGTCATGTGAAAAACCTAAGGAAGAATTTTTAAACAGCATGGTTTGTGTAAAGGTCCTGAAGTAGGACAGAGCTTGGCACTCAAGGTGAAATCAAAGGACAAAATGGTTCCAACATTTTGAATAGTGATTAGACAGTTGGCAGGATATATAGATATCATGATGTCTTAAAACCATGTTAAAAGTCTTTAAACCTGATCACAAAGGCGGTAGGAAACCACTAAAAGTTTGAGTAGAGGCATAATGTTCATAAATGGATAAACAAAAACCCACTTTGAAAGCAAATATTCTGTATGAATAGCCTATAAATATCCTTATTTTATTAGTAGTAACAACTTTCTTGCAGTGGACCTCATGGAGAACAACTGCTCTGAACCAAGATTGATCAACAGCAGCTTCAGGGGAGAATAAACAAAAAACAAAAAGAAAACTGTAGTCTTGTTATCGCTGATAGAAATTGAGCCAAGGGTACATCAGGAGCATAAGAGTCAGAGAGTCAAGAGTTTGAATCAAATATTCTCTGCATGTTATACTGTGTTGCTTTTTCCCTCCCTAGATTTATGACCAGGATTTTGCCCTAAAGCTTTGTAAAGACCCACTTCCTGTCTCAGGGCCCCTGGTTACAGATGAGCCACAGCAGTTATGGCTGTAGAGAAGGTGGTACTACCTGGTGCTCTCAGCTTAACAGCCATACTAGCAGCAATCCTGCAGTTTTCTCAGTGGGAGGAATGACTGCTAGGCGTCTTGTTTATGCCAAAGTTGTCTCTATTTCTGTCATGAACATTCTATTTTCCCAAGATTGTCTTGCTTCACAGAAAATGATTACTTATTTTCTAAAGTGTGAAAAAAAAAAAAAAAACAGGGATTATTTTAATGGCTGAAGAATATGGATGTTTAAACAAAAATTTTCTTGATGCTCCAGGTAAGGGGACTGGTATGGAAGATGCAGCTGACAACTTGTTGTTATGTGCCGTCGAGTTGGACCCGACTAATAGCGACCCCTCCTTGGGTTTCTGAGGCAGTATCACTACAGAAGCAGATTGCCCAACCTTCCTTCCAAGGAGTAGCTGGTGGGTTTGAACCACCAGCCTTCTGGTTAGAACTCAAGTGTCTTAGGCACTATGCTACCAGAGCTGACAACTTAGGTCTAGCTAAATCTATCTTAGCAGACAGTGATAGTTCAGTGGTACAATTCTTGCCTTTCATATGGGAGACTCGGGTTCAATTTCCAACCAACGCATCTTAGGCACAACCACCACACATCTGTCAGTGGAGGCTTGTGTGTTGTACTGATGCTGACCAGGTTTCAGTAGATATCCAAGACTAAGATGGACTAGGAAGAGGCCTGGTGATCTACTTTTGAAAATCAGCCAATGAAAAACCTTGTGGTTAAAATGATCTGAAAAGCCCCTGATCACGAGGCACAGAACCAGCAACAAATTTTTTCCCTTGTGCATGAGGTTGCCATGAGTTAAGGGTCAATTGGATGGCAGCCAACAATAGCAGCGATAAATCTATCTTTAAAACAATTGTTTAGAAGGCAAAGTAGACAGAGCCAGGAACCAATACTTCTCTAATTATATATTAATTACATGTTGACTAAAGATGATAAATGGTATTGGGAGTCCCCTTTCATTGAGATTATCCTGTAATGACTCCCAAACAGTGTTCCTGTTTACATGAAAACATTTGAGGCACTAAATGGGATGTGAGTTTACTGGTATGGCCTTTATAACTTCCCAGTTCTTATGTTACAAACATCATGAAAAGTCACTGATGATTTTGAACCTTTTCTTACCAAAGACTTTTTAAATGTTTTCCATGTGGATGAGTTTAAGATCCATTCAAAAAACATTTCCACCCAATTTCAGCTTAAAGGCAACTTTGTGATTTTTTTTGAGGTCCATTGTGATTTTTTTTGAGGTCCTCAAGTTCCTTTCTGCCGTGATATTCTTCCATGGATTGGAAAGATTTCTCCCTTCACCTACTCCACTTTGAGAAATTAAGAAATTATTATGACTCTTCATTTCTCTGCCACCAATGGCACAGAAGCACATGTAATTATAAACTATCATCCCAAACAGTCTGTCGGCATGCAGTTACACACACACACACACACACACAAACACATATGTCATCATGATTAGCCTGTGCATCCTGGAGCATGACCTATGCCCATGATGAGTGTGGCTTCCTACAGTCTGAATTCATGTTTGTGCTCATGCATAGAGAATGAAATAGAATGAAAAGAAAATTTCCCACCTAAAACATCAAGCAGAACTATGAAGATACTTTTCTATTACTATGAAAAAAAAGGCACAATCAGATTTTAAATGGATTCTTGGAGATCAATACTTTAAGGATTTTTTTTTTTTTTAAGATGATGAACTGCTTTGCTAAGTCAAGAATATTCTCTAATTTCTCTCCAATTGTTGCCTTTTTGTTTTATATATACTAGATACGTTTTTAAATGAAAGAACCCATACAGCTATTTTATTTTGAACTTTTCTAGTATTCCCTTGGCCAATCTTTCCATTGATCTCTCTAAAATTATACCCTGTGTGCTTTCTTACTTGAAAGGATCCCATTTACTCAGGATGGCACTATTATATCTCAGAGAAAAGGGCTCACTTTCCATTCTTATCTTAATCTATTGTCACAGTAAAATCAATAAAGATATTAAGGTGTTTTGACTTCTTCACTTCTGATAGAACATGCACCTAAATCTTTCTAAATTTGAAAACTGATCAGTTTCATTGGGCAAACAGTATTGCAAGTAACCAAACAAAATTCCCAACTGGTTTTTTTCTTAGGTTTTGAAAAAAAGCATTTTAAAATCCCATTTGTGTGTGTGTGTGTGGTAAGTTGGGCAACCTACTTTCATAGTGATACTGCCTCAGAAACCCAAGGAGGGGTCACTATGAGTTAGATCCAACTCCACAGCAGTAGTTGAATTTGTTGAGATTATTATTCTGTACAGATTACTAAGGACCCTGCGTAATGCAAACATTGTGTGCTTAGCAACTAAGTGGAAGGTTGGAAGTTCAAATCCACCCAGTGGCACAACAGAAGAATGCCCTGGCAAGCTCCTTCTGTAAAAATTACAGCCAAGAAAGCTCTATGGAACTTAGTTTTACTCTAATACATGGGGTGACCATAAGTCTGAATCAGCTCAAAGGCAAGGCATTTGTTTTCCTTTTTATGTTGACAATTACAAATATTGCATACACATACGTGCAGCTGAAATGCTCCTTGGAAGCGAGAATGGACAGACTTTGACCATGTTGTTAGAAGGGACCATTCCCTGGAGAAGGATATAGTACTTGGTAAAGTGGAGGTTCAGCAAAAAAGGGGAAGGCCTTTAAAGAGATGAATTGACACAGTAGCTGCAACAATGGGCACAGGTATAGTAAAGATTGTGAGGCTGGTGCAGGATGGGGCAGTGTTTTGTTCTGTTGTGCATAGGGTCCCTATGAGTCAGAGCTGACTCAACAGCACCTAACAACAACACAACATACACGTAATTTGAAGAATGTGCATTCCTAATTAGAATTAAGGAAATAAAGAAGCTTCACATGCTAAGGAATATTCTAACTAGAAAGTAGTCTAAATAACACTGTCAAACACTGGAGTAGAAGGCAGCCTCCTTGAAATTACTTATTGTTGATAAGGAAAATGGATCATGGAGTAGTAGATCTAATTTGTATGAGATCAAATTTGTATAGTAATACCACTAGGGTTAGAATCTATGGATCATTTCCTTTCTAGTGTGTGTATGGATCTATCCACATGAACTGGTCTGATCCTTACTCTAAGGTATGAATCATGCAGTCTTCAATTATGTCCATGAACACTTCATTGAGAGCCAGCCTGTGGAAGATGCTAGGGACACAGAGCTAAACAGGCTAGGATGTCTCTTCTTCAGGTTTCTGAGGGAGTGAGACCTGTAACCTCATAAATATGTGGCAAATAATGTAGCATAGCTGTACAGAAACAGAATATCTCTGTAAATAGCTCCTTCCACCTGCCTAGCAGAATGCCAGAAAAAAGCCAGTGTGTTGGACAATCTCACAAGAAATATCACTTTTTAAGAACTCCTTTAAGACACTCATTGAGCTATTTTGGCATCATTTGGGTCTAGTAGCCAAGACCTCAGACAGCCCTGGTGGTGCAAATGGTTAAGCATTTGGCTACTAACCAAAACCTACACAGAAGTGCCTCAGAAGAAAGACCTGGTGGTTTGCTTCCAAAAGTCACAGCCATTTATGGAGTAACTGAAATCTGCAACACATGAGATTACCCTAAGTGGGAATCAACTTGATAGCAACAAGTTTGATTGTTTTTGTTTTCTTTTTAAATTTTATTTTATCCAAGTGCTTGTGGTTCAGGACACTGCCCACCTCTGCATAATTTTTTGAAGCAGAACATTTAGCCACTTGAGGTATATGCATCTTGTTAAAGGAGACCTGTGTGTGTCTTGGGAACTCTGGTGGCATAGTGCCTAAGGCACTTGACTGCTAACCAGAAGGCTGGCAGTTCAAACCCACCAGCCACTCCTTGAAAGGAAGATTGTGCAATCTACTTCCATAGTGATACTGCCTCAGAACCCAAGGAAGGGTTGCTATGAGTCAGATCTGACTTTACGGCAGTGAGTTTGGTTTTGTTGTGTGTATATGTGTGTGTGTAAATAACACTGCCAAACACTGGAGTAGAAGGCAGCCTCCTTGAAATTGCTTATTGTTGATAAGGAAAATGGGTCATGAAGTAGTAGATCTAATTTGTATGAGATCAAATTTGTA
>NW_006921731.1:6848074-6858555 GCF_000298275.1 Orycteropus afer afer
ACTTCCGTAGTGATACTGCCTCGGAAACCCAAGGAGGGGTCGCTATGAGTCGGGGCTGACTCGACGGCACATAACAACAACAACAAGTAGCTAAAGAGAGAGCTGTTGTGACTTAGTGATTAAATTCTTGGCTGCTAACTGAAAAAGTGGCCATTCAAATCTACCAGCCTTTCCGTGGGAGAAAGATGTGGCAGTTTGTTTCCTTAGAAACGCTATGGAGCAGTTCAGAGGGTCATAGTGTTACTATGAGTTGGAATTGACTCAATGGCTGTGGTTTTGGTCTTTTGGTTTGGGTGGCTAATGGTTTTGAATATCTTTTCATGTGGTTGGTGGTCTTTTGAATGTCTTCTTTGGTGAAATGTCTATTCAATTTCTTTGTCCATTTTATGATTGAGTTATTTGTCTTTTTGTTGCAACCATTTGACCCCAAAATTTACCCTTAGGTATATAAACAAAAGAGGTGAAAGCACAGACTCAAACAGATACTTGTATACCAATGTTCACTGCAACACTATTCACAACAGCCAAAAGTTGACAACAATCTAAATGTCCATCAATAGATAAATGGATAAACAAAATGTGGTACATAAATACAATGGAATACTCAGCCAGTAGGAGAATGAAGTCTTTACTGATACCCATTACAGTATGAGTGGAACTTGAAGACATTATGCTGAGTAGCATAAGTCAATGACAAAAGGACAGATGTTTCATGTTTTCCCTTATATAAAAGGACAAGAATAAAAAAAAAAAAAAAGAAAAAGAAAACCTTACTGCCATCAAGTCGATTGCGACTCATAACAATCCATCCTTGTTTCTCTGAGGCAACATATCTATGGAAGTAGATTGCTCAATCTTCCTTTTGAGGAGTGGCTGGTGGGTTTGAACTGCCAACTTTCTGGTTAGCAGTAAATGCCCTATGCACTACGCCACCAGAGCTCCTTAGAGATGAAAATTTATTAGTGGTTACCAAGAGAGGAAGGGGGAAAGGGGAAGTTACTGCTTATGCAGTACTAAGTTTCCCTTTATGGTGATAGAAAAATCTCATTGATGAAGTGTAGTATTACACAGCTAATTAATTTAATTGCTGTCACTAAGTTGTGCATCTGTAAAAAGCTGAATTGGCAAAAGTTGTATGTGATATAATAAGGACAAAAACAACATATTAACAACAACAACAACAAAAAAAAGCAGGACTATTTTCTGAGGCTGCTTATTTACAACCAGCCATCTTATGGATTTGATTCCTTGATTTGGAGGTTTAGGGTCATGGTTTCATGGGACATCCCAGTTAATTGGCCTAGTGATGAGTTTACTGCTTCTGTTCTACCTCTTAGTTAGTTGTGTAGTGCTAGTGCCTGAAAGGGAGCTCTGGTAGCATAGTGGCTAAGACACTTGCCTGCTAACCATATGGCTGGCGGTTCAAACCCGCCAGCCACTCCTCGGAAGGAAGGTTGGGCAATCCTACTTCTGTAGTGATACTGCCTTGGAAACCCAAGGAGGGGTCGCTATGAATTGGGTACAACCCAGGGCACATAACAACAACAACAACAAGTGCCTGGAAAGCTTACAAGCAGCCATCCAAGGCACAAAAATTGGTCTTTATTCTCCTGAAGCAACAAAGGAAAAAGGAACAGCAGAAGGAAATTAAATGTGTAGCTAATTGTCTCCATGCACAACTATCTCCTTTGCTGTGAACCCAGAAGAACTGAATTGTGCCTGTCTACCATTACGGCACACTTTAGTCCAAGATCCAATGAAAGAAGCCCTATCAAAAGGGAGAAAATGCAGATCAAAATTTCAAATTCTCATGGTATCCGGGCTTTATGGAGCCATTGAGGCTGGATGAACTCTCAGCATTGCTGCTCTGAAATAATCTTTAAAGCTTAAAGCAAGTCTTCTTAAAACCAAGCAATATTGTTGTTGTTAGGTGCCGTAGAGTCATTTCCGACCCATAGCAACCCCATGCACAGCAGAACGAAACCAAGCAATAGTTTAACTTAACTAGTAAAGAACGCTGGCTTTGAACATTGTGCTCTTTTAAGATCTGTCTATATGGGATCAAACTGACAACAGACACTTGAAAGGCTAGGTAAGAACCTTATGGATGGTGAATTTATATTAATGGAGGAAGAACAATTCAGAAAAGGAGGATGAGAATGGTTTCTCAACTTGAAAACTATAATCAATGTCACTAAATTGCACATGTAAAAACTGTTGAATTGGTGTGTGGTTTCTTGTGTATATTCTCAAAAACAAATGCAATGATTTTTTTTTTTTTTTTAATTAGGGTCTGTTTCCACTTCATTGTTCTATGTCTGAGCTTAGCACATTTGACCTCCAGTGAGTATTTAATAATCAGAGTTCAAATGCAGACTCGCTTTAATAGATGGCACTTTCAGAAAGGTAATTTCAAATCTTAACAAAGCACCAGAGCACCAGCTTATTTCACAAGAGAAAGAACTGAGCTCATCATTAGTCACGGTCACTCAAGGCTACAGGCAGTTTGGACCACCTGAGTAACCTTCCCAAATAGCACATCCTCACACCCAGCCAGGACTTTGAGCTATTTCCAGGGCGACATTCCTTTCCTCCCAGGCAGTCCTGATCCTATTTGCTTTGCAGCAGTAAAAGAGATTCTGCTTTTCTATTCTTCTATCTCCTGACACTTCACAGAACAAATTATAATTAGGGAACCACCTGAGGGGAAGGTGACAATTCAGTTGTCAATTTTCAGGGATAAATCCCATTTCTGTGAACACAAGCCAGGCAAGCCTCTCACCCTCAAAATAGATACTTAGGGGATGCTGCAGTTAGCTGGTTCACTGCCCTGAGAAGCAAGCAATCATGGAGATGACAGCAACTACAACAATTAACAGGAAATGTGGACACAAAATGAGCCCTCTCACTGTAAATATTTTCACTGCTAACAAATCTATAATACGGTGTGGATGATGTAAACCAGTCGTTTGCCAAACACCCCTTAAAAGGCTAACTAAAAGCTGTCATGTCAGCATATCGAATGCAGCTCAACAGGGCACTCAGAAATAAATGAGTGTTAGTATTCAAATGGCAGAAAATGAGCACATGAATGGATTCTGGTGGAATATTTATACAGTCCAGCTTTGGCATAAGACTTTGCTCAGAATGAATTAAAGAGATGTTATAACCTTCTTATCTTTAGTCATTTGGATGTGAGCTCTAAAAATCCATCGAGCAAAGGATTTTTTTTTTAATCTCAGATTAATTTTTCTCACAAGGGACAATTGTTATGCTATGCATGTCCTCTGAAAAACTCATGGGGTGAAACACATTTGAGGGGAGTGGGATGAGACCAAAAATAAAGGAAATGTTATGAGTAATAAAGTAATATTAATGTTTAACTAGCATAGATACAAGCTCACTGGCACAAACTATTTGGACTTGGCTAGTAAGCTAAGCTAACAACAGTAAGCTAAAGTTTGGAGGTTCAAACCTATCCAACAGCACTACTGAAGAAATCCCTGGAAATTTACTTCCTAAAAGATGACAGATGAGAAAACCTTATGGAGCACAGTTCTATCCTGTAACACTCAACAGTAAGGACTTTGACATAGTTATGGTTCAGATTCAAAAGGTATTGTTAGATTCGGCTGTGTGATTATAATATAGGCATATTGAATTGCTATCTTAAAATAGTATTTATCTCAGATCCATTTTATTTTCATTCACAAAAGTTGTTCATTTTGAGGGGAAGGAGCGCTGGGGAGAAGTGAGTCTGTTGATGAATGATTGAACCACCTTCTATGTATGTATTAAGGTAAATTGTCCTTGATATAATCTAAGAAATAACAAAGTGCTCATTTTGCTTATGTTTATCCTGGCAAAGTAATACATATTTAATCAATACTAATCAGGATTAACTAGGACCAAATCCTTTTCCTTTTTTCCCCTCTTAAATCTTGACTTTTTCATGTTACTGTGGATTGTCCATAGCCGTCCTCTTTAGAGATCAAAGAATCTGCTATATCACATGTCTTCAGATCTAAACATTTTATTCTTCACATTTCAACTTTCCTGAAGTTGGGATGTTTCTCCAACCACAGCATCAGAATCAAGAAGTAATGTTATTGATCAGAGTTTATAACTTTTGACTCAATAACATCTTCTGCTTCAACTAAACTTTTAAAGCAAGGCATTGCTGGTTCAATGGTAGAATTCTCAGCTTCCATGAAGGAGATCTGGGTTTGATCCCTGGTCAATGTCCCTCACATACAGCCACCACTCATCTGTCAGTGTGTTGCTATGATCCTGACCAGGTTTCAGCAGAGCTTCCAGACTGACTAAGAAGAAAGGCTGGTGATCTACTGCCTAAAATTAGCCAATGAAAATCTTATGGATCACTATAGTTCAATATACAACTGATCATGGATGTTGTATAGAACTAGCCAGCATTTCATTTCATTGTGAATGGGATTTCCATGAGTCTGTGACTGGATGACAGCTAACAACAACATCTACAAAATACATTTAAACCTCCATAAAAACAACTATATGTGTGGCAGTTGCCCATAGATAAATATGTACTATGTCAGGGCATAAGCAGTTGCAAATTATGGGTAAGAAGAAAGGGGATAGATAGACATAAAATTTCACCATTTAAATAAGCAATAAATCAAGATAAGAGAAGAGGATCAGGCCCAGGACAGAATCCATTTTGAAAGGATCAAGAATATAATCATAATAGAACTAAGCAAAACAAAGATCCCAAGCTCAGCAGAGCAAAAGGGACTGACACACACTAAAGGACCAGAAGACAAGATTTAAGTGTCCAGGAAACACTTTATCAATTAGTCAAAGAGAAATTTTAACTCAAGGGCACTTTTAAAGGCATTGGCTGTTGGAGGAAGGGTTGATCCCAAGACTGATGAGAAAGATAAATCATAAATGGTGGAGTAGACAGTGAATGAGGAAGGCAATCCCTAGTATAGTGTATTCCAGAAGAACAAGGAATCCTCCTTTCTTAAGAAGAGCACACAGTCAATCAGATTGAGCACTCAATGGCAAGCAACCTTGCAATGCACCACTATCCCCAACTCATGGGTCTCCTTAGCTAAGTGGCTAAAAGAAAAAAAGCAGCAGAAACAGTCAAGGCAGGCACATCTGGGATGACAAATAGAAGTGAATTTCAACAGAGAAGGAGTGGAAAGAGAAGAAAGAAGCAGGAATGAGCAAATCATTTTTATGAATTGTGCATTTACCACTGACATGTTCAAAGATGAGATGTTTCTGCTTATAGTAACTCTGATTTACCAGTTTCAGTGTGAGCAAGGATGTGTAATTTCCACGTGTGTCTCAACAGGGAAAATACCCTGGAATGCTTTTTCACAGCTACTAAGTTGTCCCTACCTCTCATTTTCAAAGTAGAAAAAGATTCCCATCCCTATATTAAATCCTACTTAATGGTTTATGCATTGCTTCTCCTACTTGATTTAACTTATATTTATATTTATCTTGTATTTAAAAGCTAACTATTATTTTTTAAAAGTAATTTGCATCTAAGGGCAGGTATCTATCCCAAAAGATGCTTGCTAAGTAACATGTGCAAGACACAGAAAATCGCCTCTTGCTATTTTCGACAAATTATAATGTTAGTACCAAAATACCTTTTTCAAATAATTATTTTCGAAGTAGGAAGAAGTTAGGTAATCACTCTGTAGGTAAGTCAACCACATTTTTCAAAGCAGCTTATCACCATTTTTGGTAAAAAAAAAAAAAATCATCTTGGTGAAATACATAGATTTACAAAATTAGTTTAGACAGTTTGAAGAGCTAATTAAACTATAATCCAAGTAATATTTTGATTAATTCTTAATACATGTTTTAACAGTCATTTTATCTTTGAGGATAAGGGTTTCTTTTTTAAAAAATCTGTTTCACAACCTATAAATTTCTTACATATAGTATTTGGGGTATTTTTAAACATTAAGCAGTTCTTAATTTCACAAGCAAGGAGGATCATCAGCATCAGCAGCCCAAGGCTGATTGGTGTGAGGTGAAGGTCAGAAAGGCCTCCACTTTTCAACCTTTTTACCAATTCTGACAACGGCCATCCTCCTCATGGCACTCTCTAGCTCTCTGCTGGGTTTGATGATATGTGACAATGGCCACACAGAACTCACAGATAATATTCACAATAATTGGGTTTAATAGGGAAGTAACAGGTTACAGTTCAAGGTCAGTAATGACTGAGCATACGGTTCTTGGGTCAGGACAGCTTTTTGGCTGTGCTTGCAGGCAGGGTTTCCCTCAGCCCCTAGGCCTCTGAGCCCCTAGGCCTGGTCTCTGCCTTGCTTGATCATGTGATACAAAGTTCTTTTGCTCCCCAGGTAAGTACCCAGAGGCACCTCACACTATCAGGAAGTCTCCTACTCAAAGGCACTCAGTTTTCTTACTTCATCAATTAGCCTGGTTCCATTCCCAGGAACCGTATGACCCAAAGGTTCTCGGTTCTCTCACTACGTGAGTCAGCACACTGACTGTAATCACTTTCCTCTGTGGGCTGGGAAGCCTACTGCGCCTCCCGAGCCAGTCTCCTGGTTTTTCTGATACTGTATTCAGCTGCTCCTTCTAGCCATGTTGCAACATTTCCAACGTTATAGCTCTCTCTGTCTCCTAGGTCTAGGGGCTTCTCAGCACAGGGATCATGGGTCCAAAGGACATGCTTCACTCCTTGTTCTTCACTTTTGTTGGTAATGAAGTCCCACCTCTGCTCTGAGATTGACATTGTTTTAAGCCTAGTGGGATGCCAAAACTGAACTCTTCCCTCATCAGGGTTCCATGCTCCTTATTTGTGATATTAGCAAGCTGTCCAAAGCTCTTGGTGGGCCACTTTATTTGCATGTCTCACCACCAATCACTTTGTGGGAATCTAAAGACCATGCATGGCTAAAAGAATAATGTTAAGCAATTCTCTGCACTGCATCAGTCTTCAAAAATTATGCAATTTGTTATTTGTGCCTTTTAATCTCTTTAGCAAGGGTAAAGAATTTTATGTTTTAGTCACACAGCAGTAAACATAAGGGCCTATGATAAGGATAACTGCCAAGATGTCTTTGATTAGGATGCTGTACTCTGCCTTCCCAGCCAGGCACTTTCATAGTTTTTTGTGACCCATTTCTCACCAAGCCTAAGTTTGACGTCCAAGTAATTGCATTGTTTTCACCCTTATCCATAAATTCCACCCCTCTCTTTTATTGCTCTTTGCTCTATAGCAACTCCAGGTAGCCTTATGTCCATACATGCTCAATGTGTGCTCAGTCACTCTTGAAGAGCTAACCATCCTTTCAGTGGATTTAGCTGAGAAATAGGAAAGGATTGGAAATAAAAGGAAGTGGGGATAATATTGGAGTCTTTGTTTTCAGAGTCTGAGAAACTGAACCTTTTAATTAAATTAATGTTTTCATGAATTCTCCTCCACCTCTTTCCCCATCTACATCTGCATTTGTTGCAGAAATACACTAGAATGGGGCATAAGGGTGGGGAAAAGCAAATCATAGTGACTTTGAGAAGGTAATCATACATTCATTAACAAGCCTACTCTGTGACAGGCAATATGCCACAAGCATAATTCCTTAAAAGGAATTAATGAAAAAATAATGGGGGGGAAAAACACTCAGAGAATATGAAACCATAGAAAAGATCAAAATGATCCTGCTCTCTGTAAATGCAGCTGAGACTCATGGTCATTTAGTCAATGCATTTTAATGAAACCTGCCATACAGAGTACAACTGAGTTCAAGATATCTTCTTGGGCCAAATCCAAATGAGGTTATTGGCAGTCAAAGAGGGACCCCAGGAAAGACTCTTTCGCCTATAACTCAATTCAATAAATATTTATTGAGAATTTGTATGTGTCAGAAATCCTGCTCAGGCTGGGGTCACTGGGATAGGCAAGGATTTTAAACTCTTGATTTGAAGAGAGAGGGAGAGAAACCCATAATAGTTGAAGTGTGATAAGTGTTGGGATAAGAGTAAGAGCAGGATTCTAATAAGGGCACAGCAAAGGGCACCTTAACTGTGACAGAGCTTGGTGACAATTCAAAATTGTCTTTTTCTGAAATTTTATATGTTAGATTGTTCTAACAAATCCTCAATAAAAGCTATTTCTGTAGAAAGTTATAAAGGCAACCTTATGATGGCCTACTTGTAAAACTGGCTCCAGACATGTACTATGTTTATGAGAATCTTTAAATGTATAGATCAAACTCTCACCTCTAAGCAGGTTTTGCACTTGAGATTTTGGTTGGTTGTAGGAATGAAAAAAAATAGCTTTGGTCTTTGCATGTTGCTTCAAGTCTTTGCATACTTAGTGTTGGATATCTTCTTTTTTTTTTTTTTTTTTTTACTATCTGCAAATATATGCAGTGGTATCTCTTTATAATCTTGTGTAATTTGCTCATGGAATTGATTAGTACATAGGTCTTCACATTCACACAAAACTTTAAGTGTCTGATAGAAGAAGTTTAGTACCTAAGGGTATTAGTAATTTCTGTAACAAAAACAAGCATAAGGCATGAGATACAATCCTCTGCAAGGCATGATATATATTGACTGGAGCTCTGGTAGCATAGTGGCTAAGGCACTTGACTGCTCACCAGATGGCTGGAAGTTCAAACCCATCAGCCACTCCTCAAAAGGAAGGTTGGGCAATCCTACTTCCGTAGTGATACTGCCTCGGAAACCCAAGGAGGGGTCACTGTGAGTCAGGGCTGACTCGTCGGCACATAACAACAAACAACAACATAAATACAATGGAGAATTGGTACCCCAAATACCTCCAGCTTTTACTCCCTAAAAGTGTTATGTCAATAAAATGAAGTTTGCCAGTTATGTACATTCCAATTGTGGAGTTAGGAGCTTTTTACTTAGATATTGTACAAAATCTCAATTTTTACATATTGACTCAGATTTGTTTGTTGTTTTTTCTTTCAAGATTTCTGGTACATAAATATTTCATCCCCTCTGTATATCAGCTTTCTGTAGCTTTAGCTGTTATCCTTTCTTCTGATTTCCCTCCAGAAGCCAAAGGTCTCAAATGTCTTCAGTTTTCTCCAATATTACCATATTATTAGAGATTTTTTTGTGCTTGTTTATTTTATCTCTCATCTCCTGGGATTTATTTGCAAGTCTGTGGGGAAAAAACAATGACTCGTCATTTACTACCTTAATGAAAGCTTGTCATCTCTAGAACCTTACGAGGAAAACTATATTAAATCAAAGCAAGACAAATATCGTGTAAGTGGAAGGAAATGAGCTATGTAAATAGAAGCACCCACAATTTTGAAATGTGAGCTGAAGTTATCCTCTAAAATATTGACTTGACTTTACTTTCCTTGGAATAAATCTAATCTGAATTTATCTATAAACTAATGAAACTAATGTTTGTGTCTAGCTACTTAATTCCTTATTCTAACTGGAAGAGGGAAAAGCTCTACAAAAACAATTAGGAGAATCATTTAATATATAATATTTGGTATAATATGTGTGACTACAAGGAAATATTCAATCCTAGATTATAGATGTTAGAACATGTTTCAGATGATCAATCCAAAGTATTCACTTTGTAGCTCAAATATCTCATGCTATTGAAAACTATGGAGTACACATTTGAGAGTATAATGAATTATGTTTGCTTTGGCTAGCATTACCATAAGCACTTTGTGAGAGTCCCCAGCCATAAAGACCACTAACTTAATCATGTATATGACATCTCAGGTAGACAACAAGGGCTGTTATCCCCAGCAAAAATAGTTCATTGATAACCACAGGTATACAATTTCAAGTAGAGCATGTTCAGTAAAATTGCCACATACTGTTCTCAAGATTTTGAAAGGTTTTGAAAGATTTTGGGGATATAGAAAGAAATTATGGATTTAATCAATGCCCTAAAGCTGTGAATAGATCATATGGGAAAATGTTATGCTATAGAGTTTTAAGAGAATATGGGAATATATTGTGCAAAAATATGTCCAGCCTTATAATTCCAGAATGATCTGACTGGTCAAACATTGTGACATGCTTTTATCACCCACCCACCCATCCACCACCCACCCACACACACACACACACACACCCTATAGTTTTTAATAAGACATAAAAATGGATAAATGACAGAGAAGAACTGGGAAATTTAACTAATTTTAAAACTGACATTTCTGTGGGAAAATTTTTAGTGGGTTTTAAAGCCAAGAAAATGGAACACTCCTAGTTAATGACAAAAGATTAAAAAAAAAAAAAAAAGGGAATTACTGTTTTCAGGCAAGCCAAGATATAATTATAAATGTTATACTTCTTTCAAAATACAGATGTAACCTGCTAGGTAGGATGTAATGTGACAAGCAAAGATTTGAGGAGATAGGTGTATCAATGTTCTTGTGATTAAAAAATTAATAATAATAATAAAACTCATGAAGTCTTTTTTCCTCAGGTTTTTAGACTCC
>NW_006921731.1:6859755-6862074 GCF_000298275.1 Orycteropus afer afer
TATCTAAGTCATGCAGTGGTTGAGATACCAAAGGAAAGGCCTGGCAGAGCACAAAATCAAGCACCATGATTCCTTTAGTTTAAGATTGTCATAGTGGTGCTCTTCCATCACCTCAAATGGACTGTGAGCTTTCTGAGGACAGGGATATATCTCTGCTAGTATCTTCAGGAACCTCCAGATTGCCTAGCATGCAATGAAGTTAGTTGTCACCCTCACTTCTCTCTAAACTATTCCTAATTCCTTCTTAGAATTTTTACTCTAAGTGCAAAAAAATCTAATTGCCTAAGTCAAAATTTCATTCTCCACTTGGCTATGAGCCCTAAATATATGTATTAAGTGGTCAGCATTGGTAGGTAGGGCATATTATACCATGTCCACAATCACAAGAAACTCAAATTTTAAACATGTAAGGGGAACCAATTTACTGTTTGAATCTATTTTCAAAATTATTAATATCATTTGTGCTGATGAAGATATTTTACAGCAAAATAACCCCTGACTTTAAAAAAAAAAAAGAGGAAATAAAATAGAAGATCATCTTAAAAAAGTTTTAATTTTGTTCTCAATCATCAAAATCTGAAAAGTTATAAAGAAGAATGATTTTTTTTTCTGACAGCATTCCAAGTTATTAGTTTTATATTTGTTCAAAAAGTCGTTGCTTTCTTGCAACAGCAAAGGTAACCAAGTCACTCTATAAAAATACAATGACAGTTCCATTTTTAAATAAAACCATAGAGATATAGAGTAGGAACATAGGTCCCAGAGCCAAACTTCCTGGATGCAAATTTGTGGCTTTTCCACTTACCAGATGTGTCTCTCTGTGCTTCAGTTTCCTCATCAGCATAAAAGAATGATGGCATAAGAGAATGATGACATGTTGTAGGTATTCAGTGTGAATACAAGTGTCCAGAATGGGGCCTGGCACATACTACACATACTTGCATCAATGATTGCCACACATCAGTTGTTGTTGTAATTCCCAATTTTCAGTGTGAAACTAGAAGTCTTAAGAGTGAAATGACCAATTTGATAATTGTTCTGGTAATCACCAAGAGTACTTCCAACAGTTCTAAAGTAGAAGACTCATTTTTCTACCGTTGGCCCACTCTGTGCAGTTTTTGAGCATCCCCATCAAATATAGCATGCATGCACCCTGACCCTGAGGATATGCTGATAGAGTCTAAAAGAACAAACCCCACAACTTACATGTCTTAAATATTTATATATTTTTCTTGGAAAGTATACAGAGGCTTTGGATAATAGTCCTCTGGTAGAAAGACACTATCAAAACAAGACAATTACCTGGCTCCTGTATTGTGCTCAAAGGAAATAAAACTAGGTTATTAATTTGTGAGATCTAGGATATTCTTTTGAGGTTTCTTTCAATCCACTTAAATAATTATCGATTTAAATTCTCTGTTACCAACTGTTCCATTTAGTTAAAAATTCAAGAATAGGATAGATTCTTTACATTCCCTTCGTAGTCTGTCTATGAGTAGTAAGGGCACCCATAGATGATTTAATTAGATGACCTAGGTGGTGCTGATACAACTTCTTGTCCTGAGAAGCTTCCCATAGATCGGTCTTCCTCTAGAAAAATTTAACATCTGTAATAGATGAGTCTTTCCCTTGGGTTGGAAAACAGAGATGAAACTGTCTTCCATTGGGTTTTTATAGACTCTAACATGTCCTGCACATCTAGGATTTTTCAGACACTGGTCAGGTTGTTTGACACATGTTATCTTGCATATTCATTTAAAAACTTCAGTAAGTAAATGATGTCCTAGGTATACAAGGATTGTAGGACAAGGAAGTAGAGAAACTTGCACAATGAGATACGCTAAAAGGTTAAAGCAATCAATGCACTAAGACTACCCTATTTCAAAGTGTATGCTCTTTGAAATTCCTTTAAATTATTAACATAGTGGTTAACACCATGTTCTCTGTAGTGACAGAATTAGGATCAAGCCACCCCTAGGAAATTATGTAGTCTCTGGGACTTAGAATCTCATCTTTCGATTGACGGTGAAAGGATAATGTTGAAACACATCACTAAGATGATGCATGCAATATCCCTTCATTTATTGCCTGGCACAGAGTTAAATCATGTTTTCTATTATTATATTCAAAAACTTTGTCATGAAAAATCACTAATGAAGAAGCAAGGAGGACAATATGTCACCACCATGAGAGTGCAAACCTTTGAGAAGGGGTATATATGATGATCTCCGATAGAACCTGAGATTATCAGAGAAAATAAATTAGCATGAGATGGCCATTAGAAACCAATAAAACTGGTGCAAGCCTTATTCTGACATA
>NW_006921731.1:6862334-6863868 GCF_000298275.1 Orycteropus afer afer
CACATAACATAACAACAACAACAACATCATACTTATATTTCAACAAAAAATTATAAAGCATACTAAAAGACAAAATACACAGTCTGAAGAAACAAGACAATTATTGGAACCAGACTCTGTATCCATCAAGATTATCTTTCAAAATTAAAGGAGAAATTAAGAGTTTCTTAAACAAACAAAAGTTGAGGAAATTTGTCACCAGTAGATCTTCCTGGTAAGAACTGTTAAAGGAAGACCTTCAGAGAGAAGGAAAATGATGTATATTAGAAATGCCAAAGTACAGAATGAAAGAAAAAGTGCTTGAAAGGAAATATCTGGAAGTAAAATGAAATCTCTGATTTATTTTAATTCCTTACCTGATCTGACAGTTAATAGTTTGTTTAGAATAATAATAGCAACAACATATTAGATGATTATAAGTTATGGTTAAGTGAAATGTATGGCACCAATGTAATAAGAAACAGACAGAAGAAATTTGTAATCCTCTATTATAAGCATTTGCATTGCTCATGAACTATTATAGTGTTATTTGAAGGTTGGTTTAGATTAGCGGTAAATGGATACCATAAACTCCAGGATAGAAACCAGAAAAGTTGTTTAAAAGAAGTATAACTGGTATGCTAATAGAGGGCAGAAAATTGTAAGTATTTATAAGAATTACTTAAAACCAGGAAAGGTAAAATAAGAGAGTACAAGATAAGAAAAAGAGCAGGAGGTTTAAAATAGAAAATTTTTATAAATATAGTAATCATTTGTCCAGAGAGATCAATAATCACATTAAATTGTTGAAATGTACAAATTAAAAAGCAAAGATTAGGAAGAGAGTTCTGGAAAGATGGCGGACTAGGCAGAAAGACTGTACAGACCCTCTTCAAAAAAGAAAAGGTAAAATAATTAACACAAAGAAGATAATCCTGGACCCCTGAGCATTGAAGGGAAGGATATAGAAGCGGACTAAACCCCAACTAGCAGAAGAATTTGCGTGAAAATACCAAAAAAGGAGACATATGGAGCTACAGTCTGGCAGAGATCTTGAGTGATCCTGATGGCACAGACAGCTTGGAGATTTCCAAGTGCTGGTAGGACTTAAGAATTAACCTAAAAAATCAGCCCTGCTAGCCAGAGACTGCATGGAGGACTGCTCCGGTGGCTGGGGAACAAATGGAGAAGGTGAAGAGAAAAGCAGGTTGAGCTGTGGACTTCTGCAGGTCCAGAGGGAGCCACCATTTTGAAGATCTAAAAGTGGCTTGACTATTTTGGATATTTAAAGAGACAGCACTCTCGTGGATTCCTGAAGCTTAAGAATACGTTCTGCTTTCCAACAACCCCAAGAACCCTCTGGACATGCAAGATTGAAAAGGTACGACATTCCTCTTGTTACTCTTATACCCCACACCCTCTTGGTGAATGGAGGCATGACCATCCCCCATTCCCACCTACCTTCTGGGCCTACAGGAACTCCATCACAGTCTGAGTGCTCAGACGGAGCATGGATGCCCTACCCTGTCCTCCACTGATTTTTTTTTTTTTTTCT
>NW_006921731.1:6867274-6868497 GCF_000298275.1 Orycteropus afer afer
TTAAAATAAAGGAATAGAGAAAGATATGCCATATTATCACTAATAGAAAGAAAGTTAGAATAAGCACTTTGCTTTCATACAAAGCGGATCTCAGAACAAGAAAAAATATCAGGGACAAAGAGAAGCATTTCAAAATGATAAAGGGGTAGATCCAGTACATACACCTAACAACAGCAACATATGCAAGGCTGAATTTGATAGCATTTAAGAAGAACTAGTCATATTGACTATTATAGTTGGATAATTCAACATCTTTCTAATTGACAGATCTAGCAGGCAGAAAATTAGTACAGATATTGTTGAATTGAACAGTATCATCAATCAACTGAACTTATTGATATTTATTTGTTGAATACTTTAGGTAATAGCAAAATATATGTATTCTCAAAATCATGTATAATATTCACCATGATAAACCATGTTCTTGGCCATAAAACATCCCTTGTTGCTTTGTGCTGTTGAGTTGGACCTGACTCATAGCGACCCCTCCTTGGGTTTCCCAGGAGGTATCACTATGGAAGTAGCTTGCCCAACCTTCCTTCTGAGGAGTGGCTGGTGGGTTTGAACTGCCAGCCTTCTGGTTAGCAGTCAAGTGCCTTAGGCACTACGCTACCAGAGCTCCTTAGCCAATTTAAATAATAAATATCCTGCAAAATATGCTTTCAGACAAGAATGGAATTAAATTAGAAGGCAACAATGGAACGATAGCTAAAATACCCCCTAAAATGTAGAGATTAAGTGGCACACTTCTAAATAGCACATATGTGCTAGTTAAGTTGTATCTCAACTTGATTATGCCTGGTTATGAGTGAGCAGCTGGATGTAGTTATTCCCCATGATGAGACTGGTAATCATCTCCATAGTAGAATCTACAGGAGCAGCTGAGTAGCTGTCTTAAGGATGTGGTCTTCTTCCAGTATATAAAAAGCAGCTTTGAGAAAGGTCTCTGGAGGTTTTTTTTTTTTTTTTTTTTGCATGCTTGGAGCGTGCATATAGCCAAGTCTTCATTCAGCAGCTTGGCACATTTCCTGCCAATGTTGGGACTGTCTCTGGACTTGAAGTAGTGGTCTTCCACGTTGCTTGGTAATCTGGGGACTATGCCAATTTATTTCTTGAACTTGGATTTGTCAGCCTTAGCATCCAGCAGCAGTTTCAGTTAAGAGAAGACACCAGCTTCGGTGGGCTGGGAGCAAGAAGCAGAGCAAGAAGCCCAAGGTCAAGGG
>NW_006921731.1:6868977-6872314 GCF_000298275.1 Orycteropus afer afer
AAATCAGTAAAATCAAAAGTTGGTTGGTTCTTGGTAAATGCAAAGACAAAATGGCATTCTGGTAACACACCCTGCTCAATACCTCTACAACAGGGACTCAGAATAACTGAGTGAAACAAATATAAGTAATGATCCTGGAATTCTGAGCATCAAATGAGAGTAGAAAGTATTAGATTGAGCACAACTTGGAAAAAAGATAGAGTAAGGAATAGGAAGAGAGCAGCAGCCAGGGACTAAAAAAGTGTGGTCATTTTTAATTTCAGAAGACATCATACACGATGAGGAGAAACTAATTTCACAGAATTCATACTGGGATGGAAACACTGTGTGGAGAGATCTGGGGGAATCAAGGTGAGCAGAATATGTGCTGCATCTGTGAGAAGAAAGGGCAGGGAATTAGTCAAGATTTCTAATGGTGTAGGTGAGCACAGAGTGAGGAGGTAGCCAGTGAGAGGGGATGAAATAACTCACCACTCGTAAACACTTGTCATTTGGGTTGAGGGCCCACATGAAGGGGAAGACCTATGGGGTGGCAGTTGGAGACACTGAACTCCAGGCACGCCTCTATTTGACTGAGTCTGGACACAAACTGGAAAACTGGCTGTGCACGTCCAGAAGGGTACCTGGCCAATGTCAGTGAATTGTAACTGCAAAGGTGCTTTCTCTGCTCTACCAACCATACCTTCCTGATGATTAGGGATGAGCCCTCTCCTCATTCCCACCAATCTTGTGGCTAGCAACACCCTCCTGGTTTCCCCCACCTGCCCAGATCCTCAGCCAACTTCTCAGCAGTCCAGCCACCCAATGCAATGTGCCCCAACCAGAGATTTTCCCCACATTTTCTTCCTTTTAATTTATTTCTCCCTCTTCCTCATCTTTTATTTGTACCACTCTTTCTTCTTATCTATTCTCACCTTTAAAAAAAACCCGTGCAACAGAACTTGGACAGTAATTCCCCACTGTTACTATTATTCACTGTCAATTGTGTTTCTGAGGCAGTATCACTACTGAAGTAGATTGCCCAACCTTCCTTCTGAGGAGTGGCTGGTGGGTTTGAACCACCAGCCTTCTGGTTAACAGTCAAGTGCCTTAGGTGCTACGCTATCAGAGCTCTCATCTACTACATCTATCACCTCACCCAATTGACAATCTCACAACCTGTTCCTGCACCATTAGATCAACAACAGACCATGGACAACACCTGCCCATCCCACCCACATCTCTTCTTCACGACCAACAGAGGCCTATAGCCACATTCCCACCAGTCATTCCACCTACCCAGAGACAGATGGGGAGTGCCCCAGTGCTGCCAAATTAGAAACCAAAGAAGCATACTTGCCCCACCTGCATGGATATACTGAGAAAGAGCAAAATAAAAAATCAGGATCAAACAAATGAACACATAATCAACAAATAAAAACAACATTCCCAAAATGTCTCAGAGAGAACAGAAAACTTGTATTCACAAAAAGACACAATAGCACAAGCAGGTGACCAAATTAAAAAAAGACATAATAGAACCACCTGATAAGGAATTCAAAAAGTATATACTCAAATTGGTATGGAAGAAGTAAAACTATCTCTTTTTGCAGATTATATGAAATTATACACAGAAAACTCCAGAGACTCAGCAAGAAAATTATTTGGACCATTGAAGGATTCAGCAAACAGGCAGGGTACAGATCAAGATATAAAATTAGTCAGATACCGCTACGTCAGCAAAGAGATATCTGATGAGGAAATAAGGAAAACAATACAATTGACAATAGCTACCCAAAAGATAAAATGTTGTTAGGTGCTGTAGAGTTGGCGTCAACTCACAGTGACCCTACTATGTACAATAGAACAAAACAGTTCCTCGTTGTTCATTATCCTCACAATCCTTGTTACTATACTTTAGCCCATCATTTTAGCTCCCCTTTCAATCCATCTGCTGAGGGTTTTTCCCTTTTTCACTGACCCGCTACTTTACCAAGAATGATAGCCTTCTTCAGGGAATGATTCCTTGTGACAACATGACAAAAATAGGTCACACAAATTCTGGCCATTCTTGCTTCCAAGGAGCATTCCAGTTGCACTTCCTCCAGGATAGATTTGTTTGTTCTTCTGGAAGTCCAGGCTATTTTCGGTATTCTTCACCAATACCACAATTCAAAGGCATCACCTCTTCTTTGGTCTTCCTTATTTATTGTCCAGTTTTCAGATGCATATGAAGTGACTGAAAATACCATGGCAAGGATTAGGCATGCCTTAGTCTTTAAAGTGATATCTTTGCTTCTTAGCACTTTAAAGAGGACTTTTGCAGCAGATTTGCCCACTGAAATATGACATTTAATTTTGTGAGTGCTGCTTCCATGAGTATTGATTATGGATCCAAGTAAGATGAAATCACTGACACCTTAAATATTTTCTCCATTTATCATGATTTTTTTTATTATTCCATTTGTAAGCATTTTTGCTTTCTTTATGTTGAAGTGTAATCCATACTGAAGACTGTAGTATGAAGACTGATGTAGATCTTCATCAGTAAGTGCTTCAAGCCATTTTCACATTCAGTGAGCAAAATTATGTCATCTGCATATCATAGGTTATTAATGAGTCTTCCTCCAATCCTGATGCCATGTACTTCTTCATGTAAACCAGCTTCTCAAATTATTTGTTCAGCATATACATTGAATTAAGGAAGGTAAAGGATACAATCCTGACACACACCACTCTTGATTTTAAACTATACAACATCCCCTTGTTCTGTTCAAATGACGGTCTCTTGATTAATGTACAGGTCCTTATAAGCACAACTAAAAATTCTGGAATTCCCATTCTTCCCAATGCTATCCATAATTTGTTAGGATCCGCACTGTCTAATGCTTTACTGTAGTCAATAAAACATACATAAACATCTTTCTGGTATTCTTTGCTTTCAGGCAAGATCCATTTGACATCAGCAATGATGTCCCTTGTTCCACATCCTCTTCTGAATCCAGCTTGAATTTCTGGGAGTTCCCTGCCAATATATGCTGCTACAATTTTTCAATTATTTTCAGCAAGATTTCACTTGTGTGTGATATTAATGATATTGTTTGATAATTTCCACATTCTGTGAGATCACCTTTCTTTAGAATGGATAAAAAATATTGATCTCTTCCAGTCAGTTGTCCAGGTAGCTGTCTTCCAAATTTCTTGATATAAGTGAATAACCACCTCCCACACAGCATCTATTTGTTGAAACATCTCAATGGGTATTCTGTCAATTCTTGTAGCCTTTTTTTTTTTTCACCAATTTGCCAAAAGATAAAACACTTAGGAATAAATCTTAGCCCAAACACAAAAGACCTAT
>NW_006921731.1:6873199-6877353 GCF_000298275.1 Orycteropus afer afer
ATTCATCTTAATCAAAATAAAAAGTTAAAAGAAACAAGCAAGCAAACAAACAAACAAACAAAAACTCTCAGGATGTAATAAACTCAGAATTCAACAAATAAGCTTACCAAACCAAACCCACTGCTGTTGAGTCGTATTTGACTCATGGTGACCCCTCCTTGGGTTTCCGAGACAGTATCACTATGGAAATAGATTGCCCAACCTTCCTTCTGAGGAGTGGCTGGTGGGTTTGTACTGCCAGCCTTCTGGTTAGCAGGCAAATGCCTTAGGCACTTAGTGATAATGTTTTAGATTATAGATTAACAAAACCTATTTTACTTTTGCCATGCTTGCTCTTCTTCCCCTATATGCCTGTGAGCACAAATCCTTTGTTTGCTATACCTTTTTAAACTGTTGTTCTCCTTACAAGTTATGTCTTCCCTATAATTCGGAACACTGCAACATGGATGTATACAAATGTCTCCCCATTTCAAAATTTCATTACTTCAAAACAATTTTTGTTTTAATTTCTATAAAAAAGTTAGTTCTTTGAAAAGATCAAGAAGAGAGAAGACACAAATTACTAATATTAGAAGTGAAAGATGGGAAATTACATTTATGGACATTGAAAAAAGACAATAAGAGAATATTATAAACAGCTATATGCCCACAAATTTGATAACTTAGATCAAATGAACCTAATCCTTGAAATACACAATCTACCAATAATTATGTGTGAAGAAATTATCATCCAAATAGGCCTTTTTCTATTAAAGAAATAGAAACAATAATGAATAACTTTCCAGAACAGAAAGCACCAGTCTTGGATAGTTTCACCTGTGAATTCTGCCAAATATGTAACAGAAGAAATTATAGCAATTCTCTAAAAGCTGTTCCAGAAAACAGAAGCATAGGGAATACACCATCACACTAGTACCAAAACCAGCCAAAGACATCAGTGTTGTTGTTTTCTTGTGCCATCGAGTCAGACTCATCTCATAGTGCCCCCTTCTTGGGTTTCCGAGGCAGTATCACTACAGAAGTAGATTGCCCAACCTTCCTTCCAAGGAGTGGCTGATGGGTTTGAACTGCTAACCTTCTGTAGCAGTCAAGTGCTTTAGGCACTATGCTACCAGAGCTCTCTAGGAAGGATAATTACAGACAAATAAATCTCCAATATCTGCAATAACTCTCCTGAACCTATGGAAAAATCCTTAACAAAATTAACCATGTATAAAAATAACTATATTCCCCAGCCAAGTGGAATTTATTTCAGTTATGCAAGAATGGTTCGATATTCAAAGGTCAATTAATATATTCCATTGTATCAGTAGGATAAAAAAAAAATCATATGATGTTATCAATAGACAAGGAAAAAGTTGACAATATCTAACATATATTCATGGTAAAACTCTCAGCAAACAAGAAATAGTGTGAAACTTTTTGAACTTGCTAGAGAATATCTACAAAACATCTAAAAAACTACAGGTAATATCATGCTCAATGGTGAGAAGCTAGATGTTTTCCTGTTAAGATCAGGAACAAGATAATGTTGTCTCCTCTCACCACTCCTGATCTGGAAAATCTTAGTTAATACAATAAAATAAGAAAAAGGATATTCAGACTGGGAATGAATAAATAAAATTGTCCCAGTTCAAAGATGATATGATTGTCTATTTAGAACATTCCAGAGAATTGACAAAAAGAAAGACATAAAAAAAATACACAGATGAAAAATCTGAACTAACAGCTTATTATAGCTAGGTTGCAAGGCACAAAGTTAATATACAAAAGCCAATCACTTTCTTATATACCAACAATGAAAAATTAGAATTTGAGATACAAAAACACAGTACCATTTAGACGAGCAACAAAAAATTAAATTCTTAGGTTTAAAATAATAAAATATGTATAAGATTTGCATGAGGAAAATGATAAAACTCATTAATAAATAAAATATGGACTAATAAATAGAAAGATATTCCATGTTCATGGACTTTGCTGTTTTTGTTAGGAATGGTCAGTTGATTTTGACTTACAGTGACACCATGTGACAGTGTAGAACTGTCTCATGGTGTTTTCTAGGCTGTAGTCTTTAGGAGAGCAGATTGTTAGATCTTTGTCTCACAGAGTTTCTGGGTGAGTTTGAACCACCAATTTTTTGGTTAGTAGCTTAACTGCTGCACCACCAGGACTCCTTATGTTCATGCATAAACCAAACCCAAACCAAACCATTGCTGCTGAGTCGATTTTGACTCATGTTGTTGTTATGTGCTGTCGAGTCAGACCTGACTCATAGAGACCCCTCCTTGGGTATCTGAGGCAGTATCACTACGGAAGTAGATTGCCCCATCTTCCTTCTGAGGAGTGGCTGGTGGGTTTGAACTGCCAGCCTTCTGGTTAGCAGTCAAGTGCCTTAGGCACTATGCTACCAGAGCTCCCTTTTTGACTCATAGGAAGATTAAATATTTCCAAGATGAAAATTTCTTCCCAACTTTATCTATACTTACAGTGAAATTCCAATCTAAATCTCAACAAGTTATTTTATTAATAGTGCCAAACTGATCCTAAACTTCATGTGGAATGGCAGAAGTCCCAGAATAACCAATACACTACTGACAAAAGATCAAATTCATAGGACTGACGCTAACAAACAGTGATTAAAGCTACAGTGATCAAGACAGTGAGGCTGGCACGAGAACAGACAAACAGATCAATGGAACAGAATAGAGAGACCAGAAATAGACACACAGATATAGTCAACTGATCTTTGACAATGAAGCAAAGGTATTTGAAAGGAGAAAGGACAATCTTTTCAACAAATGGAGCAGAAACATGAAAAAAAAAATAATCTAAACACAGATCTTAAACCCTCTGCAAAAATGAATGGAAAATGGTTCACAGCTCAAAATAGGAGACATTAAACTATAAAAACTCTAAAAGGTAACATAATCTAAGTGACCTTGGGTTTGGCAATGAGTTTTCAGATATAATACCAAAAGCATGATTCAGTCAAGAAAACTTCACGTTAAACTTCAAAAAATTAAAACTTGTGTCCTGCAAAAGGCATTGTTAAGAAAATTTAAAGAAAAAACACTGACATAAAAATAATATTTGCACAACATCTGAGAGAAGACTCATACCCCAAAAATACAAAGTCAATAAGAAAATAAAGAACTTTATTGAAAAACGGGCAAAATTTCTGAACAGACACTTCATCAGAGAAGATATATAGATGGAAATAAGCATATGAAATATTGCTCAAGATCATTTATCATTAAAGAACTGCAAAATAAAACAGAAATCAGATACTACTAAACTTCTATTTTTGTTGTTGTTAGATGCCACTGAGTCACACTAACTCATAGCAACTCCATGCATAACAGAAGGAAATGCTGCCAGATCCTGTGCTGTCCCCATGAAGAGCTGCAGATTGGACCATTGTGATTCATACAGTTTTCACCAGCTGATTTTCAGAAGTAGATCACCAGACCTTTCTTCTTAGTCCATCTTAGTCTGGAAATTCTGCTGAACCCTGTGTTGTAACAAGTGTTGGCTATGCATGAGGTTTATTGATCAGGAGTGATAGAGTACCCTAACAGAAAGCAAGAATACTACTACAGAAGCCCCACTGCCCTCATACACCTATGAGAAAAGTTAAATTCAAAACTCTGATAACACCGAATGTTGAGGAAGTTGTGGAGCAACAAGAACTCTCATTCAATGCAAAATTGTGTCACTACTCTCGAAGACACTTTGGCATATGATCCAGCAATTGTTTTCCTAGATATTTACCTAAATGCCTGAGAAATTTATCTGCACACAAATTTATAGAGGAGATTCTTTCATAATTGCCAAAAATTTTACACAACCAAGATGTCCTTTAGCAAATGAATGGATAAACGCACCCTGGTACATCCATACAATGGATTATTACTCAGAGATAAAAAATAAGTGAGTTATTAAGCTACAAGAAGATATGAAGAAATCTTAAAAGCATATTGTTAAGTGAAATAAATCAGTCTGAAAAAAACTACAATAGGCAGTTATAGAGACAATAAAAAAGATTAGTGGTTACCTAGAGGAGAGTGAAGGAGCTCTGGTAGCATAGTGGCTAAAGCACTTGACTGCTAACCAGAAGGCTGGCGGTTCAAACCCACCAGCCACTCCTCGGA
>NW_006921731.1:6877703-6898411 GCF_000298275.1 Orycteropus afer afer
GTTCAAACCCACCAGCCACTCCTCAGAAGGTAGATTGGGCAATCTACTTCTGTAGTGATATCACCTTGGAAACCCAAGGAGGGGTCACTATGAGTCGGATCCAACTCAATGGCAGTATGTTTGTATCTGTGTCTTGTACTTCCTCTATATTATTTCTGTAAACCTAAAACTCTGTAAATTAAAGTGTATTTAAAAGAATCTAACTCTAAAACATAAGACATATAAACCAAGAACCAAAGTCACTGCCATGGAGTCTATTCTGACTTATAGTGACCCCCATTGAGTTTCTGAGGTGGTAAAACTTTATGACAGTAGACTGCCCAATCTTCCTTCTGAAAGACATATATAATCTTGGGTAAATCACTTTTCTGTAAAATTAAGATAATAATAAAAGATAGCCTAAAGAGCTGTCATTATTAAAATAAGACCTGTAAATCTCTTGTCTGAATACCAGACACATAATAAATAAACTAAATAAATGTTAGTTGCTGTACAACTGTAAAGCGTTCTGATGGCAAAGTGCCTAAGGCACTTGAGTACTAACGAGAAGGCTAGCACTTCAAACGCACCAGCCACTCCTCGGAAGGAAAATTGGACAATCTACGTCCATAATGATATTGCCTTGGAAACCCAAGGTGGAGTAGCTATGAGTAGGATCCAACTCAAGGGCAGTGAGTTTGGTTTGGTTGTGGTATACAACTGTAGCACTGGTCTTGAAGCAACATGCTGCCCAGGATTCTGCTGATAGCTCAGAAATTGAGAGTGAGTAGAGATAACTGCACAATCATTTGTCATTTAATGTCCATGATGTGTTCTGTGAAATTGGATGCTAGGTGATTTTGACGTTGTGAGAACACCACATCGCTGGATCAAGCTTTGTGCCTGAGGAGTGGTCATCAACGTGCTGAGAGGGATTTGTTTTTGCATGTAGTCGTCAATCCACATCATTAGGAGTTCCTCCATATCTGATATAGGTCCCTTTACCATTTTTGTTAGTCTTGTTGCTTTCAGTGGAGCCAACCCTTTAATAGCTTGGAGAATTTTTTCTTTGTTTATGAGGATTATTGTGATTGTCAAGTGAGACATACCTAAATCACACTTACTGATTTTCCATCTTCAAGTTTCAATAACATTTTGCTTTACTTCCAAAAAAAAGGAGTTCTGGTGGTGTAGTGGTCAAGAAATTTGGCTGCTGACCACAAGGTCAGCAGCTCAAACCCACCAGCTATTCCAAGAGGTGTGCTTCCATAAAGATTTACAGCCTTGGAAACCCAATGGGGGTTGCTCAGTTGGGATCAATTCTACAGCAGTGAGTTTGTTTTTGACTTTGTTTCACTTTCAGATTGGTCCTTCTCCTTTGCCTCTTGCTGCTGCCATAACTAGCACTGGTTTTACTGCATTTGGGAGCCACGGTTCACTTTATGGTAATATTGAAGAAAAAAAAAAGTAAACACTGATGTAATGCTACAAGGAGCTCTGGTGGAATAGTGCCTATGGCATTTAACTGCTAACCAGAAGGCTGGCAGTTCAAACCCACCAGCCACTCCTCGGAAGGAAGGTTGGGGAGACATGCAATACATGAGATTGGATGCTGCTGCCTAAAAGTTGAAGTATACACTGTTCTTTGGTAAACTTCTCAGATACTAAGTACAGTACAGTACATAAGTCAGTAACATATTCAGGCATTCATTATGGACTATCAAGGTATATGCATTATAGGTTATGTATGCACTGTATCACTACACATCTGGCAGCACATTCACTTTGTATACAAGACATGTGAGATACACATGTGTTGCATGCAAGAATCAGTTGCATTCAGTATGTCCTGTTCTCTGATCAGGATTTCTGAACTCAATTATAACCCCATGGAACCATGGGTGTATTTGAAGTCTGATGTTGCCTGGATAGACATTATTTAGTGAATGACTACATTTCATCAAATCTAAAATACCCCCACTAAGATGCATCATTATTTGACATACCCTCAAGAACAATAACAACAAAACCATAGCACTTGAAATGTTTTCTTATCACTTAGAATTATTTGGATTCATTGAAAGAATTATTTTCCTTTTATTAAATATTATAAATACCTTTTAAATATGTGCATTAGTGTAAAAAAAAATAAAGATATTTGTAAAACTTCATTATATTCAAAAGCTGACTCTTCTCTGCTACTTTTCCCCCTGGTAACTATCACCATCTTTGATCTGTTATTTTCTACAGAATTTTCACTCATGCTTATTTTGCAAATTTTGATGCTAACATTCTCCTACCTGAATAAACTTAGCTTTGTTGGCTGCTCTACTGAGTCACAGTTCACTTTAAGTTAAGGAATTTCTGTTCAAAGTCTGCAGGAAGTTTTATTTCTATTGGTGTTTGAGGTGTTAGCAATAGTCTTACTGAATCAGTCATATCTAACACTGGTGACATTGAAGTTTCTGTCTTCTATTCTGAGAGATGGAGCATTCTCTCCTGTCTTCAGTGCTACCAACATGTGCAGCACCAACAGTAACTTAACTGAAGTGAAGCAATGATGCATTGGCTAAAACCAAGGTCAAGCATGTGAAGGCAAGGACAACTAAATCACAGCTACCACATGGCAGGATGATGGTGGCTATGATTCAGTATCAATTTTAAGACACACATGAATAACTGAAGTGGAAAACAGTAATAGTTTTTGAATTGACTGAATAATTCTAATTTATTAAAATGTAGGAAATTAAAACGCAAAACATATTGCATCTTAGAAGTGATAAAATATGGACTCCCAATTGCAATATTATTGAAACAAACATCCTTCCATCAAAATGGCTAATCAGATCTTTTTGTTATCAATTCATGAACTTTCATTTCTTTAAAATCTGATCCTTGGCATATATGGTATTAATAGCTTTTATATGCTTCCTGCCTTTTGCACTCCTGCCAACTTTAATTTCTATTTTATCAATTTTTCCACTTGGCATTAATAATGGGCAACTAGAGGAATATATTTTTCACAGAAAGTCAATCTCAGGCTCATTTTAAATGGTCCTGAAATGGAGCTTTCTGGGAGACTGGTCATATTCTGCTTCTGATCCAAGTGCTGGTTACATAAGCATGTTCTTTTTGGAAAGAACTGGAGCTATGTATACAAATTATAAGTTCACAGCTCAATGAATTTTTCACGTAGTGAAAATAACTATGTAACTTTGCTAAGTGCACTTTATTGCATGTGGATTATATTTCAATTAAAAGTTAAAAAAATAAACAAGGCATAAGGTCTTGAAATATTCTGGATAAAAATATAGGCAACATGATCATAATGAGTTTATCTTATTATACTGTTCATTGATCACAGATATAGTCATGACTAAAGCAATTCCTTAAACTTATACTTCTGGTCCTCCAAATGTGTCAATTAAAGGCAAGGGCACACATTTAACCACTAATGTTAAACGTGGATTCTGGAGGCCCTCCTTTTGAATCAAATCTTGTTGATTTTATTTCTTAGATACATCTTAAATACACTGACCCTGGTGGTGCAGTGGTTAAGTACTCAGCTGCTAACCAAAAGGTTGGTGATTAGAGCTCACCAATCACTCTGTAAGAGAAAGATGAGGCAGTCTACTTCCTAAAAATTACAGACTTGGAAAACTTTATGTGGCAGTTCTACTCTGTCCTACAGGATCAATGAGTCAGAATCAACTCAGATAGAATTTTTTTTTTAAATACTATCAATGTCACTTGATCTCCTTTCATTTATTTCCTGTATTAAGCAAAAAAAAAAAAAAAAATGCTGCCTTCCAGTCGATTCCACTGAGGATAACTTCATGTGCATTGGAATAGTATCATGCTCCATAGGACTTGCAATGGCTAAATTTTGGGAAGTAGATTGCCAGGCTTTTCTTCAGAGGTACCTCTGGATAGATTTAAACTTCTAAATTTTCTGTTAGCAGACAAATGCATAAACTAATTACACCACCCAGGGATTCCTATTCCTAGTTTTCCAAAACCAAAACACCAAACTCACTGTGCCATCCAGTTGATCCTGACCTCATACTGACTCCCATTGAGTTTCCAAGGTGGTAAATCTTTACCAAAGTAGATTGTGCCATCTTCCTTCAGTGGAGTGGCTGGTGAGTTTGAACCACCAACCTTCTAGTTAGCAGTCAAATGCCTTAGGCACTGTGTCACCAGAGCTCCTTGATCCCTTATAATTTCTTGCTTGGATATATACAATATAATATCCTTAAAAGCAACTCTGCCCTCTCTTCTTGCCTGTCTGTAATTCATTTTGCCCCTATGCAGACTAAAGTGAGCAACACAAACTCATGTCAGACCATGTGTCTTCCCTACTTAAAGTCTTATATTATGGGTATTACATGAGGCAGAATCTCAGTACCTGGGAACCAAGCCATGATCAAACATTCCAGTATATCTCTCATTTCTGACATATGTGGCTTTCCCACACCAGGCCATTTCTCCATCCTGTGCTTCTGCTCAGGCTGCTGTCTTGACTAGAAACACAATTCTCCTCTCCTTCCCCATCTCAAATGTGCTTTGGTGGTGTAGTGCTTAAGGCATTTGACTGCTAACCAGAAGATTGGCAATTCAAACCCACCAGCCACTCCACAGAAGTAAGACTGGGCAAACTACTTCTATAAAGATTTACTGCCTTGGAAACCCAAAGGAGGTCACTATGAGTTGGAATCAACTAGATGATAGTGAGGTTTTTTTTTTTTTTTTTTTTGGATCCGCATCCCAAGTCTCCTACCTTCTAATTGTCCCCCTGTCTCTTCTTCTCCTAGCTCACTACTCCTCCCTTAACTTTATCTCAGATATTATTTCCTAGAATAGTCCTTCCAGGATCCCTCCAAAAATGTCTCTGGTTATGAAGAATGTTTCTCATCCATGTTCACATAATATGGTGTATGCACTTCTCAGGTGGACGTTGTCACATTTTGCTGTTGTGTATCTATGTGTCTTTCTCCTCTGCTGGTCTATTCAACAAATATTTCTATGTCCTATTCCTCCTGGCACACTCAGTCCAGCATCTGGCACTTAGTAGGGGATCCATTAACTTTTTAGGAACTTAAATAAATGGCAAAGGGCTCATCAGGATGAGAGGGTACCTCCAGGAAGAACCTGATTGCCCTAATTAAACTGAGGTTAAGCAAGTTAATATAATTAACTTCATTTTATGTGTTAGTGAGATTTGAGCATGCTTTCTATTTATTTAAATGAATCAATGTTATATATAATAAATTGTTAAAACAAAGAATGGATAAATGATATTTATATAATTTGAGTTGGAGCAGATGCACACCAGTGATCGTGGAGGAGAGGCAGGGAGGAGAGGTCTGTTGGCTCTTTGGCCTTAAATTCCTCTAAAAAGTCCTCAGAGTAATCAAAACTTGTTGGAGATCTAGGTAGTGTGTTAAATTACATGGCTACTAAATGACTTTCCGGGAGCTCTGGTAGCATAGTGGCTAAGACACTTGCCTGCTAACCAGACGGCTGGCGGTTCAAACCCACCAGCCACTCCTCGGAAGGAAGGTTGGGCAATCCTACTTCCGTAGTGATACTGCCTCGGAAACCCAAGGAGGGGTCGCTATGAGTCAGGTTTGACTCCACGGCACATAACAACAACAACAACAAATGACTTTCCAGAGTCAATGGCTTGAAGTTTTATACCTTCAATATTTAAAAATAAATAATGAGATTTTGTCTCCAGAGTGGAAGTCCCCTAATGCATGTATATGAAAGACAGAGAGAGAAAGAAAGGGAGATTTTTTTTTTTTTTTTTCATCTATTGCTATTTACATTCAAAGAAGCACTGAAATACATTTGTACATAGCATGGCTTATCTTTGATTTTTTGTTCTTCCAATTTAAGAGAAGCTAAACAGATTTAATTTCAAAGTGCAAGATAAAAACATAAAAAAAGGGAAAATCAATTCTAGATGAGAAGATTCTGTGTATAATGGAATCACAGACATGCTCTTCACAACAGTAGGTAGAATGGGGAAATTGTAATAATTGCTTGCAACGGTATTGTTTTTCTCTAAATTGGTATTACCTGCATAATACTTAAAAAAAAAATCAAAGGAATATACAAATGGAAGTTTCTTTTTGCAGGCAAGTGAACTGATTCATTTGTATGTCAAGCCTTTATTTTTAGCACAGACAATGGAATATAGCAGGTGAAACAGAAAAGAGGCCCACCTCCTCCACATTGAACTGTAACAGTGAAGGAAAATGCTAGAGGATCTCCAGGGTCCATGGCACCACATTTGGGCCATTGTTTGCATTCCCAGACAGTAAGTCTGTTGGCAATGAATATTTTTCTTATAGTTATCATGTCTCTGAAAAAAATGGGTAATAAAGTAGCTGAGCATAAAAACTCATGAGATTTCATTTTAAACCCATATTGTGGGCAATTGAGGGGAGGGTTCAGAATCATTTGTCAGAGTTGGCGTGGAATTTAATGAAAGCAATACCCTTATAGCAACATTAAAACAACATAAACTACACACAGTTATAACAAAGAATAACCTTGCCCTCTGATGTATTTATTTTCTTGAATAGATTTTCTTGCTGACAAAATTTCACAGTGATCACGTCCTGAATTCAACCTCTCCCTCTCTGTTGGGTCCTAGTTCAAACCAGATGTTTTCATCAACCAAAATAAAAAAAATAAATAAAAATGAACAAGACTCTATCTTAGCAAAAGGAAATGGTAAGAAGGAAAATAGCTTCCTTCCTGTTCAGTATCACCCTGTCCTAGGTGCTGTGCCCAGCCACAAACATTTGCCTCAGGGTTCCATCTCTTCTGACCTACACCATTTAGTCAATCCCTGAGAGAATTTTCTTCTTCTTCTTTTTTTTTTTTTAAAAACATTAACATTACTCTTGGGGGAAAAAAAATACATTATGAAATTTCCAATTGCATGCCACCTCTGAGACATATCTACTTATGAATTCTACTACTGTGTTGAATTGTACCATTCTATAGAAACTTGAGAAGCTGTTTCTGCTTTGAAACCAAGGGCCAGAGATCATTGTGACCTCCTTCAGAGAGAAACAGCCACTGGCTCTTCCTTCCAGATGAGTTGCCTTTTTGTTTTTCTTCCGGTGGCATGTGATCCTATTAACTTAGCTTTAATGGATTGGACAAGGAAACTGCTTCCTTGCTTAAAGTAGCTATCAAAACCCAGAGGGGAAAAAGAAAAACAAAAGCAGTTATTGTCTTAGTTATCCAGTACTGCTGTAATTGAGATACAGCAAGTTAATGGCTTTAACAGAAATTTATTCTCTCACAGTTTAGGAGGCTAGAAGTCTAAAGTGCTGACTCCAAAGGAAGATTTTCTCTGTGTGTCAGCTCTGGAGGGAGTTCTTTATCTCCTTGCAGTATTTGTGGAGGTGGCGCACCTTGGAGATCTCCATGTGTCTTGGCATCAGTTTTCTCCTGGGTCTAGAGTTTCTCAGGGATAGGACCCTGGGTCCAAAGGATGCACTCTACTCCAGGTTCTTCTTTCTTGGTGGTAGTCAAGTTGTTCTTTCTCTGCTCACTTCTCTCTCATTTTATCTCTTGTAAGATATAAGGTGATGCAGTCCACATCGCTAGGGGTAGACCAAGGCTGTGACCAGAGTAAGGGTGTTGTATCCCAGCTTAATCCCCTTACAACTGATTGGCTGATCACATGAAATCATATTATGGCAGATGAATACACCATTACATAACTACACATTACATCATTTCATAACTGCTAAACCACTGAGAATCATGGCTTACCCAAACTGATAAATGTATTTTCATAATTCAGTCTATAACAGTCATCATCAAGTTGATTCCAACTCATGGTAACCTGATGTGTGTCAGAGTAGAACTGTGCTACACAGGGTTTTCAATGGCTGATTTTACAGATGAAGAATGTCAGACTTCCTTTCCAAGATGTCTGGGTAGATTTCAGTCTCCAATCTTTCAGTAAGCAGCTGAGCATGGTAGTGGTTTGCAATACCCATGAAGTCAAGTGGCCTCCAATCTGGGCTAGCACAAAAAAATCAAACAAGGGTGTTCCATGATGGATGTGGACTCACTGCAACAGTTAGATGTTTGAATGTGAGGCACACAGGAATGACAGTACAAGGACAGAGAAATAGAAAACTCAAGGGAGCAAGAAACAAAGAAGCAGATAATAGGCATGAGTTCAAGGTGTGTTGAAGTCCCAGTAAAAGCAAATGTCTGCTCCTAAGGGAACACAACATCACTGGTTCTGAAGAACCACTGCAGCAGGTCTATGCTAAAAAATAATCAGTAATGATCCCTTTCCCCACAGAGCCTGGCCATACATGTGCCCAGATTTCTTTGTCACCCACATGAATTAAGGCCATATGAGCATGTTACATTTTCCAATCTTTGCAATCAGAAAAAAAAAGCCCAACACAGTTCTCTTAAATTGAAGCCAAAAGCCCATTTTGACTCTGAAATACAGAATGTAGAAGATGTTATGGCTTGTTGAACATTATATCAAGCATCACTTACTTGTAAAGTTAAACCAACTACAATCATAGCACATAGCAGATTCTACTAAAAAAGGCTACCCAAGTAAGTAACTCTGCTGTTAGGTAGAATGAATAACAGTGGGGAAATGTGTATTTTCCACAGCCTCACGAGTCTCCCTCTTTTACCACCACTTAAACTATTTGATCTCGCTCTCCACCTTGTCAAGTATCTTATAAATACTGTTTTGTCTGTTTCTTTGTCCCCTTTTTCATTGCTCTGAACTAGGTCTTTTGCAATACTCACCATTAACACTGGCATGGTCAAAGGCTTAGTAACCGAACTTCCAAATATAATTGTTATCTCTTTAGTTTTTATCTTTCCTGATCTTTAGGTAGCATGTTAAAAATTAATACCTTTACGTTTTTGAACTCTCCCCACTCCCCACAATTTTTTTTTTTTACTTCTGCCTGATTGATTTACTATCAAGTTCATTATGACCTAAACTTCACTGACATCTGAATTTCCTGAGAAGTGTCAGGGGACAATAAACAAACCAACCAACCCTGGTGATCTACCTCTGAAAATTCAGTTTTCGAAGACCCAGAGGAGCACAGTTCTCACACATGTGATTTCAGTTTGAATCAACAGGACACCAACTGTTTTCTTCTTCTTAAACTATAAAACCTCAGAGCCACTTATTTTCTTAGAACTTTGAACCCAGAATTTATTTCATAATATTTATTTGCTATCTCTTTTATAATACAAGTATTTTTTCCAGGATTGGACTTCTATGGCAAATGTCTTATATGGTGTACATATTTACTATCATTCAAGGAAAATTACATGATAATTGCCATGTTTGTTATTCTTAAGATGCCCTTTAAAGAAAATTAACTCATCTAACAGACTTATGGGACAGGACCACTTGTGAAGATGTGTATAGGCTTTACTATAGCATATATTCCTTTTTACTTGTTTATTTACTTACTTTGACTCTGTCTAGGCATCAGGCATCTTACTAACTGGCAGGAGATCTAGACCATAGAATGAATGTCTGCTTTGCTGTACTCCACTGTTTGCTAAGTGCCTGAAAGAGTGTTTTCACTCTATGATTGCTCAATAATAGTTTATCAAATACAAGAAAATAAATTCTTCATGAACCTATCCCGTGCCAACCTCAACCCATCCAATCCTGTCACAGCCCCAGGGACCTTCTGAGAGTTTAAAAAGGTATGACTTTTCTAACTCATGGTGCTCATGATGGTTTGTTTTGGTCATCAATATATCCTTAGCATACTCCTGGCACTATCCACCAAAACCAAACCCACTATCATCAAACTGATTCTGATTCTTAGCAACCCTAGAGAGCAGAGTAGAACTGCCCCATAGGGTTTCCAAGGCTATAAATCTTTAGAAGTAGACTGCCTCATCTTTCTCCTGTAGAGTGGCTGGTGGGTTTGAACTGCTGATCTTTTGGTTAGCTGTCAAATGCTTTAACCACAATGCCACGAGAGCTCCCTGGCACTACAGGAGACACTTAATACAATAGTTCAGTGAGCAGAGTGCTTTTCTCTTGTCATTTGTTGGACGTCATCTTGGGCAAATAATATTTGGCAAGAGTTTCCCACCTGACAGAAAATACAATTTACATCCTTACAGCAATTCAGTAAATACAAAAACAGAAAACAAAATAGGTCTTTGCTTTAGTCCAGATCAATATTCCAAGTTCATCCCATAAACAGTTTATCAAGGATCTGAAAGCAGCAGAGAAAAATGTAGGTTGAACCAGGTCACTAGGATATGAAATGTGGTCCAAATGACAGAGCTAAAAGGGACTTAGTGCAAAATTAACCCAATTGTAGCTTTACTTCAGCTGGATAATCCTGTTTGTTCCAACTCAGCTGTTGTCATTATTCATTGGTTGATTACGGCCCCATTCTTGGAAATGCACAGGCATCCCATTCATTGGAGAGCTTTGTTTCTTAAAAATTATGATCCACATTTGGATATATGTGCATTCTTTTTTTTTTTTTTTAGCTGCCTAACTTAGCAATGTCCAAAGAGTTTGATAAGCAAAGAATTGAATTATCAGTGGGATCAATAAAGAAACAGAATGTTCTTAAAAAATAACAAAAAAAAGATTTTTAAAAAGTAATCACTTTATTGAAGTTGGTACTTACCTCTAATTTCTCATCTAATGCAATTTTCTCAGGTATATGAGTTTTGAACAAGATATCTAGATACTTTTTTTCTGACAAATATTGCTTTTTAAAATTTTAAGCCATGTTGTTTGGTGAATATTAGTTGAGTGCATGAATTCACAAAACAGCAAATGGACTAAATTAAGTAGTAATTCATTGAATGGGCAATATAAAGCCTATGTACATTTTCCAAAAAGAGTTTGTGAGAAGTTAACAATTTTCCAGGCTGGATTATATTGCATAATTTGAATTGCGAGGAAAAAAATTACCAATAAATACAACTATAAATTCCAAATGGGAGTACTTAATTGTTAATTCAAGTTATTCCAATGTTACTGCTCAGTAGAAAAAATATTTATAATGATGGCAATTATATATAATTGTAAGCATTAAATAACAACCAAATCCTCCATTAAAAAAAAAAAATCTCAAATACTGTATATATGAAATTATTTTCTTTATTGCTCTGATGCCATCCTGACTCTTTGTTCTAACTTTGTGATTCCACCCCTCTCACAAACTATTTGAAGGTATTGAAAAAAAGAGAAAGTGAAGCTAGAGATAACAGGGTTGATGACTGAAGCAATGAATGAGAATCATCAAAATTCTACAAGACTGAAAAAACAAAAAAAAAAAAAAGAGAGAAGAAAAGAAATAGAGAAAGGAAGAGTTTTCACAATGTTTGAAAGTTGTAAGACAGAGGCTTTGGTCCATACTACCACATTTTTATGCAGATAACATACACTTTGTACATTTGTTTGCCAATCGCTCTCTTTTCCTAGGAGGTATTTTCCTAAGCATGACCATGTCATGTTTTTTGTTGTTGTTATTGTTTTCCATGTTGCTGTAAATAAATTAGCATAGCTCATTTATTAAAATATCTCCTAAGGCAGGGAACAGTTGGCAAACAAACATAGAAGACAAGTGTTTTTTGTGTAAAAATACTTTACTCTAGATGTCTGTGTTAGACTGGGTTCTCTAGAGAAATAAAACCAGTAAAGCTCACATAGAGAGAGAAAGAGAAATTTATCTTAGGAAAATGGTTCACACACTTATAGAAGCTGGCAAATCCCAAGTTCTTGGATTAAACATCAAGCTGGAGGCCTTTCCCAACTCACGCAGCTGCAGGGGCTGAGGAGCTCAAGGGTGGCAGGCAGTATACTGGCTGTTGACTCCAACAAATGACGAATCCATGATCTCCAGGCCTAATGGTGGGTTGTTCGCTCACAGACAGTTGTAGGCAGCACAACAGAATCCCGATCCACAGAAAAGTGTCTCTTTTCCTCTGATGTCCATAAATATACTGGAAGCAGGCCACACCCCTAGGGAAACTCCCTGTCAAGGGATTGGCTGCTCAAAACATATACATCTGATCCTATCATTGGAATAACTCACATCTCAATTGCTTAAACCACACAGAATTGTGGCCCAGCCAAGTTGACACACAGCTTCAACTATCACATTGTCTAATCAGTTTAGTCTGTTAAAACCAGGCAGGAAAAAACACTAAAATACAAGAGAGAAAACAGACCCTCACAAAGTAAAATTCCTACGGCAGGGGCTAGAATATAATTTGGTTCATGTTACAACTAACTGCACTTCAAGATGTGGGCATCTTTATGGTTATTGTTGTTGTCAGGTACTAACAAGTAGGCTCGGACTCCTAGTGACCCTACGTACAACAGAATAAAACATTGCCTGGCCCTGTGCCATCCTCACAACATTTGCTGCATAGACACTGTCTCCATCCAATCTTTATGGTAGGAGAAGGTTAAGGCCTCCAACTAAGCAAAACTGCACCAGATCTTGCAGCTTTGCAGCTGGAACCCCAGATAAGTGGTTACAGGTGTAGGAAGTCAATGGTTTTCATTCATTTTGGATAACCAAAGCTCTGGAACAAATTTACCAACTTTTCCTAAGTGAACAGCTCTCTTCTTCACCATCCTAAATTAGTAAGAGTCTTCATTTTATATACATGTTAAACTTCATTTCATTTCTACATTAAAGAATATTAGGTATTAGATTAAAAGACTGTTAGGAGCAGAAATTGGGATTTGCATGAAAACAAATACACAAATATTTATTGAGAATCTCATAGCCACTATTCAAGGAGTAGAACATAATACTTTCACCATATATTTTTAAATGAAAATATATTAGCACTTACAATTGTGTCTAGAACATAATAAATTATCATATAAATATTAGTTGTTACAATTATATTATACTATGTTGATTGAAATTCTGGCCTCTGGACCATACAAACATGACTTCGAATACTAGATATGCATTTTTGTTGTTGTTGCCTATTTAACTTTGTGAAAGTTGCTCCATTTTGTAAAATTGAAATTCTACACCTGTAAAATAATAACAGAAATTCCTTCCTCATATCAGTGTTCTGAAGATTAAAGTGATCAATGTTTTGGACATGGATTGATGACTGATGAAAAAGATGATGATGCATTTGACTGCTCATAGCAACCTATAGAATAGAGTAGAACTGCACTATATGGTTTCTAAGGCTGTAATATTTACAAAACCAGACTACCATATCTTTCTCTTGTACAGCGACTGGTGAGTTCAAACAACCAACCTTTTAATTAGCAGCCAAGTGCTTAACTACTGCAATACCAAGACTCTATGATGTTGTTGTTGTTGTTGTTATGTGCTGTCGAGTCAGCCCTGACTCATAGCGACCCTTCCTTGGGTTGCCAAGGCAGTATCACTACGGAAGTAGATTGCCCAAACTTTCTTCCAAGGAGTGGTAGCAGCTAAATACATGGTGTGCTGTTGAGTACCAAGTATGACATAAGACAAACATTTGAAAACAACTAGCAAAAAATATCTAGCAAGTATTACTATTTGGTATATAAATAAGACACAAGTATTTGGTCAATATTAAGCAGCAGCAGGCAAACAAACATTGAGTGAGACAGTATACTGTAGTGATTGAGAGACTAAATTTTTCAGTGACACTGCTTGGTTTTAAACTTATATTTAAACCTGTATGTCTGTGAGTATGTTGATTTCGCTATTACGTTTTACACCATCTGAAGGGAATACCAACATCATCAATAATTAGAAGCTCACTATTTTCCTATTAGTTGACAGCTAACCTTCTTAGAACTCAAAGGATAATATGTGTATACATTTATTCTTCCCCTCTAGAAGTCTTAATACACTGACTTGCATTACACATCACATGAACAAGAAATTAATTTTCTAATTTTCTGGCGTTAAGTCACTAAGATTTGAGAGGTTTCACAACCTTACTTAACTTAACGTATAGAGTAACATTTTATAAACAAAAGAAACAAACAAAAAAAGATAAGCAACCAGATCATGGAAGTCAGATAGGAGAATTTGAGGAATAAGACAAAAGTGGGAACCCACTGTTGGCATTTAAAACTTTGCAACAATACAATCTTAATTTTGCAGGCATAAATTCTAGGACATAATTATGGTAGTCAACTCTCTGAAGAAATAAAATAAAATAAATCCAACCCTAAGGACCAGTAGACAGTATAAAGAGACCACACAATTAAATATTGGTACCTATTGGATTGAGTAGGGAAGTGTTAGAAAGTGGGAAATGGGTTATTCCTGTCTTTTAAAGAAAGGGTTTGTTATAGGGCTGCTCATTATGGACTATAGTTGTTTGTTGTTGTTAAGTGCCATCTAGTGAGCTCTGACTCATAGCAACTGTATGTATAACAAAATGAAACACTGCCTAGTCCTGTGTGAGCTTCACAATCCTTGCTATACCTGAGCCCATCATTGCAGCCACTGTATCAATCCATCTTTTTGAGGGCCCTCCCCTTTTTCACTGACCCTCTACTTTATCAAGCGTGACACCCTTCTCCAGGGAATGCTCCCTTGTAACAACATGACCAAAGTAAAAAACAAAAACAATTTTCGCTGTGGAGTTCTATTCGACTCATAGTGACCCCTCCTTGGGTTTCCGAGGCAGTATCACTATGGAATAGATCACCCTATCTTCCTTCGAAGGAGTGGCTGGTGAGTTTGAACTACCAGCCTTCTGGTTAGCAGACAAATTCCTTAGGCACTATATCACCAGGTGAGTCAAAATCCAGCCTTTCTCTTTCTAAGGACCACTCTGACTGCACTTTTCCAGGATGTTGTTTTGACAGTCCTTCTGGTAGTCCATGATACTACCAGTATTCTTCGTAACACCACAGCTCAGAAGGATCAGCTCTTCTTCAGTCTTCCTTATTCTTTGTCCAGTTTTCAAATGCATATGAGGTGATGAAAATACTACGGCTTAGGTACAACTCAGTCTTCCAAGAAGTATTTTTTTCTCTTCATCACTTTAAAGAGGTCTTTTGCAGATTTGCCCAGGGCAATAAGTTGTCTGATTTCTTGACTGCTGCTTCCATGGGTGTTGATTGCAGAACAAACTAATATGAAATCTTTGACAACTTTAATTTTTTCCCCATTTATCATGATGCTGTTTATTGGCCCAGTTGTGAGGATTTTTGTTTTCTTCATCTTGAGGTGTAATCCATACTGCAGAGTGTAGACTAATTTTCATCAGTAAATGTTTCAGGTCATCTTCACTTTCAGCATGCAAGGTCGTCTGCATATTGCAGGTTGTTAATGAGTTTTCCTCCAATCCTGATACCATGCTCTTCTTTGTATAGTCCAGCTTCTTGGATTATTTGCTCAGCATACAGATTGAATAGGTATGGTGAAAGGATACAACCTTGATGCACTCCTTTCCTGAGTTTAAACCATGTTGTATCCCCTTGTTCTGTTCAAAAGACAGGCTGCTGGTCTATGTACAGGTCACTCATGAGCACGAATTAATGTTCTGGAATTCCCATTCTTCTCAAATCATATCCAAAATATGCTATTATCCACACAGTCAAAAGCTTTTGTGTAATCAATAAAACACAAGTAAACATCTTTCTGGTCTCCTTTGCTTTCAGCAAAGATCCATCTGACATCAGCCATGTTATCCCTTGTTCTACATCCAGCTTGCATTTCTAGAAGTTCCCTGTCAAAATACTGCTGCCAGCACTTTTTGAAGTATCTTTAGCAGAATTTTACTTGTATGTGATATTGTTTGATAATTTCCACATTCTGTGGGATCAACTTTCTTTGGAATGGGTACATATATGGATCTCTTCCAGTCAGTTGGCCAGGTAGTTGTTCTCTATATCTCTTCACACAGCCAAATGAGTGCCTCTAGCATGGCATCTGTTTGTTGACACATCTCAGTGGGTATTCCATAAATTCCTGAAGCCTTGCTTTTTTCCAATTCCTTCAATGCAGCTTTGATGTGTTCCTTCTATACCATTGGCTCTCGATCATGTTACCTCCTAAAGTAGTTGTTTGACAAATTATTTTTGGTTCTGTGACTCTGTGCATTCCTTCCATCTTCTTCTGATGTTTCCTGCATCATTCAATATTTTCTATAGAATTTTTCAATACTGCAATTCAAGACCTGAAGTTTTTCTTCAGTTCTTTCAGCTTGAGAAATGTTGAGTGTGTTCCTCCCTTTTGGTTTTCTAACTTCAGGTCTTTGCATATTTCATTATAGTAATTGACTTTGTCTCTCAAGCTGCTCTTCGGAATCTTCTGTTCAGATCTTTTATCTTATCCTTTCTTCTACTTGCTTTAGCTACTCTCCGTTCAAGAACAAGTTTGAGTCTCTTCTGTCATCCACTTTGTTCTTTTCTTCTTTTCCTGTTTTAAATTTGTCTTGTTTACAGTCAATGGTGTTCAATGCATTAAATCTATTCTTCAGCTGGTCTCTGAATTCAGGTGGGATATAATCAAGGTCTTATTTTGGTTCTCGTGGACTTGTTTTAATTGTCTTCACCTTCAACTTGAACTTGCATATGAGCAGTTGATAGTCTGTTCCACATTCAGCTCTTGCCCTTCTTTGGCTGAAGATACTGAGTTTCTCCATTGCCTCTTTCCAATATGTAGTCAATCTGATTCTTGTGTATTATATCTAGCAAGACCCATGTGTATAGCCACTCTATGTTATTTAAAAAAAAAAAAGATATTTGCAATGAATATGTCATTGGTCTTGCAAAATTCTATCATGCAATCTACAGCATCATTTCTATCACCAAGGCCATATTTTCCAACTACTAGTGATTCTTTTTTGTTTTCAAGTTTCATGTTCTAATTACTAGTAATAAGTAATATATTTTGATTGCATGTTTGGTCAATTTCAGACTGAAGAAGTTGGTAAAAATCTTCAATTTCCTCATCTTTGGCCTTGGTGTTCCTTGGGTAAATTTTAATAATAGTAATATTAACTGGTCTTTCTTGTAGGCATATATATATTATCCTATCACTGACAGCATTGTACTTCAGGATAGATCTTGAAATATTTTTTGTGATGATGCATTGTACACCATTCCTCCTCTTTTCAATTTGTCATCCTTGACATAGTAGATCAGATGGTTGGCCAATTCAAAATGGCCAAAACCAGTCGATTTCATGTCACTACCTTCTGGGATACTGATCTTTATGTTTCATTTTTGACAACTTCCAATTTTCCTAGATTCATACTTCATGTATTCCATGCTCTGATTATTAATGATTTTTTCCAGCTGTTTCTTCCCATTTTTTAAATACATTTTATTGAAATATAACTTATGTATAATGAAATACACGAAACTAAAATGACATGGGCCGAAGCTTTTTTTTTTTTTTCTTTTACAGTGTTCTTTCCCCTCCCCTCCTACCCCTGGTAACCAATAAAAAAAGTTTCCTTCCATATATAAACCTTTCCTTGACTTCTCACAATAATGAACTAATACTATATTTGTTCTTCTATGATTGACTTATTTCACTCAGCATAATGTCCTCCAAGTTCATCCATGTTAGTGGTGTTTTAAAAATTCTACATTATTCTTTAGTGTTGCAAAGTATTCCATTGTGTGTATGTATCATAGTTTGGTTATCCATTCTTCTGTTGCTGGGCACCTAAGTTGTTTCAATCTCTTTACTATCAAAATTAGTGCTACAATGTTGTGCCCATCAGCAATGGAGGTTCAAAAAGCTTTACTGCAGCCATGTCATTAAGGTCAATTCTACATTGAAAAGGCAGCTCTCCCCAAGCTGTATTTTGAGTGCCTTCTGACCTGAGGTGCTCACCTTCGGACACTATATCAGACAACGTTTCAGAGCTATTCATAAAGTTTTCTGGTAATATGTTAGACATTGTTTCACTGCTAGTCATAAAGTTTTCACTGACTAATATTTCTAAGTCTGTCTTAGTTTGCAAGCTCTGCTGAAACCTGTCTATCTTGGGTTACCCTGCTGGTATTTGAAATACCAATGGCATAGCCTCCCGACTCAGAGCAACACACAACCCACCACAGTATGACAAACTGGCAGACAAGTGTTGGATGGACTAAAGAGGGACAATCTATTAGTGATCCATGCCACTAAATCCTTAAGGTCAATAATGATTTTGCCTCTGTTTGAGTAGATCTCTCTAATCAGTTTTCTTTATTTTTTCCCTAAATTTTGTCTTAATTTCACATTATATTATCAATATCTTCTTCTTCTCCTTCTCCTTCTCCTTCTCCTCCTCCTGCTCCTCCTCCTCTTCCTCTTCCTCCTCCCTCTCCCCCTCCCCCTCCCTCTCCTCCTCCTCCTCCTTCTTTTTCTTCTTCTTTTCTTTCTTGGATAAAGATCTTTTGTTTTTCAACAAATCATTTAATTTTCTTTCAAAAGTTAAGCAAACATGGGATTACTTTACTTGTTAAAGTGTTAAGCTGAATATGCATCAGATATAGAAGGATTATGATTTGGGTTTCACCATGTTCCCCATAAAAGCATTTTAAGAATGCTAGAAAAAATAAAAATATGGGTCAATGGGCTAATTACATGACACATGTTGGTAATTAGATTAGTTAGCAACTAATCTCCAGGAGGGTTATATTATAAATACCTTCATAATGCTGATTCAGTTGAAATCCCATTTCAAATAATGCATTTCATACTTTAAAAGGGATTTCCTATAGTGTTTGAAGAATCTGGGACAATCTCAGGGACTTCAAAAAAAAAAAAAAATCTAGGAGATGTGACAAAGCTGAAATTAGAGGAGTTAGGTAGGAACATGTCATACCATTGAAAGGTCACCATCTATGTTAACAAAACATTTCAGAAAGAAATTGCCTGTGACAATAATTCAAATAGAACTGTATATTTTATGCTTTCTCAATTATTAAGTGATTTTCAGATGACAAAGTTGAGACCTAGATGTTTTGATTTTTCAAAAATAATATTCCATATTGGCAGAATAGCTTGTGTTGGACTAACCGCTCTTATATATAACAATTTTAAGTTCTGGACAAACTATTGGAAATAAATATTTGACTGTACTGAAGAGTAATGAAAATCCAGCAGAAATGGAGCGATCACTGAAAGAACCACACTGAGTGAGACTCAGACTGATAGGACTTTTCCCAATGTACTGTGCTAGACAGCTAGAGGTATCAGAAAAATGGAGATCCAGGTTGCCAGAAAGTTTCAGAAATGAAGGAGCGGGTAGTTATTTTACATGAATGAATCACAATGGAGGAAGCTCTCCAATATGCATATTCTGCAAACTAAGATTACGGAAGTGGAAATAAGAAAATATAAGAAGTTAAATTAAGATTAAAAAACAAAGTTGAGATTTAAAAGCTTATAGCAAGGAAACCAGAATGGTGCAATGTCTGAGAGTATTAAAAGAAAAAAAAAAAGGCCAAAAATTATCATATTTTGGCAGCTCTAATTCTTGCTGACTTCTGAACTAAATCTCTGTGGGTAAAACTCCAAGGATACCAGTAGAAAGCAAAGGTGGAAGTTCAATAATGCTGAACAGTGGTTTCAGGATTTTCCCATTATAACTGAAGTAGAATTCAGATGTTGAATTTACCAAATTAGGGGAACTTGTTAAATACTTCAGACATTTGATTAAAACCCCAGAAGAGCCACATCTTAGAAGCAAACTCTAAGGATTTTCCCTAAGGCAAAAAGGGAAAATTGAAACAGTAGAAAACAAAGCCTTCAAAAGTTCAAGTTAATTATTCAGGAGTTTTAACCATATAATAGGACAAAAACCAACATCCTTAAAAGGAAAATAATGGAATCAAGTCCCTATAAACAATTATTCTTCATTTCAAGCATGAAATAAAAATTACAAACATGAAAATATGTCTCCTAGTCAAAAGAAAACAATCAACAAAAACAGGCCTCCAAATTACCCACTTGATAGACTAAGGTAGGCAAATATTGAGAAAAACTATTAAAAATATATTCAGAACTTTAAAGAACAAGATCAAACAAAGGAAGAGATAAGGATTTTCAGCAGGAAAAAAAAAAAAAAAAAAACTTGAAACTATATAAAAACAACCAAACAGAAATTCTGGATATAAATGTCAAACAAATAATATGTTAAATAAAAATTTACTAGACTGGCTAAACAGAATACTGCAATTAGTAAAAAAGAGGGTCATTGAACTAGAACATAGGTAAGTAGATTTATATAATCTAAAGAAAGGAGACACTAAAAGATTTAAAAAAAACCAAAATGAACAGAGCCTTAGTAACCCTTGAGACAATCTAAAGCAATCATTTTTGTGTGTTATTGGAATCTCAAAACGAAATAATATTAAGAATGCCATAAAAACATATTTAAAGACATACTAGGTAAGTTTTCACCAATTCAAAGAAAATATCTCAATTTATAGATTCAAGAAACTCCACAAACTCCAAACAAAATGAATACAAAGAAATCACATATAGGCACATCAGAGCCAAACTTCTGAAACCCAGAGATAAACAGAAAATCCTGAAAGTAGCCAGGGGGGCAAAAAAAAAAAAAAAAAAGTATATACATGTTACCATCAATTTAAAAAACCACTGACTTTTTTATCACAAAACATGGCAGTCAGTGGCAATTGAGAAACACTGAGAAAGTTTTGAATGAATGATCTGTCACCAAAATTCCATATCTGGGGGCTGAAAAAAATATATATATAT
>NW_006921731.1:6901023-6902350 GCF_000298275.1 Orycteropus afer afer
AGAAGCTGATAAAATTCTTCAATTTCCTCATCTTTGGCTTTGGTGGTTGGGGCATAAATTTGAATAATAGTTGTATTAATGGGTCTTCCTTGTAGGCATATGTATATTATCCTATCACTGACAGCATTGTACTTCAGGACAGAACTTGAAACATGCTTTGTGATCACGAATGCCACCCCATTCCTCTTCAAACTGTCATTCCCGGAATAGTAGATCACATGGTTGTCTGATGCAAAATAGCCAATACCAGTCCATTTCAGCTCACTAATGCCAAGGATATCAATCTTTATGTGTTCCATTTCATTTTTCACAACTTTCAGTTTTCCTAGATTCATACTTCGTACATTCCATATTCTGATGATTAATGGTTGTCTGCAGCTGTTTCTCTTCAATTTGAGTGATGCCACATCAGCAAATGGAGGTCTCGAAAGCTTTGCCTTATCTGTATGAATAAGACTGGGTTTACACAGATGATGCAGCTCTTTCCCAGTCCTATTTTGAGAGCCTTCTGACCTAACCAGACTATTCATAAAGTTGTGCGGTAATGTATCATACAGTGTTTCTTTGCTATTCATAAAGTTTTCCCTGGCCAAGTCTTTGAGCAGTGGATGGCCTCTTCCTTCTTCCTAGTCTGTCTCTGTCTGTAAGCTATGCTGATACCTGTGCACCATGTCCATCAAGTGGGTTTGAAACACCAGTGGCTCAACCTCAAAAGTCACATTAACACGTCACCAAATGTTTTAGGCACATTCCTAAAAATATGGTAATAGTTCAAAGGACAACAGTAAGTTAAATTAATTTATACTTTTGCAAGTTTCTTAAATTATACATGAGGTGATACAATGTTAACTCTAAATAGATTGTGAAAAAATTAAAAATATATTATCCATAGAAAAACACTAAAACTATGCAAAAAGATGTAGTAAAAAATTCATGAAAACAATTTAAGTGGAATACTAATAAATATCTGATTTGGTTCAATAGATGGAGAAAAGTGAAAAGAAAAAATACAAATATGCTAACAACAAAATGGTAGACCCAGCCATGTTAATGATATTACACATAAGTCTATTAAAAACTCAAATGTACTGAGTAAAATATAATGACTTAACTATTGTTGTTGTTGTTGTTGTTAAGTGTCGTCGAGTCATTTCCCACTCAAAGTGACCCCATGCACAGCAGAATGAAACACTGCCCGATCCCGGGCCAGCCCCACAATCCCTGCTATACTGGAGCCCATCATTGCAGCCACCGTGTCATTCCATCTCGTTTGAAGGCCTCCCCCTCTTTCGTCGACCTTCCACCCTACCAAGCATGACATCCTTCT
>NW_006921731.1:6904546-6959979 GCF_000298275.1 Orycteropus afer afer
TTTGTGTTGTTGAAAAAAGGTGTTTGCAATGAACAAGTCGTTGGTCTTGCAAAATTCTACCATATGAGTTCCAGCATTATTTCTGTCACCAAGGCCATATTTTCCGACTACCAGTGATTCTTTTTTGTTTCCAACTTTTGCATTCCAGTCACCAGTGATTTAATTATATGCTGTCTATAATATTGGTACTTCAAATATAAAGACACAGAGGACAGAATATTATACATTATGCAAACAATAAGAATAAAAAACTATTAGCCTATACAGCCACTCCTCCCTTATCAACATGGTTATATTCCAAAGAAGGGGTCATTATGTGAAAATCAGTAGTATGCAAAAATTGAGGATGAACACATCATTAAATAACTGACAAACTGCACCATTACATAACAGACAAATGACATCATTATATAACTGCCAAATGACTGAGGAACAAGGCCCAGCCAGGCTGACACACAACCTTTACCGTCACAGTCAGCATTACTGCCACCTCTCACACTCCTGTTCATTACTGCCAGATATATATCATTAACACACCCAATAGTCATACAGCATATATTTTTTTGCTAATAAATGTGAAATGTCAGATAACAAATAAGTCTTTAAGTGAGGAGCAGTTATATTAATATGAGACAATGAAGACTGCTCATAGAGAAATTAAAATTAAAACCAAGATGGGATACCAATACATACAAACAGGACAGATAGTATCAAAAGTTAGGAAAATATAGAGTAATGGAAGCCTCAAGTATGGTTTGTGGACATGAAAAAGGTACAAGTAGTTTTAATAACAACTTGGGAATTTTTTGGTTTTTTTTTTAAATTGTAATAAAACATATATAACAATAATTTTTCCATTTTGCCATTTTTAAGTGCACATTTTAGTTAACATTGATTACATTGACCAAGCTATATTCTTTCTATTTCTAAAACTTTTCATCACTCTAGATAGAAACTCAATATCCTTTTAACAATTACACCCATTACTTCCTACCTCCCAGTCCCAGGTCATCAATCACTAATAACTTTTGTTTTATGTATTTGCCTATTCTAGATCTTTTATATCCATGGGTTCATACAATATTTGGCCTTTTGTGTCTGATTTATTTCACTAAGCATAATACTTTCAAGATCCCAACATTGTATCATGTATCAGAACTTCGTATCTTCTTATCACTAAATAATGCATGTTGTTTATAAAGTTAATCACGAAGCTACCATATGGCCCATCTATTTCATTTCTAATATTTACCCAAAAGAAATGAAAGCATTTGTCCACAAAAAGAATTTTACAAGAATGTTTATAATGACTTTATTGACAATAATCTAAAACTGGAAAGAATAGAAATGTCCATTAATTGGAGGATTTATAAAGAAATCGTTGTATATTTATGAAATGGAATATAACTCATTCATAGAAAGGAACTAACGACTAACACACACACCAATATAAATGAATCTTGAAACAAAATGAGCCAGATACAGAAGAGTACAGTGTGTATTATTCTCTTTTAAAAGATTTAAAGAAAAGACACAAAAATCTATTATGATAAAAATCAACATAATTTGCTGTTGGGGTGTGGAGATTTTTCAGAAGGAGAGTGTTGATGAAAACTTTTTGTATCTTCATAGAAGTAATGGTTCTATATCTTGGGATCATTGTGTGAGTATATACTTTTATAAAAAATTATATGTTTTTACTCTTAAGATGTGTGCATTTCACTGTTTGTAAATTTTCCTTCATGTAAAAAAGAATCACATTTCCAAATAATGATGTTGTTCTTTTTATGTGCCGTCAAGTTGGACCCGACCCATGGAGACCTCTCCTTGGGTTTCCAAGACAGTATCACTACCGAAGTACATTGCCCAACCTTCCTTCCAAGGAGTGGCTGCAAATAATGATAGAGCTGGAATTTTAAAGCTTACCTAAATTTAAGTCTCATGCCTTTTTTACTATTCCACACTGCACTCATTAGAAAATGGTAGGAGTTTTAGCCCATGATTTAGATTGGTATTTTTGGCTATGGAAAATTCCCTTATTTTTATTTTTCTAACAGCAACATCTTCCCTTTTACAATTTTCCTTCTGAGGGAGAGAAAAGGAGACCATTGGGAGGCTGTATCAAGCTCTTTCAAACCACAGGGGTACCAATTAACACATTTTTAGGAAGTACCTGAACTTAAATCCCAGAGAGACATTCCCATATTACCAAGCACACAATTCATGAAACACCATGTTGTTACCTAAAGCTGATATTTCAACAGTGTCTAAAGGAACTGAGTAGTACACAAAACATATAAAAGTTCATGAAGTCAGCATGTTAAAAAAGTTTAGGTTCTTTAACACTGGCCTACTTTCTATTACATTTTTATGTATACACTGAAGATTTAAGAAACAAATCAGTGCCTTTTACCTTATATAGGGAAAGGAAAGACTTTATCATTTTTGCAAGTAAACCTATGACTTTCTCTGGCACCAATGTTTATCTCTACTTCTTGTGAATTCTTTCAGTCATTTATCAAATCATAAAAGCTACTGAGCTCTTACTATATAAAAGAATATTAGGCCTGAAACAAGTTAAAGCACAAATAAGATACAGGCTCTGGCACTGAGAAGCTTATAGTCTTTTAATACTATTGTTTCTATTAGTTGCCATTGATTCTGACTCATGTTGATCCCATTTGCTGTAGAGTAAAACTACATCATAAGATTTTCAAGGCTGTGACCTCTCAGAAGTAAATTCCCATACAAGGCTATTTTCCGAGGTACCTGTGAGTGGGTTCAAACTGCCAACCTTTAAGCTAGTAGTGCTTAACTGTTTACACCACCCAGGAACTCCAGTCTAAGAATAGAAATCAAGGATAATTAAAAATGATAGTGTTCTGTAATAAAGAAACATCCACAGGAAAAAGGAAGCATAATTTACAGTCATTTAAATGTGTTTATGGACATATATTATTTCTTAGTAGGAAAAATAAAACATGGTTGATAGGATATGTATGAATGCCAAGTGTCATCTCTTCCTTAAATGGAAAATGTATCATATACATAACCCAACAACCAAGGAAGTGGAACAGATTGTGACACCTCATTGGAGTGCATACAAATGAAACCCATCATATGGTTATTATCCATCCTACAGGTTTTCAAAATGGCACCTAAAAATATATTCTGACAGATTTCTCTACCAGAGCTATAATTATAGCTTTATGTTCCAGTAATGCCAAAATTTGAAGCCATATATTCTTACCTTAAAGTTTGTATATTGTTCTTGTTGGTTTGATAGATTACAAAAATAGGTAAGACAAATAATGTATGAAATTAATCAAGGAATAACAAATTAAAATATTTTATCTGATTCTAACTTTCACCATTGGCAGAACTTTCTTAATAAACATCATATTTATTTGTTTGAGAACTCAACTTTGACAACAGAAACCCCAAGTTGATCTATGGGATTGTGTTATGTTACATGGCAAAAAAAAGCTCACTGCCATAGCGTCAGATCAGATCAGACTCATAGCAACCCCTACTTGGGTTTCTGAGGTGGCATCACTATGGAAGTAGACTGCCCAATCTTCCTTTCAAGGAGTAGCTGGTGGTTTTGAACCACCAACTTTCTGATTAGCAGTCAAATGCCTTAGGCACTATGCTACCAGAACTCCTATGTTACATAGAGGAGGAATTAATTATATTTTCAAGTTACTTCACTCCATCTTCCTAGATTCATAAATCTAGGTTCAACTGTTATTATTTTAATATGGAAAGAACCAAAAAAAATAATAGCTTATTCTAGATTTGAAATGATTAATTCATTATCCAGTTATACAAATTGCAATGGATAACACTTTCTTGTATATGTATCATTTCAACATTTGCAATACACAAAGTTGAATCACTACAAGACAGAAACAGCTGTTACTGGGGAAATAAAGGAACTATGAAAATAATTTTAAAAATCATTCTGGGTAATCACTTTCAATTTTGGAAATTAACAACTGCTTTGAAAATATAAAATCCATATGGTTCAGGCTTTATTTTGTCTTTGTCCCTTGGCCATTTTAATGTTTATCATCAGGGTATGATAGCTGAGAATATACAACTGAGTTTTCATCATTTACCTCTCTCCTCAAGATTTTGACTGCCTACCACATTCAGCAATCTCAAAAAATGCTCAGCAATAATTAAAAGAGAAAAAAAAAAAATAGGCATTAGGAACAGGACATGTAATTTGTGCATTGGGAAACTCTGGAGACCTATCATAGAAATGTTTAGTACTACTGAAGATGAAGACTAACCTAGTAACCAAAATGGAGGAAGAGAGACAGTGAAGAGTATCCATTTACTCATATTATTAAAGTGAATGAGAATGTCTTTAGTCCAGTATTGCTATTGTAAATCCTAATTATTTTAAATTTGACACTGATCTACTGACACTAAATTGTTAGTGGGTGGAGTATGATGTTATCCTCAAATTTTCAGTCAGTGAAGGTACTTGGACACCACTCAGTAAGAGTTAGAAATGTCTTAGGCACCAATGATGATTCTTTCTATAATATCTATTTCATACCAAGAGAATATAAGCAATGAATCTGATTAAGACTAACATCCTTTGTGCCATATTTTTTCCCAAGGTGGGTAGTTATTGTATTGAAAAACACAGCACTAGCCATTCGCTGGAGCTTTGGTAGCATAGTGGCTAAGGCACTTGACTTCTAACCAGGAGGCTAGCAGTTCAAATCCATCAGCCACCCCTTGGAAGGAAGATTGGACAATCTACTTCTGTAGTGATACCACCTCAGAAACCCAAGGAGGGATTGCTATGAGTTGGGTCCAACTGAACAGCACATAACAACAACAACAGCCATTCTCTAGCTGTTGCACATGCTTTTAGACATGCCTATGCATAAATTCAATATTTACCTTGAGCATTAATCTAAGTTGTGAGAGTGATAGAGTTCCCCATTTGAGTGAGTTGTACTGTTTCCTAACTTCTTTTACCTGTCTCTGAGTAAATGGTCAATTGGCTTTGCTCAGAATGCATGGCTGGCTTCAATGTAATGGCAAGGTGTAAGAAAACTCAACTGGGCCTTAGATTCTGATTGCAACCTCATTTGATCCACCTTTAGGTCTTTTCTGTTTCTATCAATCAATTAGTACTCAGATGAAAAGCAGTGTGAGAGATGCTACCACATATCTCTACTATTATTATTCACTTGTTTTGCCTTCTTTCTCCAAATGTGTGATGACTTTGAGAGACAACACCTTAAGGATATGCCTGGCTTGAAGTACATTTGGGACAGAATATATTCATAAGTATGATGAAGTTCATAGAGAATATGCTTAAAATAGAATCATAAAAGACCAGGTTCTCCTTTAGTAGATAAAGTACTGCATTGTCAGTGATGGCAAACATTGATCTACAGGTGGATAGATAAGTAGACAGGCTGGATGATTAGGTATGCCCATGCAGGGAGCAGTATGCCCATGACAATATATAGGGTTGGCAGACAATGTTTCTACAAATGTATTTTTATCTTCTGTAAGAATTTCTAAATATATAGTACAGCTGACAAGGGACAAGGTTGTAGTTACTTCTTGGTCATAGCCAGCTACCCAGAGGGAGCAAGTACTTAGAGTGGGCTTGGGATCATACTCACAGGGGACATCAAGCTCAATTGGCATAACATATTACACAAAAACATTGTTCCACATCCTACTTTGGTGAGTAGCCACCAGGATCCTAAAAGCTTGCAAGCAGCCATCTAGATGCAATGATGGGTCTCTCCTCATCCAGAGTAAATAAGAATGAAGAAAACCAAAGACACATGGAAACAATTACTTCAAGTGACTGTTACACTATGTGATCCTCAACCTATATGACTAAGAGACCAAAAGAACTAGATAGTGCCTGGCTACAACTTTAAACCACCCAAAAAGGGATCTATGTAGGAGATCCTGGATAGTGTGGGAGAAAAATGTGAAACAGAAATCAAAATCATAAGAAAAAATAAATAAAATGGACCAGATTTGCTGTTCTGATAGAGCTATTGGAACCACTGAGATGATGGTCCCTAGCTGCCCTTCAGGTCTGGAATTGAACCCACTCTTGTGCCATCCAAACAAAAGACAGGCATATGAGTTGAATATTTACATTAGGTAGATACACTCCTTGGAGAGAACAACCATTGGAGAATAAAAGGGATGTTTATGCCCAGAGAGACAGCTTGGGGGACAGCAGTGCATGGAAAGGAAGCACACAGGGAAGAGATAACTATGAGGAGAAAGTGGGAGGGGAGCTGTTGCATTTTGGGAAATTGAAGTCAATGTCATTGGGCGAAGTGTACATGAGCTTCTGTGTGGAAATTGCATTTGCTCTGTAAACTTTCACCCAAATCACAATAAAATTAAAAAAAAAAAAAAAAAAAAAGTTCCCTGGAAGAACTGAGGAAAACTATTCAAGAACAAAATAAGATTAATGCACAACCACAACTAATACAAAAACAGCAGCTAGAAATCTAGAAGATGAATATCAAAATTACAGAATTATACAATATAGTGGAAGCACAAAAGAGTCGGATAGAACAGGCTGAAGAACACATTTCTCAACTAGAAAATAAATCCCTGGACACCAGCCTGTATGAAGAAAAACCAGAACAAAGATTTAAGAGAAATGAAGAGAACCTAAGAGTTATGTGGGATGACATGAAAAGAAACAACATATGGCTCATTGGAATTTCAGAACAAGAAGAGACAAAAAAAAAAAAAAAAAAAACACTGAGAAAATTATGGAAGATGTACCAATGGAAAACGTCTCCTATATCAAGAAGTGAGAAAACATATTTGTCCAATATTTGTCCAAGAAGTTCATAGAAAACCCATACAGGATAGATTAAAAAAAAAAAAAGAAAGAAAAAAAAAAAAAAAAACACTGAGACATATCATAAGTAAAGTGCCCAAAATCAAATACTAAGAAAGAATTTTGCAAGCTGCCCAAGACAAAAGAAATATTACTTATAAGATCAAACAGTTAGGCTGAGCTCTGATTACTCAGCAGAAACCATGCAGGTAAGAAGCCAATGGAATGACATATATAAAATACTGAAGGAAAAGAACTTCCAACCAAGAATCCTATATTCAGCCAAATTGCCCATCAAGTATGAGGGTGAAGTCAAGGCATTCTGAGACAAACAGAAATTAAGGGATTTTGTGAAAACCATACCGAGAAATGCTTAAGGAAGTCCTTCCAATAGAGAACCCACAACAGAGAACAACAAAATCAGGATACATGACATCAACACTAAAACCAAATCAGAATATACACTCAAAATAAGACCATAAAATATTGTACACTAAAAATCAAAGAAGCCAATCTGCACAGGACAATGACAACTAACCTAATAGAGGGAATAAAAGTTCTAGGTACAAACTTCCAAATGGAGAGGAAAACAGGACAATGTCCTCATAGAACAGATTGATCTAAAATATACAGACAAGAATTAACTCCAAGGTAACTACAGATAAAATTAACAATCTCCCAAAGCAATCCAGAAGGAAGGAAAACATATGGGTTTAATAAGCACAAAACCAACAATAAAGAAGAAAAGAGAGGAAGCACTTAACAACAAAATGAACTCATCACAGGAAAGTATATGGACCAAGGAAGCTCCAACAACACAACAAATAAACACAATAGAATGGCAGCAATCAATTCATACCTATCACCAATTACACTCAATGTGAATGGACTAAATGCACCAATCAAGAGAAAGAGGGTGGCAGATTGCATAAGAAAAGAAGACCCATCTATATGCTGCCTACAAAATACCTACCTTTGACATAAAGATCAAAACAAATTAAGAGTTAAGGGGTGGGAAAAAATATACCAAGCCAACAGTAACCAAAAAAGAGCAAGAGTGGCAATATCAATTTCTGATAAAATAGACTTTAAGATGAAAACCAACATGAGACAGAGAATACCATTATATGATGCTGAAAGGGTCAATTGACCAAGAAGACATTCCAATAATAAATATCTATGCACCCCATGAAAGTGCTCCAAAATATGTGAAGCAAATATTAATTGAATTACAAGGGGCAATAGTCTACTTTACAATAGTAGTAGGAGATTTTAACACACCACTTTCAAGGAGGGACAGATCAAATAGAAAAAAAATCAACAAAGATACAGAACTCAACAACACAATCAACCAACTTGACCTCATGGATATACAGAGAATTCCACCCAACAAAAGCACAATTCACATTCTTCTCCAGTGTACATGAATTCTTCTCCAGAATAGATCATATGTTAGGACATAAAACAAACCTCAATAAATTCAAAAACATTGCAATACTACAAAATATCTTCTCAGACAACAATATTATAAAATTAGAAATTAATAATAAGAAGATCAAGGAAAAAACATCAAACCTGGAACTTGAACAATTCACTGCTCAGAAACTACTGGAAAATAGAAGAAATAAAAAGCAAAATTTAAAAAAAAAATCCTAGAAACAAATGAGAATGAAGATACATCACACCAAAACTTATGGGACATAGCAAAAGCAGCAGAGGTCAGTTTATAGCAATAAATGCCTATATCAAAAAAGAGGAAAGAAACCAAATCAACACTCTAACTCAACAACTCCAACAACTAGAAAAAGAACAACAAAAGAATCCTACGGTATCTTGTTGTTGTTGTTGTTGTTATGTGCCGTCAAGTCAGACCCGACTCATAGCGACCCCTCATTGGGTTTCCAAGACGATATCACTACGGAAGTAGATTGTCCAGCTTTCCTTCCATGGAGTGGCTGGTGGATTTGAACTGCTAACCTTCTGGTTAGCAGTCAAGTGCCTTAGGCACTACTCTACCAGAGCTCCTCTACGGTATCTAGAATTAAGGAAATAATATAGATCAGAGAAGAAACAAATGAAACAGAAAAAAATAATAAAGAAAATCAACAAAGTAAAAAGCTGGTTCTTCGAAAAGATTAACAAAATCGACAAACCATTGGCAAATCTAACAAAAGAAAAGAAAGAGTAGATTCAAATTACAAGAATAGTAAACGAAAAGGCTGTCATCATAACAGAACCAATTGAAATAAAAAAAGATACTGACAGAATATTATAAAAAAATGTACTCAAACAGATTTGAGAACCTAGAAGAGACAGACAAGTCTGTAGAATCACAAACCTTACCTAAACTATCCAACTCAGAGATAGAATATTTGAGCAGACCTATAACAAAAGAAGAAATTGAAGAGGTCATTAAAAGAAAAAAACAAAAACAACTCCACACAAAGAAAAGTCTTGGCCCTGATGGCTTCACTGGAGAATTTTACCAAATATTCAGGGAAGAATTGACACCTCTACTACTCAAGCTATTCTAGAACATAGAAAAAGATGGAATACTCCCAAACTCATTTTATGAAGCTAGCATAACACTAATACCAAAACCAGGAAAAGACACCACTAAAAGGAAAACTACAGAAAAATATCCCTCATGAAAATAGATGAAAAAATCAACAACAAAATCCTAGCCAACAGAATCCAACAACATATCAAAAAAATAATACATCCTGACCAAGTGGGATTCATGCCAGGTATGCAAGATTGGTTCAACATCAGGAAAATAATCAATGTAATCCACCATTAAACAAAACAAAAGAACCATATGATTGTATAAATCGATGTAGGAAAGGCATTGATAAAATCCAACACACATTCCTGTTCAGAACTCTCAGAAAAATAAGGACAGAAGGAAATGTCCTCAACATAATAAAAGGCATGTATGCAAAGCCAACAGCCAACATCATTATTAATGGAGAAAGACTCAAGGCATTTCCCTTACGAACGGGAACCAAACAAGGATGCCCTCTATCACCACTTCTATTTAATATTATATTGGAAGTCCTGGCCTGGACAATAATGCAAGAAAGAGAAATAAAAAGCATACAAATTGGCAAACATGAAGTAAAACTATCTACTTGCAGGTGATATGATCCAGTACATAGAAAACCCAAGGGACTAAATAAAAGTTACTGGAACTAATAGAGAGATTCAGCAAAGTGGCGGGATACAAGGTCAACATACAAAAGTCCTTTGGATTCATCTACACCAACAAAGGGACCTCTGATAAAGTTATAAGGAAAACAATAACATTTATAATAGCTACTCAAAAGATAAAACATCTAGGAATAAACCTTACCAGAGACACAAAAGACCTATACAAAGAAAACTATAAAACACTACATTAAGCGACAATAAAGGCTCTACATAAATGGAAGTACCTGCCTTGTTCATGGACAGGTAGACTGAATATTGTGAAAATGTCAATACTACCTAAAGCAATGTACACATTTAATGCAATCCTGATCCAGATACCAACAAAATTTGTTAAGGAGATGGAGAAACCAATTACTAACTTCCAATGGAAAGGAGCTCTGGTAGCATAGTGCCTAAGGAACTTGACTGCTAACCAGAAGGCTGGAGGTTCAAACCACCAGCCACTCCTTAGAAGGAAGGCTGGGCAATCCTACTTCTGTAGTGATACTGCCTCAGAAACCCAAGGAGGGGTCGCTATGAGTCGGGGCCGACTCGCTGGCAAATAACAACAACAACAACAATGGAAAGGAAAGAGATCTTGGATAAGCAAAGCACTTCTGAAGAAGAGAAAAATGGAAGGTCTCACATTCCCAGATCTTAAAACCTACTATACAGCCACAGTAGTCAAAACAGTGTGGTACTGGTACAATGACAGACAGATAGACCAATGGAACAGAATCAAAAGTCCAGAAATATACCCATCCATCTGTGCACAGCTGATCTTTGACAAAGATTCAAAACCCATTAAATGGGAAAGAGACAGCCTCTTTAACAAATGGTGCTGGCAAAACTGGATACCCAGTTGCAGAAAAATGAAACAAGACCCATACCTCACCCTATACACACACACACAAAAAAAACTCAAGTTGGATCAAAGACTTCAGTGTAAAACCCAAAACTATAAAATTCATCAAAGATAAAACACGGGCAAATCTAGGAGCCCTAATTTATGGCATAAATAGACTATCAAACATAACCCAGAATGCACAAGAGGTAGAAGAGAATCTAGATGACTGGGACCTTTTAAAAATTAAATTATTATGCACATCAAAAGACTTCATCAAAAGGGTAAAAAGAGAATCTAAAGATTTAGAGAAAATATTTGCCTACAACATATTATCTCCAAAATCTATAGACAATTTCAACACCTCAACACCAAAAAGACAAACAACCCAATTCATAAATGGGCAAAAAATTTAAACAGACATTTTACTAATGAGATGATATGCTGGTGGCCACAAACACATGAGGAAATGCTCGTGATCTTCAGTTATTAGAGAGATGCAAATCAAAACAATGATGAGATACCATCTCACCCCAGACATAATTGCAAAGTTCAACAGGACAGAAAATTACAAATGCTGTCGAGGTTGTGGAGAGGTTGGAACTCTTGTGCACTGCTGGTGGGATTGTAAAATGGTACAACCATTGTGGCAAACGGTATGGCATTTCCTTAAAAAAATGAAAACAGAAATACCATTTGACGCAGCAATTCCATTACTAGGAATGTACCCTAAAGATGTGAGAGGCAGTGCATGAACAGAAACATGTATGCCTATGTTCATCACATCACAATTCACTATAGCAAAGAAATGGAAACAACCTAAATGCCCATCAGCAGATGGACGGATAATCAAATTATGGCACATTCACACAATGGAATACTATGCTACATTAAAGAACAATGAGGGATACGCAAATCATCTCACAAAGTGGATAAGCCTGGAGGACATTAAGCTGAGTGAAATGAGTCAATCACAGAAGGACAAATACTGTATGAGCCCATTGCTGTAAAAAGACAAAGAAGGGTTTTTTTGAGAAAAGGAACTCACTTTGTAGATTACCAGAGTGTGACAGGAAGGGAAAGTATTAATTTCAGGCTAGTTAAGGGCCACATGATGATGTGGGTATTGGGCACAGATGGTGCAGAAAGAGTCCAGGACCACCATGATAACATTAGGAAAAGGAAGGACGCCAAATTGTGCACATACTATATAGAAGACAGATGCTAATATCAACCAGTATATCCAAAGTACCGCATTACCATTAACACCAAACACCAGGCTACAAATAAACACATAAACATCTGAGAAGATCAAAGGGGGGTCAGTGAACAGGAGTATACTCTAGACCAAGGATAGATTCAGCTGATGCTAATCTTGCACAGATACCAGTGATACAAAATAATCACAATCTTTACAAAAACAAGATGGATATGGAGTAATCCCTCACAGACACTGTGGGGGAGAGAGCCAATGGATCTTCCAACTCAAGACTAGGGTACTGGGGACACCAGACCCAATTGGCAAAACAAAATACATAAAAGTCTTGTTCCTCATCCTACATTGCTGAGTACTGATTGGGGTCTTAAAAGCTTTCAAGTGAACATCTATGATGAAGCTAATGGTCTCCTATCATCAGAAGCAAGGAAGAGCGCAAAAAACAAGGACATTTGGAAGCAATCAGCCCTAGGACAAAATGGCCCTTGAGACCAGAAGAACTAGATGGCGCCAAGCTACCAATGCCAACCACTCAGGAAAGGATCAAATCTGGAAATCTTGGATAGAGTGGGAGAAAAAATGTGGAACAAAATCCAAAAATTCAATAATGACCAGAACTACCAGTCAGATGGAGTCTGATGAAACCTCTAATACTATGGTCCTGGGACACATTCTGGGCCTGGAATAAAGCTCACTCCCAGGGACTGGCTCTCAGACCAATAGTAAACAAGATGTACGTGCAAACCACTCAACCCAGGGTGATGCACCGACTCTTTGGAAATGCATATTCTTTGGAAATGCATCACCTGGAGCAATTGACCATGGGGTACCAGAGGGGCAACATTCACATGGAGGAAATGCAGGATACATAAGCTTGCATAACTATGAGGGGCATGGGGGGTTACTGGGCAGGGAGAGAAGACTGAGTTAGGGTTGGGGATGGTAAATGGGGAGTGTAACTAAATGTACACATAATGCTGAATATAAAACAAACTCTTAAAATAAAAAATAGACAAGGTTCTCAGTTTTCAGAAATAGTACCAATAAAGTATGTGTGTGTGTGTATGTATACTCACATACTTTACATATGTATATAAAGTATATATAGTATATATGCATAAATTGTGTGCATATGCACACAAATTGTGCCACCACACATTATATACTTTAACATGCATGCAATTAGCTACAGTTCAATATTTTATAGTTTTTACATAAAATCCATAAATAATGGAAGACACAAACCTTAAGTGACACTCAGGGACTTTTGACAAATGCATACACTATATGACTGAAGAATTGCAACATTACCATCATTTCAACATTACAATCTTCTCCCCAAACCTTCAGAAGCAATTGTTATTCTGATTAGTTCCAGCATATGTTAATTTTGACTACTCTAGAGCTTCATATAAATGGAATTATGTACTTTGTACTCTTTTTGAAGTAAACTTTCTTTCATTTGTAATTAGGGTTTTGAACAAATCTTATACTTTTTCTTGAGAAGTTGAACATTTTAAAGGATATAAAGAGGATTTGGTGAACAAATTTAGCCAGTAGTCAAGAAGAGATATAGTTAAGGGGAAACAAAAGAGGTTATTTCTTTAGAGAACAGAAATCATGGCCTATCTTCTGTGACTTCTACACTTGTACTTAATTTCTATATTCCATGAGGATAATATGGAATATTCTACCCAAGGAATCAATAATTATGAAACATGAAAAATCCCAGTCCCAGATAAAATAGAAAGTATTGACTTATTTTTCAAGCAATTAACAAAAAGGAATGTTGTTTTGCATCTTCAAAAGTCAGAGCTCCTTCAAAGTGTGGACTCAATGTCAGTGAGTTCTATTGAGCAAAGAGATATGCCAAGCAATGAATGGGGGGGGGGGAAGACAGACATTAAACTTGACCCTTCTTTAGTAAAAGACAACATAATTTGGGGATGAATTTCTCACTGAGCCATTCCCAAAAGGAATGTTGTGAAAATAAATTAGGAAGAGTTGAATTAGAGAGTTCCAGCAAGATAGCATGATAATAGACAAGCTACACAGACCCTCTGCTACAAAGAAATGAGAAACCAATCGAAACATATAGAGAAGACCATCCTGGAACCCTGAGCTCTGACAGGAAAGATAAATAGTGGATTAAACACCAACCAGTAGAAGAATCTTTGGAATGTTGGGTAATCTACTTCTCTAGTGATGTTGTTGTTGCTGTTATGTGTCAACGAGTCACACCCAACTCATAGTGACCCCTCCTTGGGTTTCTAAGGTGGTATCACTACAGAAGTAGATTGCCCAACCTTCCTTCCCAGGAGTGGCTGGTGGGTTTGAACCACCAGCCTTCTGGTTAGCAGTCAAGTGCCTTAGGCACTACACTACCAGAGCTCCTTCTGTAGTGATACTGCCTCAGAAACCCAAGGAGGGGTCTCTATGAGTCTGGTCTGACTCAATAGGCCATAACAATAAAAACAACAGTAGGAGAATCTTAATGAAAGAGTAAGGAGATAAATGGAGCAGCAGACTGCCAGCTGTTCCTGAGAGTATAGCTGTTTTGAATATTCTCCTATAGCAACCTAAGAATTGGCTCTGCTCACTAAGGACTCATTGTGACCAGAAAGGAGAACAGTGAGGAAGGAGATGGGTAGACCTGTGGGCTGCCGGCAGCTGTCTTGAGGGCACACCATTTTGGATGTTTGCAAGCAGCGGGTGGGGCCATTTTGATTGTTTGTGGGTGGTGTTTTTACCTGGACAGTGACCTAGAAAACTTCACTGGCTGCTGAAGACTGGAAATGTGCAATATTCCCTTGTTAATCTTATGCCATACACCCACTTGGTGAAAAGGGGTGTGGCCATCACTCACCTCCACCTACCTTTGTGAGCAGCAAAGATTCCATCCTGGTCTGTGCCTTGGCAGAGCCTGGGTGCCATGTCCCACCCACATAGTTTTCTTTTTGTGTCTGTCTATGAGGTTTGAGGTTTTGTTCTAGTATTTATATTTTTGGTGCTTTTTCTTATTTATTTATTTTATTTTTTGTCAAAATGAGTGGGAAACAGCAATCATTCCCAAACATACTTGCACCCCCTGCAGCACCACCAACTGAGTGAGGGCCACCATTTGCTTTTGCACCAACTGGCAAATGATAGACAGCAGGCAATACCAGTACAGCTCACCCTCAACTGTTCTTTATGCCAACAGAGATCTATGCACACACTCTCATTCTCTAACAAATCCACCAGGAGGCAGGTGGTGAGTGCCTTAAGTGTTAACAACTAGTGAATGGAGGCGCACAGTACCCTGCTCACACAGATATATCAAAACAAAACAAAGGAAAGAACTATTGCATGCATAACACCAACATAAAACCACAAGTTAAACATAAATATATCAACACCACAATGTCTCAGAGACAATAGGGCATCACAGTCCACACAAAGAATGCAAACCCAGAAAACATGCCTGGGGACGAAGCGCCATTGAAACTCCCTGATAAGGAATTCAAAGGAATTATATTTGGGTACCTTCAACAGATTGAGAGACAGATCAAGGAAAACACTGACCAAATGAAGGAAAACACAAACAAAACTCTAGAACAATTTAAGAAAATAATACAAGAACAAATCGACAAAATAAATAAAATATTAGAAATGAAATAAAAGTAACTAATAGAAATCCATATGATTAATACTAAGGTTTCAGAAATGGGTAACACATTGAAGGGGCAAAAGAGTAGAATTGAATCAATGGAAGCCAGAATTAATGATATTGAAGACAAACAAATACCTCAACATAACTTTTTTAAGGGATGGATCAGACAAAAGATCAAACCAAAATGAAAGAAGCCTAAGATTCATTCATTAAGAGGAATAACCTATGTGTAATCGGAATTCTAGAACAGGATGAGCCAGATAAAACCACAGAGAAAATTGTTGAAGATTTGTTGGAAGAGAATATCCCTAATATGATGAAAGATGAGAATATACCTATTAAAGAATTTAAAGGAACCCCAAACAGGATAGACCTAAATATAAAATCATCAAGACACATCATCATCAAACTAATCAAAACCAAAGACATAGATAAAAACCTTGAAAATAGCATGGGAAAAATGAAAAATTACCTACAAAGGGCAACCAATAAGCGTAAGCTCTGATTTCTCAGCAGAAACCAGACAGGCAAGAAGGGAACAGTATGATATATATAAAACCCTGAAAGAAAAATGCTCCAGCCAAGAATTATATACCCACAAAATTGTGCCTCAAATGTGAGCGTGAAATTAAGAGATTTCCAGATCAATAGAAAGTAAGGGAATTTGTTAGAATCAGAACAACTTTACGAAAGATACTAAAAGAAGTTCTTCTGACAGAGGACCACACAACAGCAAACAACAACAGATGATGAATACACATGGTGACATAACCAAGAAATGTAGCAACTTATAGAAGTATCTACTGTAAAATAAGCCTACAAGATTTTAAACAGGAAGCCAGACATCAATTGATAAATGAGGACAACTACAAATCAGAAAGAGGGAATAGTGTACTCACATAACTTCTAAATTGTGTGGAAGTCAAGATAATTGTGAGATAGAACATACTGTTTTAAACTTGGGAAGAAAATAATAACTCTCAGGGTAATCTCAAAAAAGAAAAAAAATAGATAAACCTTTGCATCAAAATAATAATAATAAAAGGACAACAGAAATATTTAGCAAATTCTGAAACAATAGCAATGAAGAAAATGACAACACAGTTCATAAACAAAAGGAGCTCAGCAAAGAAAGTTATATGGAACAAATAAATCAGCAACAGCACACACACAAAAAACACATAACAAAATGACATCAGTAAATTCATACTTGTCGATAATTACACTGGGTGGCAGTGGATTAAACACACCACTCAAGTGATAGAGAGTTGCCGACTGGATAAGAAAACATGACCTATCAATATGCTGTCTACAAGAGACTCACCTTAGACACAAAGACAAAAATAGACTGAAATCAAAGGTCGGAACAAAAACATATCAAGCAAATGGCAACCAGAAAAGGGCAGAAGTGGTAATATTAATTTCTGCTAAAATAAATAGACTTTAAGACAAAAATGACCATAAGAGACAAGGAAGGACATTACACATTGGTTGAAGAACCAGCTGAACAAGAGGACATAATTATAATAAATATCTATGCACCCAATGAAAGAGCCCCAAAATAAATCAGATTTTATAAGAATTGAAAAGACATATAGATGACTCCGCAGTAAAAGTAGGAGACATTAACACACCACTTTCAAGGAAAGATAGAACAACTGAAAAGAAACTCAACAAAAATGTAGAAGAATTAAATAACAAAGTAATTGATCTTATAGACATGTACAGGGCACTTCACTCAACAACAGCACAATATAAATTCTTTCCCAGCACACATGGAACATTCTGCAGCATAGACCATCTGTAAGGCCACAAAGCAAGTCTCAATATATTTTACAACACTGAAATACTGCCAAGTATCTTCTCAGATCAGAATGCTATAAAATTAGAAATCAACATTTGGATGACCAATGGAAAAAACACAAATGCATGGAAACTGAATAATATCTTCTTCAAAAATGATTGGGAAATAGAAGAAATAAAAAATAAAATTAAGAAATTCCTTGAATCAAAAGAGAGTGAAATCACAACATACCAAAATCTTTGAGAGACAAGAAAAGCAATGATCACAGGGCAATTTATAGCAATAGATGAACACAGCAAAAAAAAAAAGAAGAGCCAAAATCAACACCTTAACCCAATGTCTCCAGCAATTAGAACAAAAGCAGCATAAAAAAGCCTACAGACACCAGAAGAAAAGAAAATAAGGACTTGAGCAGAAATAAATGAAACAGAAAATAGACAGTAGGAAAATTCAACAAGACCAGAAGTTGGTTCTTTGAAAAGATTAATAAAATGGTTAAACTTAACAAAGGAAAAGAAGGAAGATAGGCAAATAATACAAATAAGAAATGAAAGTGGTGACATCATAACAGAACCAACAGAAATAAAAACAATAATATCAGGATATTATGAAGAACTGTACTCCAACAAATTTGAAAACCTAGAAGAAATGGACAGATTTCTAGAAACACACTCCTTACGTAAACTAACACAGACTGAGGTAGAAAATTCAAGCAGATTCATAACAAAAAGAGAAATTGAACAGGACATAAAAAAATTACCAACAACAAAATAAGACTAGGCATAGATGGTTTCACTGGAGAATTCTATCAATTGTTCAGATAAGAGCTGACACCAATCTTACTCAAACTATCCCAGAACATAGAAAAGGATAGAATCCACCTAAATTCATTTTATGATGCAAGCTTAACCCTGACACCAAAACCAGACAATGATACCACTAGAAAGGAAAACTGTAGACCGATATCTCTCATGAATATAGCTGCAAACATCTGCCACAAAATTCTAGCCAATAGACTTCAACAAGGTATCAAAAAAACAATAAATTATGACTTGGTGGGATTCATACCAGGTATGCAAGAATGTTTCAGCATTAGAAAAGCAATCAACATAATCCATCACATAAGTAAAATAAAGTAAAAGAGTAACATGATCATATCAACACATGCAGAAAAGGCATTTGATAAAATCCAACACCCATTCCCCATAAGAACGCTTAGAAAATAGGAACAGAAGGAAAATTCCTCAACATAATAAAGGGTATATATGCAAAACCAATAAAAAACAAAAACGAACTCACTGCCATGGAATCAATTCCAACTCATAGCGAACCTTTTTTGGGTTTCCAAGGCAGGATCTCTACAGAAGTAGATTGCCCAGTCTTCCTTCTGAGGAGTGATGGTGGGTTTGAACCACCAGATTTCTGGTTAGCAGTCAAATGCCTTAGGCACTATGTCACCAGAGTTCACAATAGCCAACATTATTTTCAAGAGAAAGACTGAAACCATTACCCGAGAACCAGTTAAGAATGCCCTTTATCTCCATTTCTATTCAACACCATACTGGAAATTCTAGCCAGTGCAAAAAGGCAAGAGGTGGAAATCAAAAGCATCCAAATTGGTGAGGAAGAAGTAAAGCTATCTCTATTTACAGATGATAAGATCCTATACATAGAAAATCTGAAACTCAACAAGAAAACTACTGGAACTTATTGAAAGATTTAGCATTGTGGCAGGATAAAAGATGAACTTACAAAAATTAGTTGGATTCCTCTACACCAGCAAAGAGGTCCCTGAAAAGGAAAAAAGGACATCAATATCATTTATAATAGCTACCCAAAAGATAAGATACTTGGGAATAAATCTTATCAGGAACACAAAAGACCTATACAAAGTAAACTACAAAACACTATTTTCAAGAAACTATAAGAGATCTACATAAATGGAAGAACATCCCATGCTCGTGGATAGGAAGATCGAACATAGTGAAAATGTCAGTACTAACCAATACAAAGGAGTTCTGGTAGCATAGGGTCTAAAGCACTTGACTGCTAACCAGATGGCTGGCCGTTCAAACCCACCAGCCACTCCTCAGAAGGAAGGTTGGGCAATCTACTTCCATAGTGATACCGCCTCGGAAACCCAAGGAGGGGTCGATATAAGTCGGGTCTGACTTGACGGCATATGACAACAACACGACAACAAATACAATCCATACATTCAATGCAATCCCTATCCAGATTCCATCAACATTCTTTAAAGATACAGAAAGACCAATCACAAGTTCTATATGGAAAGAGGCCTCAGATAAACAAAGACCTTTTGAAGAAGAAGAATAAAGTAGGAGGTCTCACACTCCCAGGTCTCAAAACCTACTATACAGCCACAGTTGTCAAAACAGCTTGGTATTGGTACAACAACAGACACACTGGAACAGAATTGAGAACCCAGAAATCAATCCATTGATCTATGGTCATCTGATCTTTGACAAAGGGCCGCAATCCATTAAATGAGAAAGAGATAGTCTCTTTCACAAATGGTCCTGGAAAAACTTGATATCCATTTTCAGAAAAATGAAACAACATCCATACCTCACACTATACACAAAAACTAACTCCACATGGATCAAAGACTTAAATGTGAAACCTAAAACTTTATCAAAGAAAAAAATAGGTCCAACTTTGGGGGCCTAATTTACAGCAAAAATAGATTATCAAACATAATCCAAGATGTACAAGCAGCAGATGATAGACTAAATGATTGGGACCTTCTAAAAAATTAAATTCTTATGTGCATCAAAACTCTTCTCCAAAAGAGTAAAAAGAAAGCCTACAGAATGGGACTGCTCACGATAGCAAAGAGATGGTAACAACCTAAGTGCCCATTCACCAAGGAATAGATAAACAAACTGAATACAAACACTCAGTGGAAACTGTGCAACCCTAAAGAATAATGTAGAATCTGCAAAATACTGTATAACATGGATGAACTTGGAGAACATTTTGTTGAGTGAAACAGATCAATCAAAGAAAGACAAATATTGTATTTGTCCACTATATGTAAACCAAGGATTATTAGTCGTTACCTGGAGTAGGAGGGATGGGGAATGGGGAAGTTTTTTTTTTTTTTTTTTTTTTTGTGGGGCATTGGGTTTATGCCAATGGTGCTGGGATATTTTGGAAAAGGATATCAATAATGGTGGCATGACATGAAAAATGTCATCAATGTCCCTGAGCTGTGAATAGGGATATTGTTATGTTGGCAAATGTCTTGTTGTGTGTGTTTTCACTACAATTAAAAAAAAAAAAAAAAAGTCAAATTAATGAGTGTACGGATGAAGTCCATCCATTTCACACTCTGAGTGCAAGAGCAGAATAGGATCTTGGGATTCCTTGTTTTCATTTGTCCATCTGTCAGATAATTAAGATTATTTACTTTTTTTTAAGACATTTAAGAAAGATTATTTAATTTCCTGAAGTAAGTTAAAGTTAAAAACTCCTTATATTTTTAACAAATCTCTTCCTTACATTTATTAGGTTAGAATTACTGTGAGTCATCCCTATTGACCAAGAGATTATTTGGCCAACCCAAGAATATACTGGAGCTGGATAATAAATTAAAATAGTATGTATGGACCATACTTCCGAGATTAAAATAACAGAGTTTGCTTGGTCCCCAGGGAAGGTAACACTTTTCCTTCTCCTTCATAAAGCATTAATAAAAATTCCCCATGTGACTAATATACTTACTGCTCTCTTATCAACATGATTAGTTTCCAAAGACTAAGTTATTATGTGAAAATCACCATTAGGCAAAAATGTTAGATAAACACACCAGATCACAAAATGGATGATATACATATATCATTATGTAACTGCTAAATCACATCATTACATAACTGTCAAATTTCATCATAACATAACTGCCAAACTACTGAGAATCATAGCCCTGCCAAATTGACATAGAACCTTAACTATCACTGCCAATTTAGTCTCACCTAGTTCCTCGGTGTACATTACAGCCAAACACATGTTATTAATGCACAAAACAGTGAGACAGTAGAGTTTTCACTATTGTCATAAATGTTAAATGTCAGATAACAAGATAGTTGATAAGTTGGTAGTAGGTATACTGTAATATATTAGTGAAGAGTTCTTTATTATAGATCTAATGATATTTTAGCATTTACTCTGTACTCATCTCTGTGCAAAATGATGTACATGCATTAACTCATTTAATTTACAAGCATTATAATATGATGCCCAAGGCATTTTATTATTCCCCTTTTACAAATTACCAAATGAAACCTCAGCTAATTTAATCATTTTGCCCCACTTTATATACCTAAATAGCAACAAAGACAAAATATAAACTTTGCAATCCATGTTCTTAGTTATACTGCCTACAAATGCTATTTAAGTTATTTGCATGTGATAACTGAATTTTAGGCAAAGGTATAGTCTAAATGGAAGCTATAAAAAGATTGACTTCATTTTCCAAGACCACAAAACTAGGAAGTAATGGACCCTGAATAAAACCAAGGAGTGCTAACTATGATCTCTGCTCTTAATTCTTTAGGTGGAACAATAAATGTACCAAATTTAAGACAGAATATGGAAGATTATCTATTAAAAAGGTGAAAAGAATTGATGCATTTGACTTGTCGTGTTGGTAAAGAATATTGAATGTATCATGGCCTACCAGAAGGACAAACACACCAGTTGTGATAAAAGATAATGATAATAATAATAAATAGAACCATCATATTCCTTAAAATTGAGCATAGCAAGACTTCAGCTCATTGATTTTGGACATGTCATCAGGAAAAATCAATCCCTGGAAAAGGATGTCATGTGTGGTAAAGTAGAGGGTGAGAGCAAATGAAGCCAACCTTCAGAGAGACAGAATGGCACAATAGCCACAAGAGTGGAGCCAAACATGCCAACAATCATGAAGATGGCACAGGACTGGGCAACGTTTTGTTCTATTATACGTTAGGTTGCTATGAGTTAGAACAAAGTCAAAGACAACCAACAACAACGTGAAGAGGGCAGTTAATTAAACATGACAAAGGTTGATTTAGGGCTTGTAACTAGAGTGTGATTAATCATCAATGATTCTTTTATGTTCAGACATAAACTTTAATTCATACAATACAGTCTTCCATTTTATAGATGATAAAATTGAGGTTCTAAGTAGCAGTATTGCAATCTCGGTCAGGAAAGAGCTTTCCTACACTGTAGTAAAATAAAAAACTTTACAATCAGCATCTAAAAGCTACTCCATCATTCAGGACATCTGAAATTATTCTTTTAAACTCAGTTTGGCACCATACTGTCAAAACACTCATTCCTGACATTAAATGCCTGCCTCTAATTAAGTTTTTTATATAGGTTCCACCAAATGTGTTTGTTGAAAAGGTAGAACAAATCGTGAGCTTTTGCTATTCACTGTAGCATTTCTCCTTCTGCACATAAAAGGTTTAATGAGATAATGGGACTCTAGAGGGGAGTGCAAATCCAAAACTGAGCAGACACTGCCAAAAAGGTCATTTCTTGATTTCTATAGCAAAGGGAAATCTTCAAAATGGACTAGCATAAACACACTGGGAGGCACTTCCTAATGTACTCTGCAGCCATTTACAAGGTATATGATGTGTTGTGTTTGATGAAAATAATAAACAGCTTACATCAAATGGTAGAAAGGATATTTTGTGGTGTCTGCTACCTGCTGTGGTATCTTTCTATGCTGCTGGAGAAACTTAGATGATGTTTAAGTTCCAAGAGAAGGCTTCAGTTATCAATGTTTGACAAGTACATTGGTTGCTATATCGTAGACCATTTTGGCAGGTCCCACAGATAAATACTACTGCCATCTATTAACCTGGAAAATTCCTCTCCTCTTCTGCATAATGGAAGACTTTACATTAATCAATTTGTGCATAATGCAAATTCCAAAGACTGTGCCAAAATAGGAAACATACAGTGGTAGCATCATGGGGCACATAAATCATTACAGATAGATTTAATATGTTAACCATTTAGAATCAAATTTTTAATGTTCATCTCAGTGTGTCTTCACTATTCCTATATATTTCTTAGCCTACATGTGATTTTCTAAAGCACTTGTTTGGAAAAGTCTGTAATGGGATCTTGTAACAGTTTATTTGTTTATTTATTTTAAAGAGGCTAAATTTATTTTCTTAAACACTTCAAATGCTCATTGGTGGCCTTGAGTTAGCAGCCCATGTATGATAGGAGATCACTTCCTAAGTTTTAAAATTGCTTCCCTTTACTTTATTACCTATCAGTGGTTTCCAACCTGAGTTCCTTAAAGATAATAAATGACACTCACGAAGAGTTCTCTGAATTCTGGATAATGGAACCTATTTCTTTATCTTTTGTCTGCAATAATATCAACTCTATATCCACACAAATCAGAAGTTTTAATTATCTATTCATTTTATTGGAATCATCTAGTTAGCATCAATGAATTAGGCAGTTATCATAGCTGGGTGATAGTTCAAAGTCTTCAAAGTGGTATGAGGGAGGGGTTTGGAAGACTTCACTAGTTTCATCACTGGTAATACTCTTATATTTCAAATGAACAGAAAGTTCTGGAATTTCTTCCTTGTTTCCTGTATCCATCATTTCTGCCTCATTCACAATGTTACTTCATTTAAATCATGATTATACTCTTAGAGCCTCCTAGTATTTGACAAGACTGATCTTTCTCCAGTCTATGATCTAATTTCTCTTGATTAATATTTTAAAAATATCAATTTTCTCAGTGGCTGCCCATTCCCACTAAAATAAACAAATAAATAAATAATTTCCCAAATATTCGTTATACCATCCTACCATTAACCATCTAGTCAATTCCAAGTCATAGTGACCCTATAAGAGAGAGTAGATCTTCTCAGAGGGTTTCCAAGGCTGTAATCTTTATGGAGCAGGCTGCCACATCTTTCTCCTGCAGAGAGGTTGTGGGATTAGAACTGCCAACCTTTCCTTTAGCAGATGATCACTTAACAGCTACACCACTAGGGCTCCTCTTATTACATGATTACTATGCTCAAATTCCATTTATTCCCTGCAATCTATTTTTTACAAGCAAAATTCTGTACTCTTTATAATCTAACTCTTTTAAATTCAATATCAATTTAAGTATTTAGTTTTTACTTCCATCATTACTCTTGTCAAACCTATTTCTCTACATCCCTTGAATTCAGTCATTTTTCAACTTTCTTCCCTTGTATTATTCATTTGTTCCTGTCTTTGTGAAAACTCCAACATAAGGTCTTAAAATACATTTGTCCAAACTCTTGAATAAAATTTCTAAGTCAGTGAATATTTGACCCTTTCTTTTCTGAATATCTGGATCCTTCAGTGCTGATATCCACTATCATCGTATTTAGCAAAATATTGCCTTCAACTTTAACTTAATTTCTCTCTGTGTAAATTCCTCCAAATCTCTTCTTGAACAGCAGAGATAATATATATAATCCTCCTGATTCTCCCACAGTTCACAGTCAGCATTTTGGTTGAATGAAGACTATTAAATGAGAATGAATATCTTCTTTTTTATAAAAGTATAAACTTAGAATATTATGTAATTTTCTTCTATCAGCTGTGTTTTCCGTTTAATAGTGTTTTGTATATCCAGTTCCTTTTAAGACTCTTACACAAACTAGTTATACACTCTATTGTATGAAAAATGCAGCTGATGCAAGAAAATGGCATAATATTGTAAGCCTCTACTTATACATCTTCTTTATTGATTTTATGACTTGAAATTTTATTTATAATATTTCTTTATCCTGTTTTATCCTCTATAGATTTTGTGCTATCCCTGGTACTACTGAATTCTGTGAAGCACTGAGTGATTACTGTTTAAAATAAAATAACCCTATGAAATGAAATTGAAATTTCCCGAAGGATGCTCATTTTACAAAAACCATCAGAAAACCAGAAGGTTAAGCTATAGATTTTTTTTTTTTTTTTTGTAATTGGCATTTGCTTTCATTGAAATTTGGCTTTTTCTCATCTGAGGTAGAACAATAACAATTTAGAAGCTAAAAATTGTTGTTTTTTAAACAATTCTGTGTATATGTTGAAATACATCTCTCTCAGGATATCACTTTTGCCAAAGTAATGTGTTTAGGCCAATTAGAGAAGTCATAATGAATTATTTTTACAAACTACTGTTCCATGCTCTGTGTGCTGCACTAAGAAGTCATATCCAAATCTTTAGTCTTTGGATCTCCAGTGAAGGGTATTGTCACATGAACTACCTGCTTTTGCTATGCTTACTGGCTACCACTATTGCTTCTATGAATAAAAACGTAAACCTGTGGGTCACCACTGCAACTCCCTTTGCCTTTTAGAGGTGTTAAGAATGAACTGAAGCCTTCATTCAACAACATTCATTCATTCAACAACATCCATTCATTCAACAACATCCATTCATTCAACAGCATTCGTTGAACAATTATGTTTTAAATAGAAAAAAAATTTAACCAACTGAGTTTTCCAAAGTCATATAATTCAGTGATGTTTGGTTCCTATCTTCACTGACACAAAAAATCTAGCCATTTGAAAAAGGAAAATAAAAAAGATACTTATTCTGGGTAATCACATATTTAGAATCAATTTTCCATTTATGTCTCAAATTCTTGACTTTATAACCTATTTTAGATTACTATTGCGTCTTTCAAGGTCACCTTCAAGGCATATTTGACTTATTGGTCTTTAGGCAGTCAATTCCACATATTTCCCTAACTTTGGAAACCATGAACAAAGAGCAACCTGACTGTATTTATTTATTTATTCTCAGCTTGTGTCTTCACTTTCTGGATGGTCCAGGTCTATATCCTATAAACAGGTAAAGGGTGTTAAGCCCTGGGGGAACTGTCAATACTGGCAATAATATTTCACATCTATGGAGCATGAAGCATCCATCAGGTTCACTGCTGAATATCCACATTAATCTTCTCAATATGTCTGTAAGTTAATGATTGTCATTCTCACTGTACAAATACCAAAACTAGGCTCAAGGTAGTTATAAACAGCTATATACAGATAGCTGCCATCTAGTCAATTCCAACCATGACAACCTTATTTATAAAAGAACACAACTTTTGCCTGATCTGGCATCATCCTAATGATTGTGAGCATGTTTAAGTATATTGTTGTGACTACTGTGCCAGTAGATTTTATCAAAGGTCTTCCTTGCCCTCATTGGCATTCTACTTCACCAAACATGATGTCCTTAACCAGTGATGGATCCCTCCTTATAATATGACCAAAGCAAGCAAATCAAACTATGTTCTGTTGTGATACATAAGGCTTTTATTATCTAAACTTTGGAAGTAGATTACCAGGTCTTTCTTCCCAGTCTATCTTAGTCTGGGTCTTCCCCTAAATCCTGTCTACCATGGATGATCCTGCTAGTATTTAAAACACTGGTGGCATAGCTTTCAGCATCACAACAACAAACAAACCACCAGAGTAAAACAACTTGACAGAGAGGTTGTAGAACATAGTACATAGTCACTAAGCAGCAGAAAATGTAAACTTGTCTATTTGCAATACTAATGGTTTATCCCATTGCTTTGCTCACTAAGCCCTGTTTTTTTTTTTTTAAGTCTTAAACAATATTGTTTAAGTAGTATAGTATTTTCACATCAACTCTAATAAAGTGATGATACTTTTTATATAGTCACTTAATTTTCACAAACATTGAGAAAGTTAGGATATTATAACTTACATTTACTGATAATGAAATTTTATAAACCTTAATACTACCCTAATACCCTGTCTGTTGTACTGTGGTAGCTTGTATGTTGCTATTATACTAGAAGCTATGCTACGGTATTTCAAATATCAACAGAGTGGACAGATTTTAGTGGAGCTTCAAGACAAAAACAAACTAGGAAGAACAACATGGAGGCCCATTTCTGAGAAAATTTGCCAGTGAAAACCTTATAGACAGCAGTGGAGTATTTTCTGATGTAGAGCTAGAAGATGAGTCCCTCAGGTTAGAAAGCACTCCAAATACAACTGAGGGAGAGCTACTTCTTCAAAATAGAGTCAACCTTAGTGATGTGGATTCAGTAAAGCTTTCAAGACCTTCATTTGCTGATGTGATGTGACTTAAATTGAGAAGAAATAGCTGCAAACCTCTATTAGAAATCTGAACATGGAATGTACAAAGTAAGAATCAAGGAAAATTGCAACTCTTTAAAAATGAAATGGCATGCATATAGATCAATATCCTAGGCATAGTGAGCTGAACTGGGCTGGTATTGGCCATTTTGAATCAGATAATAATATAGTTTACTATACCAGAAATTACAAATTGAAGAGGATTGACATCACATTCATCATCAGAAAGAACATTTCAAGATCTATCCTGTCAGTTATAGAGTAATATCCATATGTCTACAAATAAGAACAGTTAATATGACTACTAACTACTATTCAAATTTACACACCAACCACCAGTGCCAAAGATGAAGAAACTGAAGATTTTTTACCAAACCCTGCCGTCTGAAATTGATCAAACATGCACTCAAGATGCATTGATAATAACTGGTGATTGGAATGTGAAAGTTGGAAACAAAGAAGAAAGATCAGTAGTTGGTGATGGAAACAATGTTAGAGATTGTATGATAGAATTTTGCAAGATTACTGAATTATTTATTGCAAATATATTTTTTTCAACAACATAAACTGCTACTATACATACATGTGGATCTAATAGGATGGAATACAGAGGAATCAAATAGACTACATCTACTGCAATGGAGAGTCTCAATATCTTCAGTCAGAACAAGACCAGTGATCACAAAACAGACCATCCATTGCTGATATGCAAGTTCAAGTTGAAGCTGGAGAAAATGAAAATATGTCCACGAGAGCCAAAACATGACTTTGAGTATTGTTGTTGTTGTTGTTAGGTGATATTGAGTTGGCTCTGACTCATAGCAACCCTGTGTACAACAGAATGAAACACTGCCTCTTCCTGTTCCAGCCTCACAATCCTTGCAATACCTGAGCCCATCATTGTAGCCACTATGTCAATCCATTTCTTTGAGGGCCTTCCCCTTTTTCATTGACCCTCCACTTTACCAAGCATGATATCCTTCCCAGAGAAATGGCCTCTTCTGACAACATGACCAAAGTAGGTCAGATGAAAACGAGCCATTCTCATTTCCAAAGAGTATTCAGATTGCACTTCTTCCAGGACAAATTTGTTCATTCTTTTGGCAGTCCATGGAACTCTCTTCATTCTTTGCCAACACCACAACTCAAAAGCACCAACTCTTCTTTGGTCTTCCTTATTCATTGCCCAGCTCTCACACACATATGAGGAGACTTTGAGTATATGCCACTTGAATTTAGAGTTCATCTCAATAATATATTTGATGCACAGAACACTAAAGAACAAAGACCACACAAGTTATGGGACGACATTGAAGACATCATATATGAAGAAAGCAAGACGTCCTTAAAAAGAAAGAAAAGACAGATGTCTGAAGAGACTCTGAAACTTGCTTTTTAGTATAGAGTAACTAAAGCAAAAGGAAAAATGATGAAGCAAAGGAACTGAACAAAAGATTTAAAATAGCAGTATGAGAAGACCAAGTAAAATATGATAATAAAGTGTACAAAGACCTGGAGTTGTTAGCAAAAACAAAAGGGAATGACACACTCAGCATCTCAAAGGCTAAAAAGAAGTGAGGGGAAAAAAATCAAGCCTAGAGTAACAATAGTGAAAGATTTTATGAGAAAAATATTGAACAGCACCAGAAACATCAAAACAAGATGGTAGCATATGATGAAGAACTGATACTACTGAAGGCAGGAATCCCACTTGCACTGAAGTTATTGGTGAAAAACAAGGTTCCAGGAAGTGACAGGATACCAATTGAGATGTTCCAACAAATGGATGCACTCACTAATCTAACAAAAAAATTTGAAGATAGCTACCTGACCAACCAACTGGAAGAGATCCATATTAGTCTCCATTCCAAAGAAAGGTGATGCAACAGAATACACACTTTATTGAACAATATCATTAATATTGCATGCAGGTAAAATTATGCTGAAAATAATTTAAACATAGTTTCAGCAGTACATGGACAGGGAACTGTCAGATATTCAAGCTGGATTCAGAAGAGGATGTGGAACAAGGGATATCATTGCTGATATCAAATGGATCTTGGCTGAAAGTAGAAAATACCAAAAAAGGTGTTTACATATGTTTTATTGACTATGCCAAGGCATTTGTCTGTGTGGATCAAGACAAATTATGGATAGCATTGCAAAGAATGGAATTTCCAGAACACTTAATTGTGCTCATGCAGAGCCCATACATAGATCAAGAGTCAACCATTCAAACCTAACAAGGAGATACTGTAAGTTTTAAAATCAGGATAAGTGTGCTTCAGTGCTGTATCCCTTTCACTATACTTATTCAATCTACATGCTGAGCAAATTATCTGAGAAGCTGGACTATATCATGAAGAATGTGGCATCAGGTTTGGAGCAAGACTCATCAACAACCTGCAGTATGCAGACTACACAATTTTGCTTGTTTAAAGTGAAGAGGATTTGAAGAATTTATTGAAGAAGATCAAAGACTAAAGCCTTCAGTATGGATTACAGCTCAACATAAAGAAACAAAGAAAACAAAAATCCTCACCACTGGACTAGTATGCAACATCATGAACAATGGAGAAAAGATTGAAATTGTCATAGTCTTGAATCCACAATCAATACCTATGGAAGCAGCAGTCAAGAAATAAAATGATTAATTACATTGGCCAAATCTGCTGAAAAAGACTTCTTTAAAGTGCTAAAATGCAAAAATGTTACCTTAAGGCCTATGATGAGGCTAATTAAAGCTGATGGTACTCTCAATTGCCTCATATGCATGCAAAAGCAAGACAATGGAAAAGGAAGATGGAGGAAGAATGTATTCCTTTGAATGATGGTGTTGGTGAGGAATATTTAGAAGAATTAACAAATCTGTCTTGAAAGAAATAGAGCCAGAATTCTCCTTAGAAACACACATGGGGAGACTTCATCTCATTTCCTTTGGACATGTTATCAGGAGGGACAAGCCCTGGAGAAATACATTATGTTTAGCAAAGTAGAGGGTGAGCAAAAAAAAAAAAAAAGGAAGAGACTTAATGAGATGGATTGACACAGTTGCACAGTGGCTATAATAATGGGCTCATGCTCATTGTGAGGACTGTCCAAGACTGAGCAGTGTTTCCTTTTGTTGTACATAGAGCCACTAGGAGTCCGAACTGACTTGACAGCACCAGTGCCTAAGGCATCTCACTACTAACCAGAAGGTTGGCAGTCCAAACCCACCAGCCATTCTGCAGAAGCAAGACTGGGCAACCTACTTCTGTAAAGATTTACCACCTCAGAAACCCAATGGGGGTCACTATGAGTGAGAATTGACTGAATGTCAGTGGGTTTGGGTTTGAGTTTTAACAACATCAGCAACAATACTACAGAGTTCTTTTACTGCATCTATAAAACATTTGTCCTTGAGAACTCTCTTGTAACACTTCTTCACTTGTTTCCTTTATTTCATCTCTGTATTCAAGACTTCAGAACTCAGCCTACTGAATAAAATTATGTTTAAAAATATTGGATGTGTGCACCAAATTATCAGAAAATAAATATTATTTAAAAGGCTCTATCTTTCTATTCTCTCAGCTGCCTCGCTCAGGTTCCTAGTTCATGAAAGTTTTCTTCTGTCAACAGTAAATAAACTTGTCTTTGTCCTAGCTACCACCTAAAAAAAGCTTGTAACAGCTGTAAGTAATTTGTCATTTTGGGTGAAAAATTTGAGTATATACCACTTTAGAAGTCATTTAACAAGGAGCTTGGCACATATTAGAAATAATCAGTTTTATACAAAAACTTTAAATAAGAAGAACCATTTACTTGGAAGAAATCAGTGAGATGTTCCACATTGTTTATTCTCTGATGAAACTTTAATATAGCAACCCAAGAATATCTCTCTTGATAAACTAAGTCAAGCATGTGAAGCATGTGAAGGCCTGATAGTTTTCTACTCTTCAAACTGGCCAGATTCTGTGGGAGCTACTCCTTGGGAAAAATGAACAAAGTACTGAAGAGCATCAAATTTTCAACCGTTACTATGTCATATCAACAATTATCTACACAGAAGTCACCACACTAACATCACAGAGCATGTGAAATATTTAATTGGGTAACTGTTCCTTCCTGTATATTCCTAACTTTTGTTTTGTAGGAGTTTGATGCTCTCACACTCTCCTCTAGTTTAACAAAATTCCTCATTGTTCAAACTCAACCTAGCTTGAGTAAATGCTGGTTAAAAATAAATATATTAACTACTGTTTCTATAAGGCTTTTTTTTAATTTTCAAATATTTACATGAAACACACACACATATGCATAAACACATACACACACACATACATATTTGCTTATTTTTAATGCCAAAGTGTCACTTGGTATGCTCATTTTAGATAAACTCAAAACCACATAGCTGCAAATGTAAGACATTGATTCTATAGACTCAATGTGGCTCCAGTGAGCATAACTAGGGCTTATTAGTCAGGGTGCTGCTCTAACAAATACCTAAAATGTGGAAGTAGATTTATAATTGGGTGATTGGAAGAGGCCAGAAGAGATTTAAGGTACTCAATAGTGAAAGCTTGTATTATCTTGAAAAAAAAGACTGTTGATAGAATTATGGATGTCAAAGACAATTTGGTAGAAGACTCAAAAAGAAGCAGAAAATCAATCAGCCTCGACTGAAGGAGCTCTGGTAGCAACGTGCCTAAGGCATTTGACTGCTAACCAGAAGGCTGGCAGTTCAAACCCACCAGCCACTCCTCAGAAGGAAGGTTGGACAATCTACTTTGGTAGTGACACCACCTCGGAAACCCAAGGAGGGGTCTCTATGAGTCGGTTTGACTTGATGGCAGTGAGTTTGGTTTTTGGTTTGAAGACTGAAGGAGAAGAGAGATAGGAAAAAAGGAGAGAAACCTCTCTGCTTTTTAGAATTCTACAGGCCGGAGGAAGTACTTCTGTTTTCTTCTCCGAAAAAGGCCAATTCCTGGAGCAGTTTGGAGATCAGCAAAACTGGTGGAAGGAGCATGGACTAGGTTTCAAAGAGTGGGGTTATTATCCGGGTTTCAAAAAGACTCAGAACTCCACTCATTTGGTTCCAGAGTGTGGGACTGCCATGTCCAATGGCCAAGAAGATGGGGCCATCACATAAAGCTGAGGGGGTAGGGCTGCCATGACCAATGGGTGGGAGAATGGAAACTATGGGACAAGTGGGGATGGGATTGACACTCACATGCACTAGGAAAATGGGGTCAGTCAAAGCCAAGTTAGGAGAGTAGCTGCCCCAATTACCCTGGAAGGTGGGGCTGAAGCCAAGACACCAGGGGCTTCCATACAGAATCTACAGAGCATGGCAAACACCTAAAATCTGGAGTGTAGAGCCATTGTCCAGATAAGTTCAGAACACAGAGGATTATTTTCAAGCCTTGAGAGCTACTGTAGCTTGGTCTCATAGTGTTTTGGACTTGCTTGTTGTTGTTATGTGCCGCCGAGTCAGACCCGACTCATAGCGACCCCTCTTTGGGTTTCTGAGGCAGTATCACTACGGAAATAGATTGCCCAACCTTCCTTCTGAGGAGTGGCTGGTGGGTTTGAACCACCAGCCTTCTGGTTACTAGTCAAGTGCCTTGGGCACTACGCTACCAGAGCTCCCTTGGACTTGTTTAGTGTCTATTATCCCTTCTTTCCCTCCAGTTTCTACCATTTGTAATGGAAATGTCTACCTTGTGCTTGTTCCACCATTGCACTTTGGAAGTGGATAACGTATTCTAGATTCACAGGTTCACAAATGAGGAATTTTGGAATATGGCTACACCAAAACCAAACTCACTGCCATGAAGTCTATTCCTACTCATAGTAACCTCCATTGGGTTTGTAAATTTTTATGGAAATAGACTGGCTCATCTTTCTTCCATGGAGAGGCTGGTGGGTTTGAACCATGGACCTTTCAGTTAGCATCCAAAAGCCTTAACCACTACACCACCAGAACTCCTTGGAATATGCCTAAAGTCTCATCCATATTTGATTTAGATGATTCAGAAGAGAAGACTTTGGAGTTGGAGTTGCTTTAAGGTTTTTGGAATGATGTGATGGGGTTAAAGTGTTTTGTAAGTGGGAAGGACATGAATTTGTGGGAGCAAGGAGCAGGATGTTATGGATTGGATTGTGTCCCCAAAAAAATATGTATTGTAAAACCTAACACCTATGCCTACTCTTGTAATCCCATTTGGGAATGTGTTTTCCATGTTATGTTGATGAGTCAGTAGTAGAGTGTGCCTAAAATCTGTCTCAATGGAGATTCACAGCAAGCCTAGAGTACAGAAAATAACTGCTCCATAGAGTTTTCAAGGCTAGGACTTTTTACAGAAGCAGACTGCCACAACTTTCTCCCAATGGGTGGCTGATGGTTTGGTGATTTCAAGCCACTGCCCTTTTAGGTTAGCAGCTGAGAGCTTAACCACTATGTCACCAGGGCTACTGTTTGCAATATAAAAGAGATTTATATTAGCAATTGAGAGTAGAGATGGAGGCAGCTAGACACCATGCCACATAAAGTTCACCAAGGAGCCAAGAAGTAGAAGCTGAAGAGACAAGGATGGAGAGAAAGGCTTCCTCTAGAACTAGTGTCCTGAATCTGGACTTCTAGCTGCCTAATTGTGAAAAAATAAATTTTTGTTTGTTAATGCCACCCACTTGTGGTAGCTCTGTTAAAGCAGCACTAGATAACTATGACAGAATTTAAGATGGGATTTGCAAAGAAGGCTGTATGGGCTCAGTATAAAGATCTCATAAACAGGATGCTTGAGAGGTAGATTTTCCCATTGTGGAAAATAATTTTTAAAAAGTCATGCCAATTATAGATCAAGAATGTGGAAGAAGTATTTGGATAGAATGACCTGGTATAATCCTTTTACAATAAGAAGACTATCTGAAGACTATATGGTTTATGTATTTATTTGATTTTCCCAACTACTGAGGCAATTAGAACAGATTTTCATTCCCATGTAATATTTGAAGAAGAGTTTAGAAGAAATAGTGACTGACCCAAATCAAAGAATAGTGGTCAAACTAATACTAATTTCTAGTTTCTTATATTTCTCTGAAAATATCAGGAATCTCCTTTTTCTTTTTACCAGAAGAAAATAACATATTCATTGCTCAGTTTCTCTCAACTGAATGTCAGAATGAAACACATTGCTTTTAAGGATAACCTATTTTATACTTGTCTCCCAAGGGGCACATGTATTTTTAAAGAGGAACATTGCTGTGTAAACTACACATACTAATAGAAAAAATGTGGAGAATGTTAAGAAAAATAACATTTGTTCTCAAAGATAAATCACCCCAATTCTAAACTGATCTTTCCATATAAGATCAAACTTAGTAGGATGAAGTTTTAAAATTTTTTTGATCATTCCAACTATATATATTTTGGAAATATAAGAGAAATAGTAAAATCATGCTTACAATATTTATTTCAACAAGGTTGTATATTCAAAATGCATTTTTAAAATATATGTATAAATTATACACACTTTTATTATGTGTTATATAGTGTATTTATGCATGCATAAATACTTATATTAATATATTCATATATGTATTAAGATTCACGAAATAATTTTATTTTATTCAAAATATTTACTTGTGCCTTCAACATTAGCCTTGCTGTTGAATAGTGCATATCTTTTATTCTGAAGTAAATAAGTTGTCTCCTTTTTACTGAGAGGCAGTACTTACTTGATTTACATATAATACTATGTCTGGAAATTTAATCCCAAACTGAAACACACAATTATAGAACATTAGAATACATCAAGGTTAGCATTTACCCCTTAAGTGTATAATCATGATTAACACAGATAAAGATTTAGTCTTCTGTTTTGTAAAATGAGTGAGTAGACATATTTAGAATGACACTGAATACCTATAAAGTGAGACTATATCTTCAGAAGTTTATAGGAAATCTATCTTAGTTTTCCTTCCAAACTTTTCCTTATTCTTGTTAAATAATGTCCGTAAACATCAAAAATGAGCATCAACTGAAGTTATCTCAAGCTACAGTGTCATCTCTAAATAGTATTTTGTTGGCAAAATAAATGAATCAAGAGAGAGCCTTTCATTATAGAAGAGTTTTTAAGAAATACAACATAAAATAATGCTCCTAGTTTTCAAGGATTACTTTTTTTAAAACACCTCACTTTATATTTGGGTATTATGGTGTCTCTGGTAGTGTAGTGCCTAAGGCACTTGACAGCTAACCAGAAGGCTGGCAGTTTAAGCCCACCAGCCACTCCTCAGAAAGAAGGTTGAGCAATCTACTTCCATAGTGACACCACCTCGGAAACCCAAGGAGGGGTCACTATTGAGTTGGGTCCGACTCGACAGACAACATGGTGTTTCTAAAACAGGAAAAAATTTCCTTGTTCCCTGTGTAACATCCCAATAAAGCAGCAGTGGTTAACATCTTTGTCCCACTTCTGAAGAAAAACACTCCTGCCATAGCTTTTGTCCACACTGCCAACTAAACTTGAAACCAAGCCTATGCACATTGAGTGAAGTAGAGAAGACATGGATGAGGCTGTAAAACATACCCAGCAACTGAAGAATTTTCAAAATCATCATATATTAACCTCACTGCACCTTAAACGATAGAATAGAATCAGCTCACAGACCCAGACCAGCAGCCTGGAAGCAGTCTTGTCTACAACACTTGAACCAGAACATCCAGGCAGCTACTGGGAGGTTGAAGCAGCTTAGAGTTAAGCTGGGTATAAATGGAAATTGTTATGTGGTGTAAAATACATGAGTATAACCCAATGGGCACACGCCACCAGCAATCATCAGACACAGAATCTCTCTTTCCTAAGGAAGGTGTCTTTGTTAGAAGGAAGTAAAGGGGAAGTTGGCTAGACTGTATCTTTTGCTTCTGAAGTCCCAAGACCTCAATTACATAGCTTGATATTCAATATTGAAGATCCCTGGTTGGCCTAAATGATTTGCACTCAATTACTAACTGAAAGGCTGGTAGTTCAAACTCAACCAGGAATACTGCAGAAGAAAGGACTGGCAATAAGCTTCAATAAAGATTACAGCCAAGAGAACCTCTGGAACAGTTCTACTTTGTAACACTTAGAGTAGCCACTAGTCAGAACAGATTCAATGACAGTTGGTTCATTTATTTATTTATTTATTTATTTGGATCTGATATCTATGAACCCTTGAATGGTGCCAATGGTTAATATGCTCATCTGCTAACTGGAGGATTGCTGGTTCAAGTTCACCAAGACTCACCTTGGAGGAAAGCCCAGACAATCTAATTCTGAAAAATGAGCCTTTGAAATCTCTGTGGAGTACACGTCTACTCTGACACACATGGAGTCATCCTGAGGAGGAATCTACTCACTGGCAATTGGTTTGACTATTTTGGTTTTACTAATATTTGGTCAATAAATCTTTATTAAAATGAATTCCAAGCCAGTGAAACAAATTGACCTTATTTTCAGAAAACCTAAAACCTTCGTGATCCATTACTGTTACTGGATCTTTCTTTAAATAAGCACTTTTAGCAATTATTTTTCTAAATTGTATTTATTTTGTTGTTACTGCTGAGAATATACACAGCAAAACGTGTCAATTCAACAGTTTCTATATGTACAATTTAGTAGCATTATTTACATTTTTCAAGTTTTGCCACCATTCTCACCCTTCTTTTCTAAGTTGTTCTTCCTTCATTAACAGACTTACTACCTACTAAGGTTCCTATCTAATCTTTTAAGTTGCAGTTGTCAAAATTTTTGACCCACAGAAGAATTTTCCTATCCTTTCCAACTTATAGCCAAACTGTTTAACTATATTTTTAAATCACATACGCTTTCTTATTAATTATACTTTTCACAAATAGTTTTTGTATCTGATTCGTAAGTTTAAATCTTAAAGTATGCTGACATTTCCGTTGGGTTTAAATAGGCTTTCACTGACTTTAATCAAATGAACACGAGATAGCCTAAATTCCACAACTATGTGAGATGGTAGATATTTTGGCCAGTTGGTGGCATAGTGCCTAAGGCATTTGACTACTAACTAGAAGGCTGGCAGTTCAAATCCACCAGCCACTCCTCGGAAGGAAGGTTGGACAATCTACTTCCGTAGTGATACCACCTCGGAAACCCAAGAAGGGGTCGCTATGAGTAGGATCCAACTTTATGGCAGTGCATTGTGTTTGTTGTATACATCTCCTCAGTATCGAAACTTAAAGGAATCTCTGAAGCCCCAAAGGGATTGTTCTGGTTACCTAGTGCTGCTCTGACAAGAAATATACCACAAATGGGATGGCCTTACCAAATAGGAGTTTATTCTTACAATTTGGAGTCTTTAAGCCCAAGTTTGAAGTGCCAGGCTCTAGGGGCTGGGTGAAAGCCCCTCAACCTTGGGGTCCAGCTCTGCCTTCTGCTCCCAGCCCACTGGAGCTAGAGGCATTTCTTCACTTAATAGCTGTTGGCTGCTGAGGCTGAGAAGCCCCAAGGTTGACAAGTAAAAAGGCACAGTCCCGATGTTACCAAACTACATGGCAGGTCATTAACTTAAGTCCACTGTAAGTCTCCAGGTTGGCAGAGCATAGTAGGCTGCTGAGATTTGGCATGGCTACATGCAGGGTCCAAGTGTGCCATAGACTAGAGACCATTCTCAAGGCTTCTCCTTAAATACAGGAAGAAGACCACATCCCTAAGGCAGCTATTCAGCTCCTCCCAGTAGATTCCACCATGAAGTTAATTACCAGTTTCGTCATGGGGAATACTACTTCCAGCTGCCCAGCCACTCAACCAGGCCTAGCCAAGTTGACACACAAACATAACCATCACAGAGATGTTTAGCTTGATAGTTACTATATTAGTATTCTAGATCTGACATAACAAATTACCACAAACTAGGTAGTTTAAAACAGCAGATTTTTTTTTTTTTTTCCTCTTGTCATTCTGGAGGCTAGGAATTTGAAATTAAAAAGTCTGTGGGGCCATGCTCCTTCCAAATGCTCCAAAGAATAAACCATCTTTGCCTTTCCCAACTTCTGATTACTTCTAGAGTTCCTAAATTTTGTAGTTGCATCACTCCAACCCATGTCTCCATCTGTACATAGGCCTTCTTCATTCTCTGTAATTTTGAGTCTCTGTTATGTTCTTATAAGGACACCAGTGATTGGATTAGGGACCCACCTGAATCCAGTAGGAATGCCTGGGTGGTGCAATTGTTAAACACTCGACTATTAGATGAAAATTTGCTAGTTAAAACCCACCCAGAGGTGCCTTGGAAGACAGGCCTGGTGATCTACTTCTGAAAGTTTACAGTCTTGAAACTCCTATAGAGTAGTTTTACACTGCAACACACGGAGTCACTGTGAGTTGTTGGAATTGACTCAACAACAAGAACTAAGGCAGTATGACCTCATCTTAACTAATTACATCTGCAAATACCTTATTTCCAAATAAGATCACGTTCTGAGGTTCTGGGTAGACATGAACTTCTGGTGAACATCCTACTACAGTTACTTCCTATGCCAACCACTCTACTCCTTGAGAGCAGAACTGAACTGTCTAGATACTCAGCAAAATGTTGAACTAAAATGATCTTTGCTCAAATTCCAAGCTATATTATTATAGCTCTATATAATAAGGCCCCTAGTTAGTGTGAATGGTTTGCATTCTCCTACTAGGTTGGTCGTGCAGACTCACCTGTTGCCAACATAAAGGAAAAGCTAGGGAATATTCTTCTGTAAAGATTACAGCCAAGAAAACCCTTTGAAGAAGTTCTACTCTGTAAAATATGAGGTTGTCATGAGGTGAAATTCATTCAACAGTAAAGGGTTGGATTTGTTTTTTATATAGTAGCTCTGAAGTTTATTCTATTTTCTAACTCTCCCTTCTAAATTTGCAATTACTGGAGCCCAGAATAATCAAATCATAATTCAGGACAAAGCCAAGGAATTATTTCTGTTTATAATTAGATAGAAAATAATGTCATCATTTTTGATTCTTCATTCTTTGTTGTTGTTGTTATGTGCCATTGAGTCGGACCCGACTCATAGCAACCCCTCCTTGGGTTGCCAAGTTGGTATCACTACAGAAGTAGATTGCCCAACCTTTCTTCCGAGGAGTGGCTGATGGGTTTGAACTGCCAGCCTCCTGGTTAGCAGTCAAGTGCCTTAGGCACTATAGTACTTATAAATAAAACTAATTATCCCTTTAAAAATTCAGGCATATTATTCATTGAAATAATGTGCAATAAAATTCTTTAAATTGAAAGAAAATATATTATTTTTCAAACAAAGAGGAAATAGATACCATGATCCATAATTTTGTTATCTGAGTTTTGTAAAAGAAGAAATTACATATCAGCAACCAATGCAACTTTGAGACCGGGCTTTTCAGAATTAAATTGATAGGTGAAAATCAGGCCTAGCAGACTCTGAAAAGGTTTGATGTGAAACAGATTTCACAGACTATTAGAATTCTTGGTAGTGTCTCCATAAAAGTGTCACTCTATGGAATTCTGAAACAACCAAGCCCCTCAGCAAGCTATTAAGTTAGATATGTAGTACTGTCTGAGGATATGAAATGCTTATGACACCTTTGTCTTTCACAGTAATAATGGAATGATTTAATTTTTGAGCTCATTAAAGCATACTTAGTCATTTAAGATATTCTATTAGGTAATCCTCAGCATATGACAAGTTGAAGGAATTAATCTTGGGAAAAATTTAAGACTTCACTTTTCTCCTTAAGTAATTTTTAAAATGCTCCCCTAGATAGTTCTTTCATCTCTACAGGTATACTTCTAGTTCTACTTCTTGAATAATGAAATCCAGAATAGCAATATATCAATCTACATACAACAAATTAAACAGAATCTTATTTTCTTTTATTTATTTATTTTTTTACTGAGACAGGCAAAGAAAACTCAAACTATAGAACTCCATACTCTAATACCCAATTGCATATTCAATATCTCCACTCCAAAGTCTAAAAGGCACATTGAAGTGAATACATCTAGAACTAAATTTGTGATCCTCATTCTAATTGATCATCCTGGAATATTTCTTAGCACATGGCAACTCAATCGTACCGGCTTCTTAGTCCAAAACTTTGCTACCATCTTTCTCTTCTGTATACTGCACAGGCAACCATCAGTCACTCCCATTGGCTTTAGCTTCATTGCATATATAGAATTTGACTACTTCCAAAAACCTCCAAAGCTATCAATATCCTAGTCCAGTAGTTCTCAAACTTTGTTGAGTATCAGAAGTTCCTGGAAGGCTTGCAATATAATAGATTTTGGAGTCCCACCTACCTCTAGAGTCTCTCTTTCAGAATATATGGGATGACATCCAAGTGATTTTGATGTTGCTACTTCAAGAATCATCCTTTGAAAATCACTGTCCTAAGCTAAGTCACAATTACCACTTGTCTAGTCTTAGTAATAGTCTATTTGATAGACTACGTAAGAGATAATTGTGACTTAGATAGGGCAGTGATTTTTAAGGGGTGATTTGTAGGAGCTTTGGTAGTGTAGTGCCTAAGGCATTTGATTGCTAACCAGAAGGCTGACAGTTCAAACCCAGCAGCCACTCCATGTCACGAAGATTGGGCAATCTACTTCTGTACTGATACCACCTTGGAAATCCAAGGAGGGGTCGCTATGTGTTGGATCCAACTCGACGGCAATGAGTTTGGTTTTTCGTTAGTTTATTTCATGGCCTTCTTTCTGGTTTCTCTTTTCATTTCTTGCTACCATGAGATTTGCTCCCCAGAGAGCAGCCTGAATGATCAGTTTTAAACCTAAGTTATGTAGGGCAATCTACTTCCATAGTGATACTGCCTTGGAAACCCAAGGAGGGGTTGCTATGAGTCAGATCTGACTCAATGGCACATAACAACAACAACAACAACAACAACAAACAGTTGTTTGTTATGTGCTCAACTCCTTCCTATGGCTCCCATCTCACTCAGACAGGAATATGTCTCTACAATGACCTACAAGAACTTATAGCATTGACCTTCCCACCTACTTCTCTAATTCTAATTAATTCTTCTCCAGCTGTGCTGGCCTTGCTATTCCACAAACTGTCAAGCACGCTCCACCTCAAGGTCATTCAGTCTGCTGCAGGGTCTTCCTGGAGTGCTCACCCTCCACATTGCACCATAATGCATTCCCTCAGCGTGCTCAAATGTGTCTTTATAAGAAAAATCTTCACTTCTCTTCTTAAACAAAACCAAACCCATTGACATCAAGTCAATTTTGATTTATAGCAACTCCATGTGTGTCAGAGTATAACTGTGCTCTGTAGGGTTTCCAATCGCTGTAATCTTCTTTCTTTTTTTTTTAATTGTTTGATTGGGGTGAAAGTTTATAGGGCAATTTGTTTTCCATTCAACATCTATACACTTTCTGTTTTGTGACATTTACTGCAGTCTCCACATAGTAACAGTATTCTTCTTACATCCTCCCTCTGTCCTCCCCTTCCTTTTCTCCTTCCTTCCCAATCCCTCCTGCCTTCCTAGCTCTACCCCTGGACAAATGCAGTCCTCTTCATTTCATATACTTGATTGTTCTAATAAGTGCACACCCTCCTGGTATTACTGATGACCTTATAGGCCTGTCTTATCATTTGGCTGAAAGTTGTGTCATGGGGATTAAGTTAAGTTCCTAGTTTGAAAGGTATCTAAGGGTCAGTCTTAGGGGTTCCATCAGTCTTCTTCAGACCAGTAAGCCTTGTCCCTTTCAAAGCGACTTTGAAGGTTTTTTTTTTTTTCCCCCCCATATTTCCCTCACTTTACCCAGGACCTCCTATTGTGATCCCTTTCAGAGTGGTCAACAGTGATAGCTGGGAACATCCAGTTCTTCTGGTCTCAGGGTCATGAAGGCTAGGGTTCACATGGACCTTTAGTCCTTTGTAATAATTGTTTCCCTGTGTCTTTGATTTTCTTCACTCTTTTTTTGCTCCAGATAGGGACAGACAAATAATTCCTCCTTCTTGTTGTTGTTGTTGTTTTGTGCCATCGAGTCAGACCTGACTCATAGTGACCCCTCCTTGGGTTTCCGAGGCAGTATCACTATGGAAGTAGATTGCCCCATCTTCCTTCCGAGGAGTGGCTGGTGGGTTTGAACCGCCAGCCTTCTGGTTAGCAGTCAAGTGCCTTAGGCACTATGCTACCAGAACTCCCAATTCCTCCTTAGACTGTGCAAAAAGAACATGGGGGAGGGGTCCTTTGACCTCCTCTAACTTCAAGAGTGGGAGAGATAATTGCCATCAGCAGCCCAATGCTTATTCGTATGAGGGCAAGGTCAGACATACCACCACCCATCGACCTTTTTTACCAATTCTAACACAACTACCCCTCTCATGGCACTCTCTACTTCTCTGCTGGGTTTGATCATTTGTCCAATGGCCACACAGAACTCACATACTAATGATTATGAGGTTTATCAGAGAAGTAACAGACTACAAACCAGGTTCAGAAATGTTCAAGATACAGAATACAATTCTTTAATCAGCGCAGCCTCCCTTCTGCCATGCCCAAAGGCACTCCTCTCTTTAGCCCTTTGCCTGTGGGCCTGGCCTATGCTTTGCTTGTGCAAGTGTTATAAAGCTCTTTTAGCTGTGCTGATGAAAGCACCTAGGTGTACCCAACTCCAACACAAGCTTCCTGCCCAAAGGCACTCAGCTTTCTCACTCCATGGGCAGGCAAGTCTGCTGTTTTGACCCAAGCAGGTTTCAGTTTTGCTGCTGTTGCTGCTGCTGCTATCTCATTGCTATCTCTTCACAGTCGTCTCAGCGCAGGGATCATGGGTTCAAGGGAATGATCCATTCTTGGCTTTTCTCTTTCTTAATGGTAGTAATATCTCCATTTTCTGCCTCTGGGATGGCTCATTTTAAGCCTAGCAGAATGATAAAACTGACCAATTCCCACAATAGGTTTCCACAGGTATGACAATGACTGTGAGGCTGGCACAGGACAGGGCAGTGTTTCCTTCTGTTGTATATAGTGTTACTATGAGTTGAGACAACTGGACAGCACATAACCACAGCAACCACCCCCACAAAGGCATCATGTACCTTACTTACATTATTAGCAAGCTATTCAGTCTCCTTGGTGGGTCACAGCACCTCACATTTCCATAGTTCCACCCAGTCATTTGGTGGAAATCACAAAATCTGTGGCTAGAAAATTCATACTGAGTAATTCACTGCACTACAGACAGACAGCTCCTCACAAAGTTTTAAGACCACAGTCACTAATCAAAAAAGTAGGATGTAGAACATCCTTTCTGGACTATCCTATGCCAATTTTCCACTGAGAATATTGTTCTGATTCTCCATGTCCATGGCTCATTCTCTCAAGGCATTTGGATCTGACTAATAAGTTTTCAAAACTTTGTTCCTACATGTCCTACATTCATGGATATATTTGCTTGTTGTTGTTGTGAGCCATCCAGTCAGACACGACTCATAGTGACCCCTCCTTGGGTTTCCGAGGCAGGATCACTACGGAAGTAGATTGCCCAACATTCTTCCCAAGGAGTGGCTGGTGGGTTTGAACTGACAGCCTTCTAGTTAGCAGTCAAGTGCCTTAGGCACTACACTACCAGAGCAGCACATGTAAATACATAGGTAGAGATATTCTTTGTCAAACCTATATATATTAGTGGGGGTAGTCACATTTGCCTTCCTACTTCTGTTCAAATGAGTGTCTATGCAATACTCATAGATTATTATTATTATTGTTATTGCAGGATTGTGCCTTTAACCTTGTGCTCTTCTCTGTGTCTTCCACTGCCTTGATCATTTTTTACTGACCTCCAACTTATCATATATTGCCATTACCTTCATCCCTGTTAATATATGTCTACCCTATAGTAGGTGATTTTCTTTCCTTTCCCCTCCCGTCCCTCATGCCCTCCAAGAATGATTCTTTCTGTGTGTAAACCTTTTCTTAACATTTTACAGTAGTGCTTTCATTTATGATTTACTCATTTCACTCAGCATTTGACCCCAGATTTAATAGCGAAGTTAAAAAAAAAACAGAGAACAACAAGTGTTTTTGAGGATGTGGAGAGACTGGAACCATCAAAAACTGCTGGTGGGGTTGTAAAAAGGTACAACTATTGTGGAAAATGATAAGACAGTTCCTTAAGTAGTTGGAAACAGAAATACCATATGATCCAGCAATAACAATACTAGGTATATATCTTAGAGAAATAAGAGCCATAACATGAACAGATATATGCACATCCATGCTCATCCTAGCACTATGCACAATAACAAAAAGATGGAAACAACCTAAGTGCTCATCAACAGATTAATGCATAAACAAACTACAGTCAATATACACAATGGGATACTATGAACACATAAAGGATAAGGATGAATCTGCAAAACTTCTCATAAAATGGATGGGCCTAACAGATATTATGCTGAATGGCTGTGATCTTAGGACAGTAGATCACCAGACCTGACTTCTGTGGCACTGCTGGGTGGACTACAGCCACCAAGAGTTCAGTTACAGCAGAGCAGAAATCATTTGCACCATGACATAGGGATCAATTTTTCTTCTTAGCACACATAAATAATATTTAGTAAATTTATTTATTTTTATTTTCTTATTTATTGTCTGTCTCCTCCCCACTGAAAAATAAGTAATTATAAGAGCAGGGGCTTAGTCTGTTCTGTTAATTTTCAGCAACAGGATCAGTATCTCAGACACACTGAAAACCAAACCCACTGTCATTGAGTCAATTCCAATTCATTGTGACCCCCACTGGGTTTCCAAGGCAGTAAATCTTTACAGAAGTAGATTGTTTTATCTTCCTTCTACAGAGTGGCTGGTGGGTTTGAATCTCTAACCTCCTGGTTAGCAATCAAATGTCTTAAGCACTGTACCACCAGACCTCCTTTATCTCATACAGAGTGAGTCCCTATAAGTTATTAAATGAATGAGTATAAAGACATATGAATATTAGTTTAGAGAAGAAATGATGAACACCTCCTATGTTTTTGTATGAAGCACAATTCTAGATACTTACTAGAAGACCTTATATCATTCCAAGGATCCTGTACTATAGCTATTTTTATAAATGGCACTAAGATGACAGCAACAACAATGACTCAAACATACAATGATCCTGAAGATGACACAGGACCAGGCAACATTTCATTCTGTTACACATGGGGTCACCATGAGTCAGAGCCAACTCAGTGGCCACTAAAATCAACAACAAGATGACAAGAGGGGGACTAGAGAAATTATATAACTTCACACACCATTATTAGTGGGGAACTGTCAGGTCTTTGTGCCTCTTTTCACTGCATGAATTGAAGTAGACTAATTCATTTACTAAGTATCTTGAGTATCAATTAAATGTCAGGCCTTATCTAGGTATAGGACATGCGAGGATGTTTTAAAACAAAATCATTCTCTGTTTGCAGTCCAGTAGAGGAGAAAGACAATATAACTGCCATATAAATTCATGTATAATTACAAAATGAGATGAAGCTAAGATGAGATAGGATAGCCATAGGGATGTACAGACAAAGTATATAAATAGGGTACATACAATAATATATACAAAGGCCATTATATTAGATTCATGAATTTATATTGGGCTTGTCACATTTTAGTTGTCCATGAGATCTCTAAGAAAAGATGCCAAGTATTATTGCCTAATAGTATGAAGCTCGTAATGCAAATCTTACTGGGAGATATACTTTGGACTTTCATAGAGTAGTTGGGCAATAACTTCATGGCTACATGAATTTTCCAAAGAAAAGTGTGTACGGTAAGAAGACAGAGGTCAGAGTCACTAAGAAAAAGAGAAATGAGGATAACAGGTATTGAAGAATTTAAAGGAAGTGTGTTTCATAAAAAGAATAGTCAACTCTAACAAAAATGCTGAGTAACGCATTAAGACATCAGGAAATTAAAAAGTCAATTGACTTGTGATAGTTGGAGCTGTGTGTCAACTTGGCTGGACCACAATTTTGAGTGGTTGAAGAAATTGTGATGTGGGTTATCCCCATAATGAGATGGGAGGTATATATTCTGAGCAGCCAATCCATTGAAAAGGAGTTTCCCTAGGGGTATGGCCTGCTTTAAAATATATTTATGGACATCCTGGGAAAAGAGACACTCTTCTGTGGATCGGGATTCTGTTGTGCTGCCTACAACTGTCCATGAGAGAACAACCCACCATTTGGCCTGGTGATCTTGGATTTGTCATTCGTTGGAGTCAACAGCCGTATACTGCCTGCCAATCTTCAGCTCATCAACCTCTGCAGCTGCGTGAATTGGGAAAAGCCTCCAGCCTGACCCTTGATCCAAGAACTTGGGACTTGCCAGCTTCTATAATGTGTGAGCCATTCTCCTAAGATAAATTTCTCCCTCTCTCTATATATATATATAAACTTTACTGGTTTTGCTCCTCTAGAGAACCCAGCCTAACACATGACCTTAAAAACACTAAAGGGATTAGTGACCACTTATTTTTTTTTTTTTTAAAGAAGTTTTGTGGGAGAAAACACATACATGGTTTGAAGAGGTTTGTGGAGAGGGTGTGAGATACAGAATAGGGGGAGTATAAACAAATGATAAAGGGACATCTTAGGAGACACTGTCTTTTTAGAAGATTGCCTGCAAAGAATAGTAATAAGTAGGATAACTAGATCAAAGGCATCTATTAACTCTTTGTCTCACATTAATTCTGTTCATTAAATGAATTCCAATGTCAGACTTTCCAGCTTTAAGAACAAATTAATAAATACTTTGAGCACTTGCTCCATGCCAAGGATTATACAAGCTTCTCTCATCCACATAACCATACACGATCCTCACAATATCCCACGTGGGAGAAGTTATCAGAACCATTAAATAATATAATTGTGATTACTTAGCTGAAAAGTGATATCTCTATTCAACATACATATCCAAAGTCTGGCTCTATCAACCCCTCTAAAGTGGTCTGCAATCATAGGCTTGTTGTTGTTGTCAGTTGTCCTTGAGTCATGGTGACTCCCTACACAACAGAGCTAAATATTTCCAGGTCCTGCACCATCTTCACATTGTTAGTATGCTTAAGTGCATTGTTTCAGCCATTGTGGATTGTGAGTGCCTTCCAACCTAGGAGCCTCATCTTCCAGAACTACCAAACAAAACAAAACAAAAAATACTTTGCTGTTGAGTAGATTCCAAACCATGGCAATCCCATGTGATAGAGCAGAACTGACTTACAGGGTTTTCTTGGCTGTATTCTTTATGGGAGCTGATTGCCAGACCTTCTCCCATGGATCTACTGTGTGGATTCAAGCTGCCAGCTTTTAGATAGGGAGTCAAGTGTAAATCATTTGGACTACTCAGAGACCCTTCAGCACCACATCAAGCAATATGCCATTGTCATCCATAGGGCTTTCATTGGCTAATTTTGGAAGTAGATTGGCCAACTTCTCTTCTTAGTCTTTCTTAGTCTGGAAGCTCTGTTGAAACCTGTCTGCCATGGATAACCCTGCTGGTATTTGAAGTCCTAGTAGCATAGCTTCCAGCATCACAGCAACACACATATTTCCACAGTGAAACACACTGACAGACAAGTGATGGAATTACAAGCTAATTGACCATAATCCAGATTGCTATGTGAGTTCAGTTCTGCTCAATCACAGACATTCCTTGGAGCTTTCATTCTGACAGTTATTAAATGCCTAGGATACATGTAGTGTTTATCTAATCATCCAGCCCTAATTGGGAAATAGTACAGGGTGAGCTTGAACTATTTTAATTGAAAGAAAGAAAAAAAAAAAAGCAAATTTTTCAAACTTATCAGCCATTTTACAACTCCATTTTTTGCTTAGAAAATGGCAATTGTCATTACTGCTTGCTTAAAAGGTTGAAATAAGATATTTCAATTTTAATGCTGTCTTGGATTTATATAGTGCAGCTCTTTCAAAGAACATAGTGACCTTTATCTTCCACCCTCACAAGATCTGTAGATGAACAGGCATTATTCTCCTTTAACAGCTGGCAAAACAGACACAGAAGGTGAAGTGACTTTGTTAGCCTCTGTTTCTCCAGACTTTTGCGGTGACCTTCCACTACAAAATTCCTTACACAATGGGCACATCAATGGTAAAAAAGTGTTCAAGTTATGGTCAAGCTACCAAAACCTAGAAGTCTTGACCACTTCTTTAACATAAGCCAGGAGATTAAATCAACACAGAAAACATAATGCAATGTTTCAGTACTACAACACATCAAATAAATGTTAAAATAATGCAACATTCTGTTTACTTAAAGTTCTGGTTAAGGATCCTTTTTCTCACTTCAATTTTTTAAACATTTCATCTAGTCTAACAATATATTATTATATATTTTACATATCAAAGATTATGGAGATAGCATTGGACCAGGCACTGTTTTGTTCTGTTGTAAGCGGAGTTCCCATGAACCTGAGCTGATTCAAAGGTAACTAACAATAACAGTACACATTTTTTGTGTCAAAAATTGTGGTAATCCTATCCAAATACAAAAAAAAAAAAAAAAAAACCTCACTGCCATCGAGGTGGATCTGACTTTTAGCGACTCCTTAGGTTCCCGAGGCGGTATCAATATGGAAGTAGATTGCCCCATCTTCCTTCCGAGGAGTGGCTGGTGGGTTTGAGCCACCAGCCTTCTGGTTAGCAGTCAAATGCCTTAGGGACTATGTCACCAGTTCCATGCCCAACCCGTGGTGGGAGGGATGGACTAAGGACTCCAAGAGGAAGAAGAAAATGCCAGCAGGAGATAAGCCTGCATTTCTCTCCTTACATAATCTCACCAAACTAATTCATTATTCTGAGTACAACTATAACCTTATGGTTTATCAACCTGCTGTGACCCTAGAATACTTTAGTGACTATCACTAGTCACTCAAGGGTCATTTCATACAATATCTTCTAGATTTCACTATACTCTGAACTCTCAGAAATCTTAACTGAGGGAGGGGTGAACAAACAAGGGAGTGATTCCATTCATACCAACGTGGTAAATGCTTTAATGAAATAACCTCAATCAACCAGCTCAACAACCCTATGATTGTTGAGAAACCCTGAAATATTACCTATCAATGTTTCTCCAATTATAAAGTGCAGATGAACACCATGAAGACCTTGTTAAAACACAGATTCTGAATCAGTGGGCCTTGGGTGGGACCTGCTATTCTGAACTTCCAACAAATTCCCCAGGGACCACAAGGTGAGATCCACAAAACATACTTTGCTATCTGAAATCTCATTAAGGGAACTGAGGTTGGAAGACTTTATATAACTGGTCCATGATGGTGGTGTAGTGAATAAGGCACTTGACTGCTAACTGGAAGGTCAGCGGTTTAAACCCACCAGATGTTCCACAGAAGGAAGTTGGGCAATCTACTTCTGTAAAGATTTAGACCCTTGGAAACCCAATGGGGGTTGCTATGAGTCAGAAACGACTCAATGGCAGTGAGTTTGGTTTGAAGATTTTTTTTTTTTTTTTTTTTTTATGATCACATAGCTGATGTTTATACAGAAATTCACCACCAAGTTTAATTCCAAACCTGTGCTCATAATCAGAGGTCTGCAAACTATAGTATGTGGGTAGTACTGGAATCCAGTCATGATCCTATTGTATTGTCCATGGCTGCCTTCATGTTACTTGACAGCAGGGTTCAGTGTCCTCCAAAGCCTAAAATTTTACTACTTTGTCTTTTTCAGGAAAAAAAGTTTGCAGATGCCTGTTCTTAATAATTTTTTTTAAGTTCCCAGTGCTCAGTAAGTGCTTAGAATCCACAAGTTTGAAATAATGTCTCCATTATTTATTCACTATCATTTCATCTGTAACTTTTATGATACTTACTTTTCCATCTTCTGACATATTTATCTAATACCTTATGATCTAACCCTTGAAATGTGATGTTTACAGTGGGACACATTTGTTCCAGGGGGTGTTGAAAGAGTATGCAAGAAGAAAACACTGGAACTTCCATTTGTATTTATTTTTATTTTATTCTATTTACATTTGTTTAGCAATATATGTGCTAGGGATATGCATAATGATATTTCAGTGACAATGAACAAGAAAATGACCCATATATTCACTCTCCTCCAACCTTGTTGTACACAAAAGGTACACAGTAAATATTTACAAAATATTAATTTAGTTAAATTAAAAAAAAAAAATACCAGAAATGTGGCATTGAGGAAGAAGAATACATAGAGATGTGCATGTAAGGTACAGACAAAAAAGCTGAAACCTTTTGAATATACAGTACTGCATTGTCAGTGAAAGCAAACGTTGATCTACAGGTGGATAGATGGGTGGACTGGCTGAACTATTAGGCATGTTTATGCAGGGGGAGAGTGTGCCCAAGACTCTGTGTACGGTTGACAGATAATGTTTCTACAAATGTATTTGTGTGTTCTGTAAGAATTCCCAGGCTGATAGTAGAACTGACAAGGGACAAGTATATAGTAACATCTTGGCCACAGCCAAACACCCAGATGGAATTGGACCTGTGGGCTTGGGACCATAGTGGTGGGGGACATCAAAATAAACTGGCATAACATATTACACAAAAACTTTGTTCCACATCCTACTTTGGAGAACAGGAATCTTAAAAGCTTGCAAGCGGCCATCTAGATGGAACAATGGGTCTCTCCTCATCCAGAGCACAAAGGAATGAAGAAAACAAAAGACATATGTAAACAATTAGTCCAAGAGACTGGTACACCATGTAATCCTCAGCCAATACAACTATGAGATCAGAAGAACTAGATGGTGCCCAGCTATCACTGTCAACCACTCAGTGGGGGATCTATGTAGGAGATCCTGGATAGAATGTGAGAACAAAGTGGAACAAAACTTAAAATCATTAAAAAAAAAAAAAAAGTCCAGGTTTGCTGGTCTGATAGAGCTGGGTGGAACCTCTGAGACTATAGCTCTTAGCTGCCCTTCAGGTCTGGAATTGAACCCACTCCTGTGGTTTCCAACCAAACAAAAGACAGACATATGAGCTGAACATTTACATTAGGTAGATACACTCCTTGGAAAGAATACTCATTGGAGAATAGAAGGGCTGTGTATGCACAAGGAGACAACTTGGGAGGCAGGACTGCATGGGAGGGAAGGACACAGGGAAGAGGTAACTATGAGGAGAAAGTGGGAGGAGAGTTGTTGCATTGTGGGAAATTGCAGTCAATGTCATGAGACAAAGTGTATGTAAGCTGCTGTATGGAAGTGCTCTATAAACTTTCACCCAAATCACAATTTAAAGACAAAACAAAACAAAACAAAAATGAGACTAGTTTCAGAATTTGAGACAGAGGGAGACAAATGGGGAGAGATAGTCACTTTGAAGCCATGGAAGAGCCAATTCTATCTGCTAGGAATGTGGCATGGAGGATTGCTGAAATAGATTGGCATTTGGACCAGAATAATATGTTAGATTTTGGACCATGTGGACATCCAGATCTTAGGAGCAGGACTTCTGTATAGTGTAAAGAGATCAGGAAGAAACCTGTCAGGTGGAGTAGGGGAGGGTAGAAAGGAACTGGGAGGCATACAAGTTACAGGGAAAAATGAGAGGATTCAAAGATGACTCTAGCAAAACAGCATGTCAGGTTGAAATTGCTGAAGGCAGCTACTAGTGCTGCCGCTGTGTTACTCAAAATCCTACCCTGACTGCATTTGGCAGGGGAGTCTTAGGTGTTGAGCACCAGGATTTTCTTTGAGTGTCCTGACTCTCTGAGTGCCTGCATCTTTATTAGGAAGCATCAGTTTTCACTATACACTATTACAGGAGTTGATCTGAATCCACACTGACTTCAGGACATTCTCTGAAAATTCTTTTCTGCCTAAATCCCTGATATGTGCTTTTTTTAAAAAAAAAAAAGAAAAAATCTCATTTGCTTCTTTCTTTTAGAATCATGCTATAAAACAGACTCTGGCCTAAGAAGGCTCTGCTAATTTGAAGAGATTCTGTTTCAATATTGTTCCTCTGACCAAAATGTTCACTCTGTGAGATGTAATGAAAACTCTGATGAGCAACTCTTGCTTTTTGTTCTTAAGGTAGTATGTTCAACCAGCTTTGCAAACATACCACAAACATAAACTCATTGTTGGATTCTCACTTCTTTGCTCCTGCTTTTAAACTTGGCAACAGTCTTACTAGTAGATATTGAACACATTTCAATAAAAAGAAGGAAAGGATAATCTTTATTCTACAACAGTACTTCTCAAATTATCTGCAGTAAAACATCAGGTTTTTCTAAATTTGCTTAAAATGCTCTAATCTGTACTCAATTATTACTTAAAGAACATAATTTTTAGAAATATGAAATGAAAAGTCATACATAATACAAACCCAAATTTTTTATTAGATTCAACAGACATGAAATTACTGTAAAATTTCTCTGAAAGTTTGGAAGTACTGATTCTTAATTTTTGTATCAGTGGTAGCAAATATCTCATAGACTGGCCATGTTGCACAACTCACACTTTTAACAGTGTTCTTCTACATCAGAAGATCTTCAGAGAGCACAACCAGCAAAGAATGTTTCTACTCTTACCTCCTATACTGCTAATCTTGCCATAAGTTCAGCCAAAATAAACTTAACTATCCCCTCATGCTAATAGTGTTTGCTGGATCTGAATTTAGGATCTACCACTCATACTTTCTGTAATTTTTGGCAAGTGCTTCAACTTGTAAGCCTCATTATCCTTAGCTACAAAACCAGAATAAAGATGGAACAAACTTCATAGTATTATTTTGAGGATTGACTAAAACAATGCATGTAAAATGTTTAGAATAGTGGTGTCACTAGGCTGATGTCACAAAGTTCAGAAACTCATAGTGTCACTCCTTCCATAGACCTCCTTCCGTATTATACAGAATTCTTATTAATGTTTAATATCAATTTTAATCATTGAATGAGACAAATATAAATTGGTTCAATGTAATATTTCTTGGATTGTATGAATACTAACAACAAAATTGTTTTGTAAAATCTTTCTACATTTCTAAAATATTATTACTTATAATATTATTAGTAACTGAGCAAAAGTGTTTTCTTAGTTTGGTTTTCCCTTCTTTTGCTTTAATAACTACTTCATTCTCAAAAGTTTTTTTTTTTTTTTTTTTAATTTAGGTTCACAAATACTACTCACTTCAATTTGTAAATAAAAAATCAGAAAATTTGACTAAATTAAATAAAAGCAAACAAACAAACACACTAACATTGAGTCAGTTCCACTTTATAGTGCCCCCCATTGGATTTCCAAGGTGGCAAATCTCTAGGCAAGTAGATTGCCCCATCTTCCTTCCCTGGTCTGGCTGGTGGGTTTGAACCTCCAACCTTCTGGTTAGGCTCCAAATGCTTTAGGCACTGCTCTGCAAGAGGTATAAAAACACTGGAAGCAAGGAATGCAAAAGGCTTACCTCTAGTGTTTGCAAATGAAACCTTTTGATTCAAAGTGCCATTGTGATTGGGTAATAATGACAGCTCTGATGAAGCACATTATCAAAAATCCAAACCTCTGCCTTGGATTTGTAGTGACCTTATAGGGCAGAGTAGAACTGCCCTGAAGCATGTCCAAGGCTGTAAATCTTCATGGAAGCACAACTGTCTGCCCTTTCTCCTTGGTGGGTTTGAACTGCCTGCTTTTTGATTAGCAGCCAAATACTTCGACAACAATGCCACCAGAGCTCCTTGGAACTCATTAGAAAGTTAAAAAACTAGTTAGCATGGAGTTTTAGCCTTGTAAGTATACCGATGCATTACAAGAATGTTTTTAATAAAAACAATGTATCTCTGCAGAAACATTTTATACACAGTCATTTTGGTGTCCTATGACAGTGTCACCTGATGCAGTCTGTACTTCCCATACCTCTCAAGTGATGCCACAGGCTTAGGACATATCATGTTGTTGTTGCTATGTGCCATCGAGTTGGACCCGACCCATAGCGAACCCTCCTTGGGTTTCCGAGGCAGTATCACTACGGAAGTAGATTGCCCCATCTTCCTTCCCAGGAGTGGCTGGTGGGTTTGAACCGCCAGCCTTCTGGTTAGCAGTGAAGTGCTAACATATCATAGTGCATCACAAACACCCACATATTTATTGATGCTACTGTTAATAAGAAACATAGCAATAAAAATATCTTTATTGTCATCCTATTCTCTTTCCTTCTGTTATGCTACACCTTGTCTGAAGTCTTTTGTCATTATTTGGCATACCAACACTAACCAGTAAACTTTTTCTTTAAATCCCAATAATATGTGTTTTATTTATATCATTGTGATTATTAAAATATTGCAATGATAAGAGAATATTGAAAAATATTTAATTCCTGTAGTATTTTATCTTCACCTTCTGTACGGCAACTAAGTTAGCTGTACTCTAAGGTAGAAGGTGTTACCTATTTGTCCAATGTTTTCTACATGAGGCCAAAAAGTCATGACTGCATCTCTTCTCCTTAATCAGAAGTATGTAGTACATTTTAAACACAGAGATTAATAAATACTTATTGAAGTAATTTCCTAACAATCAACCAAACCTAGTTATTTCAGTATGAACTTCTGTATTAGTTTTCTAGGGATGCTCTCATGAATTATCACAAAATGGATTACTTAAAAGAACAGAAATTAATATCGTCTTTAGAATTCTGGAGGAGGAG
>NW_006921731.1:6966414-6977871 GCF_000298275.1 Orycteropus afer afer
AATAGCCAAAACTTGGAAACAACCTAGATGTCCAACAACTGAGGAATGGATAACCAAACTATGGTACATACACACAATGGAATACTATATATATACTTTTTAAAGAGATTAGGATCAAAGCTAATTAATTACATCTTCAAGAACGCTGTTTCCAAATAAGGTCACATTTACAGGTTGTGAGGTTTAGGATTTCAGTACATCATTTTGAGGGACAGAATTCAATCCATACAGGGAAGTGTACTAGCTCCACATGTTAGATGATAGAATTAATTAACCAACAGCAACAAGCGTTTTCACGTTAGAGTAACATAATCCTTTGTCTCTTTTTCTTATATGAAACTTTAGCTCCAATAGTAATTTGGAAATCAAAGAATTCTTGAAATTTGGACTTACAATCAACTATTTGGGGAATTTACAATCATTCCTTTCTTCAAATAAAAAAAAAAAACAGGGCAGACTACCTATTATGCTAAGATAAAGTGCTGCCTTGGAACAAGGGGATTAATCAGACATTCTTCATGAGTTCCTTACAGCACCAAATATTTCCTGCATTATCTGAACTATTATCTTCATACTTTATCCCCATTAGATAATCAGCATCTATTTTGAAAGAGGACAGGTGTGGCACAAAGAAGACTTATTGTGAGATGTATGTGGTAAAATATTCCAAATGTTTTCTTCTGATCTTGGATGCATCTAATTATTTTATCAGTGTATCAGTCAGAAGGGATCCTTAACACACAGATCATGCTTTGTGTGTATATATCATTAAAAGTAGTACTACCTGACTATTTTATTTACTATATGAAGACAAGGAATATATCAAATGGTTAAAAAAGAAAAAAAAAAAAAAAGAAAAAACACTCTAGTCCTTAGTGGGCACTCTGGTGGCATAATGTCTAAGGCATTTGACTGCTAACCAGAAGGCTGACAGTTCAAACCCACCAGCCCCTCCACAGAAGGAAGGTTGGGAAATCTACTTCCGTAGTGATACCACCTCAGAAACCCAAGAATCCGACTCCACGGTAGTATGTTGAGTTGCATATTAGTCCTTAGTGTCATATGCAAACATATTTCATTCTCAATAGGTTGACTACCTTGAAGGCTACTTAACAAAAGGGGACATCTACTCCAGCTCCACAAAAAAAAGATAAATAAATAAATAATAGGTTGCAACCACATGGGGGAGTGTTCAATGCCGTGATAGAAATTTAGTCATATTTTAGCCAGAATGGTTTGATTCAGGAAAACAGGACATCTTCCCCAAGCAAGTACTTTTAAACCTAAGGACATCAATGTCCTTTCATTGAATTTTTAGACATAAAGACTTGGGGGAATTTTCACTGCTTCAATAGTTTGAGCCGAAGATTTTAGAGATGAGGAAATCCCATGAAAACCTTCTCCCAGATAAATGGACATACTATTATTTACAATAAATAAATAAGGGCTCAAAGACTCAGAACCCCATCTACAAAAGATGTCCTTCACACTTTCCCTGAGTGAGCTGGAAGTTGCTAATGGAGTATGAGGGGAAGGGTAATACACTTATTCTCTCCTACCTACTAGAGATTCTGATTAATTATTCTCACAGAAGAATCTCTGCTTAATAGAAAGAGTCTTTTTGTCACCTGAAGTGACCCAAGACTACTAGAGGGATCAACACTCAGACATAATATGAATCCATCCATGTAAAGGGAAGATAGATTCCTCTCTGCCTTACAGTTGTCATGGTAACAGTAGAACTGAATTTAACATTTTACTCAAGCATTATTTTTTAAAAAACAGTTCTTTGACATTTAGAAATACTGAGTAAATATTAAGTATTGTTATAAGTCAGTAGCAATGTTGCTGGTTTTATATGACCAAATGGAGTTCATTCCCACAGGATCCCCACATTAACTCCATAAGTCATCTTAGCATAAAGGCAATGTTTCAACATTGATTGATACTCCAAGTAACACTTACTACAATAATTGTCAAGAAAAAAATTTCATATGACTCTAAATCAAGAAATATTTTATATGCTTATTACAAAAGGACTTAGCCTCACTGAAAGGATCTTTCTTGTTTTATAGTTCATTTTGTAATATATTTCCCTTAGTGTGGAGAATAAACCAAAAAAAAAAAAAAAAATTCACTGACATCAAGTCGATTTGATGCATAGTGACCCCTCCTTGGGTTTCTGAGGCAGTATCTATATGGAGGGAGATTGCCCAACCTTCCTTCCAAGGAGTGTCTGGTAGGTATGAACCACCAGCCTTCTGGTTAGCAGTCAGATGCCTTAGGCACTGCACCACCAGAGCTCCCCAATGTGAGGAAAAGCACTTGTTAATCTACATCTTAGGTAGTATGCTCTCTAACATAAAGCAAGTTATTAGAGTATTTTAATAGATTAGGAGAAAATACAAAGGAAATGGTTGAGAATGTGGAAGTTCTTAGTCATCTCTGGAATGAATACTTTTCCTCATTAAAATAACAGTGACAGAATCTGGACGTTTTCTTCAGACAAAGGTAGCTGGATTCCTCTGGCTCAAATTCTCTTTTGTGGAGGTCAAAACTATTGTAACAGAGTCGAGAAGTAGCACCTCTTTCCTTTCCATTAATTCTTTTCATGTCCTTTCTTGAACAGAAATACTCTACTCCAAAGTGGAAAAGAATGCAAAGCAAACACCTATGAACAGATAAACTGGTCTAAGCAATCATCCAAACAAACAAACAAAAACAAAACACCACTATCCAATGCACAACTTCAGTCAAGTGGAACACATTAAATGAAAACTGAGTTTTTAAAATGAACACACTGTGACTATTTTCTTTCATGAAGAATGAATGCTCTGTCTCACCAGAGGATTAAAATGGGAAACCTTCAGCGCTTTCAAAAAGAAAAGTCTTGGACAATAATTTAAAAAAGCAAATTAAAGAAAAAAAAACGGAACAGTCTTCTTAGTGAAGTTGAACCAATTGATCATCCATGAGTTAGCTGACACAGTAGGACTCTTAGGAATACTGTACAGTTTTTAAAAAAAACACTTGACCTCCAGGCTTCCATTTATTTGATGTGCAAAATTTTCATTAGTTCTGTCTATATTTCTCAGTTCTTCTACTCCTCAATCATTTTAACTTGCATTCTCACAAGGCTAAGCAAAAAATTATGAGCAATTGATTGTACTAAGACATTCAAGAACTCTCTCATGGTACGCACGCCTGAGGGAAAAGAGAAGGGACAGAATAAAAATCATCTTGATGTCCATTATATCCCCAAAGTGACTTTTTTTTTTTAATTTTCCTGTCATATGGCTGACTATTTCCTTCAAATCAAAGGAATAGATCCTACATAAACAATTTACTATATACTCACATAGCAATGGTATTTACAGACTAGTGATGAAACATTTGTCTGTACCAAAAACTATTAGCTGAAAATACATTTATTACCAACAAATTATTTCCAATTTTAGCACTCATTTGCAATGAATGCTATATTCAATCCATAGGAGAAAACTGTTAAGTACATGGAGTGTGGCTTTGAATTCTAAAAAGTCTGAACCAGTTAAGATCCATTCCTTAGTTACTTGGAGAATTCTACTAAGCATAATGAAGTTTGGAGCAATTATTCTCATAATTATTCTCATAATTGACCAGTTATTCTTTTTCTGCTGGGTCAGAATTTGAGGATGCAGATATTTTTTGAAGGATAGAGGGGGATATTCATTTCCCCCCATCTTCTAGATATTTCCCTACAAGAAGACTTAATCTGATCTTAAAGAAGGTAGTGTGGTTAATACATACATATATATATATATGTGTGTGTGTGTGTGTATAACTTTTATTTTCCCTCAGTATTTATTCCTCTTCCTTCTATGTCGAAAACTGAATTATTTGATTGGTATGAGTGTAGAGTACTTTGAATCTACTGAACCAAGTCACTAGTAGGGGAAAATGTCTCCATACTATTGGTCTTAAACTTTGTCAGCTTCAAGAATCTTTAAACATGTTTTAACATGTTTTATTTGGCAACTCTTCCCCATCCATGTGCCTTTGATCAGGTTATTAATCATACTGTCCAGGCATTCTCACAGAGAAAGTCATACAATCATACCACCAAATTCCCCCATCTACAATGTATTAACATGATCTAAATAGGACCAATGAGAATATGCCCTAAAAACCACATTTGACCACAAGGAGAAAAATATCTTTTTGCTCAATTGGCCAATTTGGGCATGGTGGATATTCTCCATTTTCCTCTCCATACCGGATGCCCACCTTGCTCTGTGCTGAACTCTACGGACTGCTTCAACTAGATTCTCTCTCATTTAAAGAGGTTTGGCCCATGAGTGTCACTAGTACATCAGACAGGAAAATGAGAGTGAGATTAGGGTATGTATTCTTCCTGCTCTCTCCCTTCTGGGTTACATTTTGACAGTGCCTTCGTTTTTCAACTAATGGCTACAGCTCCAGTTTTGTGATAGTTTCATACAGTGAGAGTACTCACTGGTTCTGGTTACCTGCCCTTCCACTTAATCCTTCAGTCTTGGAGTGCAAAGGCTCTCTTCTGGGCTATCTCAGAGTCCCCCATCAACCCTAGTAGCTGTCTCTGAACCTGCCTGAAACTTGCAAATAGTTCCCTTATTAAATTCTATTCAACTGTGTCCCTTTTGATTGTGACATTTACTTTCTGCAAGGCATTCCAGATTGTCTTATCTATATCTACCTATCTATCTATCTAAGTGGGTAGAAGGCACATATGGTTAAGTGCTCAAATAGTAACCAAAAGGTTGGCAGTTCAAACCCATCCACAGGCAACTCAGAAGACAGGCTTGGTGTTTTGATTCCAAAAGGACACAGCCTTGAGATCTCTACAGAACAGTTCTACTTTGCACACACTGTGTCACTGGGGTAGTTATGCTTGTGTGTCAACTTGCCTGGGCCTGGTTGAGTGGCTGGGCAGCTGGTGGTAGTTATTCCCCATGATGAGACTGGCAATCAACTCCATGGTGGGACCTACCACAAGCAGCTGAGTAGCTGCCTTAGGGATGTGGTCTGCTTCCTGTACATAAGAAAAAGCCTTGGAAATGGTCTCTAGCTTATGGCACGTTTGGACCCTGCATATAGCCTTATCATTGTTTAGCAGCCTGCCATGCTCTGCCATTATGGGGACTTTCAATGGACTTGAATTACTGGCCTGCCGTGTGGTTTGGTAACATCGGGACTGTGCCATTTTATTTGCCAACTTGGGCTCGTTAGCCTCAGAAGCCAGTAGCTGCCTAAGTGAAGAAATGCCTCTAGCTCCAGTGGGCTGGGAGCAGGAGGCAGAGCTGGACGCCAAAGGCTGAGGGGTTTTCACCCAGCCCCTAGAGCCTGGCACTTTGAACTTGGACTTAAAGCCTCCAAATTCTAAGAATAACTCCTGTTTGTTAAGGCCATCCCATTTGTGGTATATTCCTTCCTGCCAGAGAGGCACTAGGTAAGCAATACAGTCACCATGAGTCAGAATCACCTTGATGGCAGCTAACAAAGTATCTATCTATTTTTTAATTACTTATCTGTGGATGTATCATGACATCATTAAAATTAGCCTTGGTCTGATAATTTCTACTTATCTGACCTATAGAGAAAGTCTACATTCTCCAATGAGAAAAGTAGAGGCAAAAGAGAAAAATATGTAAGAACTGTTTTTCAGTCATGGTTACTAGAGGTGCCTGAAAATCTCTGGGCATCCCAGTTATATAATTTAATACATTTCAATTTACTTTGAAGTCAATAAGGTGCTCTGATGGTTCAGTGCCTAAGGCATTTGACTGCTAACCAAAAGGTTGGCAGTTCAAACTCACCAGCTGCTCCAGGGAAGAAAGATGGGACAGTCTACTTCTGTAAAGATTGACTTCCTTGGAAACCCCATGGGGGTTGCTATGAGTCATAATCAACTCGATGGCAGTGGGCTTTGGTTTTTGATTTGAGGTCATTGGAATTAGATTTTTGACACTCACAATTGAAAGAGAAGTATGTTTTATGCAGTGAAATATATGGTGGCCTGAACATTCTGCAACATCATTAAAATTAAAATGTTTTATGAGAAAAATGGGGTTGAGGGCACAGCATTCAAAGTACATACAACTATAACTTTGTATCTCATCCACTAGCAAGAATAAAAATACTGTTCTGCAGTGTGGGAAGAAGACAAGTTACATTCCCAATATAAAAATACAACACACATTAAGCAGAGTTGAAGAAAATAATCTCAAGATAAAGTACGTCATCAAAATTGGCCATAGTGGGAGTTCATGAAGTGTGTGGGCATCATGGATGGTAGATTATTGCTTCACAATTTGCTGAAATCAGTTGTGTTGGTGTATTCTGTGTTTAACTACTACTACTTGATGGCACAAAATTTTAATGGGATGAGAAAAAAAGCATATAAATCAATGAGACTTTCATATTATGCTGACCCTATTAACAAATAACATATGAGTTAATTCACATTGTAGAAGCATGTATGGTAGCAGAATAGACCATAGTCCTCCACAGCTATCATTCTTCCTTTGCTCACTGGTCCCACTGGTGATTTAGAAAGGTGTACATGCATTTATTTCATCAGTAATTACCTTTAAGTATTTTAAAAACACATCCAAATCTCTTTTTCATTTCCATGTAATCTCCCTGTCTCAGATGCTTTGTCATAAAGACTTCGTGTTTCATATAATTATATGCCATGAATTAGATGGTGTCTAAAATGTTCTCCCATTTCTTGTAATAACTACCAGAGGATAGGTGTTGCTCTGAACAGGGCAGGGGAGGGAGCACATTACGTCCTTTTTTTAACTGAACAACCATGTATTCTTTCTTTCTCTCTCCATATACATACACACATGTATATACACACATACATATGTATGATGTATGTATGTGTATGTGTGTGTGTGTGTGTGCGTATAAAACCAAAAACCAAATTCACTGCCATCGAGTCAAGTTTGACTCATTGAGACCCTCATTTTGTTTCGACTCATTGAGACCCTCATTTTGTTTCTAAGGTAGTAAATCTTGACAGAAATAGATTACCCCATCGTCCTTCTGCAGAGTGGCTGGTGCATTTAAATCAACAAACTTTTGTGTAGCAGTCAAATCCTTTAGGGACCAAGACACCATATCTATATATCTATGTATCTATGTATCTATATGTATATGTATGTATGTATGTATGTATGTATGTATCTATCTATCTATCTATCTATCTAATCTATAGTCTTAGGTACTATATATCAGTCCAACAGAGGGGATATTATAAAAAAAATAATAATAGCAATCCAGTACTGGAAATAGAGATAGCATAGCACCAACCAGCTAATAATGGTTCACCAAAATTTCTCCTTCCTCTTAGCCACATCACTAGATTCCATGTCTCAGCAGCATGTGTTACTTTACCTAATATTGACAGCTTCTGTTGGTCATTATGGATATTTTTATTAAAAAATTGCAGGCCAAGATGGAGAAGAAATAAGGAATTGTATATTTATAAAACAAAAAAAAAAAGGGAGCTCTGGTGGTGTGGTGCCTAAGGCTGGCAGTTCAAATTTTCCAACTTATTTCATGTGAAATTAAGCATTATTTTTTAAGGCACATATTGAATTCATGAACAAAAACTTAAGTAGAGCTGAGCTTTATGCAAAGAAATTAGGACATTTTAAGAACTGAGAAAATTCCTTCCCCAGAGATGTAGCTAGTACTTGTGCCATTTCTACATGTCTACTCCAACCTTCTTTCTTTAACCACCAGCTTCACCTGCTAACTCATCAGGCATATGGTCCAAGATGGCCATGAACCAAACCATCACCACCATGGAACAGTCTCTGAGTTCAAATAATTGACAGAACAAGAATGAATGAATATGAATGAATCTGATAAATTAAGATACACTCTGATTCAGTGGAATCTTGTATAAACTACTATCACCAACACCAACAACAGGAAAAAAAAAAAACACTCGCATCAAGTTGATTCTGATGAGTTTTGTATACCAAGCTTTGACTAGTTCTTGATTGCATGATAGGATTTTGTTGTTGTTATTGTTGTTATGTGCTCTTGAGTCAGACCCAACTCATGACTCATAGCAACCCCTCCTTGGTTTTCCGAGGTGGTATCACTACCAAAGTAGATTGCCCAACCTTCCTTCTGAGGAGTGGCTGGTGGGTTTGAATCTCCAGCCTTCTGGTTAGCAGTCAAGTGCCTTAGGCAATGTGCTACCAGATCTCCCATGATAGGATTAGTGATATATTATGTTTTACGACCAATCTGTCTAGGTTCGAGAAGGCTGGGCCACTAGATATGTACTCATCCTTCAGGGAATATAATATGCTTAAGACAAGCACAATGGGCACGTTTAGAAGAAAATGGCAGCAAGTTAAGCTAAACATTGGTGCCCCTTAGTGAAAGCTTTTTTCACTTTGGCTTCTGTTATCTATGATGAACCCCAAAAACATATGTAAGAACAGATGGTCCATTGGACCATCATTACTTTTTACGATTAGAAGCTTTAGTCCAGGGAAAATGCCAGGGTAAGCTATCCTTCTGTGAAGAACATATAAGCTATAAATACTTTGAGAGCTCTGGTAGCATAGTGGCTAAGGCACTTGAATGTTAACCAGAAGGCTGGCAGTTCAAACCCACCAGCCACTCCTCGGAAAGAAAATGGGGCAATCTAATTTCCTAGTGATACTGCCTCGGAAACCCAAGGAGGGGTCACTATGAGTTGGGTCCGACTTGACAGCACACAACAACAACAACAACAAATACTTTGAAGATAAGATAAACACTTTGTGAAATTCAGTCTTGAGGTACTTTACCTTGAAAAAATTTCCCAGATTTTTAAGTTTGTTGCTGACAACTATTTATTATTGATGTTTGTTTTCTCAGGTATTTATGTAGAGTTAGTAATTTAATAGAACTTGAATGTGGGAAGAGAAGGTTAGACAAGTATGCTCAAAGTCAACATTTTCTTTGGAATTCTCTACTGCTCATTGTCATTATCACATCATGCCTTGGATTGGTCCCTTTTCTTGGTCATCCTTCTTCAAAATGACAAGCATTCTGGATTGATTGTTATGGAATCGTAGTGAGCACATCTTATTTTCCTTTGTACACACTATAACATTTAGCTTAATATCAAGCATATAGTAAGCACTGTATTTCTTAATTATTTGATTCTGATACAAACTCTCCTTTTCTATTGGTTCTTCTTCTTCTTTTTTTCTTTTCTTTCTTTCATTTGCAGATGGGTGCTCCAAACTGCAATGCTCAGCCTTCCCCTGACCTGACTAAAGATGGCACAATGGCTTTTCATGCAGTCAAAGCAGCTACAATATAATGCTCAATATAACTACTACTTACCCTCTGAGTCCCACATCTCATATCCCTCATCTTCTATGATCCTTGCCCTAAAAACAATCCAAGAGTGTGAATTCCACACACCCATACCCTGATGCCATGGAGTTAATTCTGATTCATAGTGACCCTATAGGAGAGAGTAGAATTGCCTCAGGGGATTTCCTTGGCTGTAATCTTTACAGAAGCAGATTACTATATGATTCTAGCATAGAGCAACTATTGATCTTTTGATTAACAGCCAAGATCTTTAATCACTGCACCACCAGGGAACCCCACACACTCTCACTAAGGAGCCCTTGTGGTGCAGTGGTTAAGTGATCAGCTGCTAACCACAAAGTCAGTGATTTGAATCCACCAGCCATTCTATGGGAGAAAGATATGGCAGTCTGTATCCTTAAAGATCAGAGGCTTAGAAACCCTAAGGAGCAGTTCTACTCTGTCCAATAGACTTTCTATGTCTTTTATTTGTTAAGGCATCTACTTCTTGTGTATGATTATTTGTTCCAGTGAATGAAGACCAAGACAAATCACATCTCCTCAGCTTTAGTTGAGAGGCATGATAGTATTGTAGCTAAAAATACCAACTCAAGATAGAAGCTTAGACGAGTTATTCAACTTCCCCATCCCTTTTTTACTCATTTGTAAATGAAGATATTAGTAACTTACCTCATACATTTTCTATGAATATTAAATGAGTTAATATATGCTAAGTAATTTGAACACGTGACAAACAGCAAAGGATCAATAAACATTAGCAATCACTTTTGCTGTTGTTTGTATTATTTTACAACCACATTTCATAATAAAAAAAAATTCTGCAAATTCAAAATATATTATGTTGAATTTTCATGCACAGTTTTATGAGATTTAACCTACTGACCTAAATTCTGACATAAGGCATGTGATCTTCAGGAGTCAGTCCCACGTTAAAAATCTTAATATTTTTATGAAAGCACATCACAAAATGTCTGTACTAACATGACAGTGAATTCCAAATAAAGCGTAAAGGGCATTATATTACATTCAGAAAAAATAGCTTGAGGAAAAGATTATGGATTCAGTGGCAAAGTGTTCTATAAATCAGTCACTGGGTATGACAATAGGCACTGTGGTAGGAATGATACATCTCATGTGAGATGGGAAAATTGCTTAAGAGATAAACAACAATACACCTTATAAATATCAACATATGTTTCAAAGACACTGCCTATATTTTTCCCCATAATTTTGATTCTTACTGTTTGCAGCAAAAATAATTCTGTTTCTTCATTTGAAAGTAGAGCAAAACATAACCAGGCAGTTAAAGGAGTTTGTATATAATTTTTAATAGGATGATTAATCCAAAAGTCATTTGAGTCAGAATAATGTTAGTGGTTGTATCAAATAAACACCAAAATTGAAGTGGATTATCATTATACAAGTTTATGTATCATTCTTGTAGCGATTCATTGTGGGTGTTCTTGATTTATGGGCAGCTCTCTTCTCCAAAATGATTCCCTCTACTGTGTAGATTCATGACTTCTAGGGCCACAGAAGCTTCTTTACCCAGTCAACAGGAAGAGAAAAGGAAGATAAAAAAAAAGCCACATCTGTTTCTCATAGTTTGACCTAATCTTGATTTATCCCTTCTGTTTTAGGCTGTGTTCTCTAGAGAAGCAACCCCAGTGAATCTTAGAGAGAGAGAGAGAGAGAGAGAGAGAGAGGGAGGGAGAGAGTGCATGATTTATCTCAGGGAAATGGCTTGCACAGTTGTAGAGACTGGCAAGACCCAAGTTCATGCATCAAACGTCAAGCTGGAAGCTTTTCCTGTCTCACGCAGCTTCAGGGGCTGATGAACCCAAGATCAGCAGGAAGTAAAGCAGGCTGCTGGCTTTGGCAGGTGACAAATCCAAGATCAGCAGGAAAAAATGGCAGATTCTTGGCTCACAGGCTGGTAGGCAAAAATCTCGAGATGGATAGGCAATATGGCAGGACTGGTTCAACTCCAAGTATAGGAGGTGATGAGCTAGATGCAGGACCAACATCCTGCAGAAAGTGCAGAAAGCCTGAGGATTTTCCCAAGATATCCATATATTA
>NW_006921731.1:6978256-6985934 GCF_000298275.1 Orycteropus afer afer
TCAACTCTCACTCACTGAGGTTGAGTTGGATCCAACTTATAGAGACCCCTTCTTGAGTTTCCAAGGTGGTATCACTATGGAAGTAGACTGCCCAACCTTCCTTCAGAGGAGTGGCTGGTGGGTTTGAACCATCAGCCTTCTAGTTAGCCAAATGCCTTAGGCACTATGACACCATACATACACACATACACACATACATACATATACATGTATGTGTGTGTGTGCGTATAAAACCAAAAAAACAAACTTACTGCCATCAAGACTCTCATAGCGACCCCCATCAGGTTTCCGAGTTTATAAATCTTTATGGAAGTAGATCACCCCATCTTCCTTATGCAGAGCACCTGTTGGGTTTGAACCATGTATGTGTCTGTGTGTGTGTATGTTTATGTGTGTGTGTGCACCAGTGCTACCTGTTGTGTGTGTGTGTGTATGTCTATAAAAATATCTATCTAGGTGTGAATATATGTATTGTTGTTGTTGTTATGTGCTGAGTCAGACCCGGCTCATAGTGACCCATCCTTGGGTTTCTGAGGCAGTGTCACTACAGAAATAGATTGTCTAAGCTTCCTTCCAAGGAGTGGCTGTTGGGTTTGAATCACCAGCCTTGTGGTTAGCAGTGAAGAGCCTTAGGCACTACGCTACCAGAGCTCCTGTGTGCATACATATATGTGTGTGTGTGTGTGTGTGTGTGTGTACACATATTGGACAGGCCACACCCCTGAATAAACTGCCTTTCAACTGATTAGTTGCTCATAGCATATCTCATCATGGAAGTTGTTCTGGTTACCTAGTGCTGCTCTGACAAGAAATATACCACAAATTGGATGGTCTTAACAACAGGAGTTTATTCTCTTACAGTTTTGAGGCTTTAAGTCCAAGTTCAAAGTGCCAGGCTCTAGGGGCTGGATGAAAACTCCTCAACCTTAGGGACAAGCTCTGCCTCCTGCTCCCAGCCCACTGGAGCTAGAGGCGTTTCTTCACTCAGACAGCTGCTGGCTGCTGAGGCTGAAAAGCCCCAAGGTTGACAAGTAAAAAGGCACAGTCCCAATGTTACCAAACCACACAACAGGCCATTAACTTAAATGCATTTTAAGTCCCAAGGTCGGCAGAGTGTACCAGGCTGCTGAGCAACAACACGGCTACCTGCAGAGTCCAAGCATGCTATAGGCTAGAGACTATCCCCAAGCCTTCCCTTATATACAGGAAGCAGACCACACCCCAAAGGCAGCTACTCAGCTGCTTGTGGTAGATCACACCATGCAGTTGATTGCCAGTATCATCATGGAGAATACTACAACCAGCTGCCCCGCCACTCAACCAAGCCCAGCCAAGTTGACACACAAACATAACCATCATAGAAGTGATTATATTACATCATATCTCATCATGGGGATGACTACATCACAATTGCTTAAACCACTTAGAATCACGGTCTATTTATAGCCTTAACTATCACAGTCCACCCCTTGTCAACTTGGCATTTGGACACACTTCTTTAAGCCACACATAACCTCTAAATAAAGACAATGATAAAGTCACACTAGTGCCAAACATGATAACAACTAAGACACATACAACTAAAAATGCATTAGCACTGTTTACATCTTACATTATAACTGAGGAAAATAAAAATATTTGATACACACATACAATGAAGAAATACTCATAACAATCATAGCCCTTGTTTCTGTAACTGGTACTGTGGTCATAGCTGGTATTTATAACTACTTTCTTTCACCACCCATTCTGTATTCCTCTTGCTCTCAGCAAGCACTTCAGCTGATTGTTCTTTGCCTGGTGGGGTGACTCAAAGCTTATATCAGAATTAGGTTGTTGTACTTTTCCATTAACTTTAATCACAGGATGTGGTAGTATTAAGAGGCATCCCAAGGAATCTCCTGTATTCCATACATGTTCTTCTCTGCCTCCTTTGTATAATACCAATCCACTCTCTGGATTATAATCAGGATCACTAACACCAGATAATACAGTAACTCTTTTCTTTGTCTGTTGATTCAGAGGCATGAGGAGTCCAATTTGGCCAGGTGACATTCTTAACTTCCAGTTCAATGGAATAGATACTGTGTTTCCACGTGGGAGTGTTTTTCCCTTTGGAACTAAGATCTCCCAGACCCATAGAGCACAAGGTTGTAGGACAAGAAATAATCCTTTTGTGAGTGGGTCACTAGGTGTAATATTGAGTGAGGTTACTGTCATTTCCACCCCTTGGTCCCTGACTATTGGAAAAACTGTACCATATTTTGGATGCTGGTCTAGAGTATATACAGCCTCCTGAAGACCATTGCCCCAACCTGCAAGATATTGCCACCTAACTGTTGCCATAATTGTGTTTTTAGAAGACCATTCTGTCTTCTATCAAGCCAGCTGCTTCAGCTTGATGGGAAACATGGTAAGACCAGTGCATACCCTGATCATAGGCCCACTGCCACACTTCCTTTGCTGTGAAGTGAGTCCCTTGATCTGAGGTGATGCTGTGTAGATAAGGCATTCTGCATTTCCATTGATGGTAGAAGCATCTTATACAATTTTAGATTGTGTGCAGAGAGGGTAAATCCATATCCTGGGTAAATGTGTATTCTATATGGTGATCTATAAGGACCTTTGCTTCTGTCTTTATCTCCCTCCAGTAGCATTTCTCTAGTGTAAAGAATCCAACTGAGGAACATATATTACCTATTGGATCTTGGGCAAGTTTCTCCCTATAACTGACACTTCTGGTTCAATCCTTAGGAAAAGGTGATCCAATCCCACTGGACTATGAAAGGTGGAAAGGAGTTAGGTAACTCTGAAGAGTTGGTAAGTGTGAAACTTTCTCCATTCTCTAATTTGTATCCCTGGACTGTAATTTGAATGATTGGTTTCAGTTTTTCGGAGATTCAAATGAAGTCAAAAACTTAAAGTTCCTTTTTAGGTGCAAGAGCTTTTCTCATATTCTGCAATAGTTTCTATTGATTTTGTCCAAAACAATGTTTTTAGAAGTATTCAGCACAGATATTAAAAAATGGAAGAGAGGCTGACTTACTTGATCAAACTATCATATCTCCATCAATTAAATATTATTTATTTAATAGTTTAAAAGCTAAATAAACTTAATCTAATTAACTCTTAGTTGTAAAATGTATTTATGTGACTTAATTTTTGATTCTTTGTGCCAGAAGGCAAGTTGATGCCTTTTTTCTCCATTCCCAGAAGTGCAGTCAGATCCTTAGCCTCATAAAATGATATATCGTTTTTGGGAAAAGTCAATTCATTGCTTTAAAATTTTATTTCTTTCTTCTTAAAACTTGCTCCAGGATTCTAATTTTGGAGCTTCCAAATTACAAGGAAATAACACATGATACTTCGTCAAAAAATGGATTTACAAATGAATGATTGTTTGCCTTGGAGCTTGATTGTCCTAATTCTTAATCTATGAACTTCATTATCTAAGAGATACCACACTGGTCAAAATTATTTCTCCATGCTGCCCAATATTCTACTTCACAGTTCTACCCAAAAGTGTTTCATATAGTACTTTATTCATTGGACTCAGAATTGTCTAAACGCAGGCATTAAGATTATTTTCTTCTCTTGTTAGTTTTAGATATAGTTTACATACAAATTTCAGCAATTAAAGTTTGTAATTATATACATTTTGAAAGTCTAAGTCACCAGCATAATCAAGATACATACCTTTCCCCTCTCTTATAAAATAGAGTTATGTTGTGCTCCTTTTAGTTCTGTCTTCTCCTCCAACTACAGACCCTGGCAATCACTGCCCTTGCTTTCTTTTGCTACAGTTTTGCTTTTCCTAGAATGCCAGACAGATGAAATCAACTAGTACGTAGTCATTGTGCTTGGCTTCTTAAATGCAATACTCTCGAGAGTCATATAAGTTCCAAACTATTTTCAAAGTGGTTTTAAGTTTTTGTATTCCCACCAGCATTATGTAAGAGTTCCAATTGCTCAACAACATCACTGACACTTCATATTTATCTTTGTTTAAAAAAAAAAATTAGGCATTCTAGTTGTTGTATAGGTATTTATTGTGGTTTTAATATACATTTTCTTAAGGTGTAATGATGCTAAGAAATTTTCATGTGCTTATTTGCCATTCAGATAATTTTCATTTTTTATTTTTTGGTAAAATGTCTATTCAAATAATTTACTTATTTGTTTAACTGGATGTCTTATTACTGAACATAAGAGTCCTTTTTATATATTCTGGAGATAAGTCATTTATTAGATATATATTTTTCAAATATTTTTTCCCTGGGTGTAGCTCTCCTTTTCATTTTATTAACAAAGTCTATTGCAATTTTTTTTTAATATCAATAAGGTCAAATTTATCACTGTTTTTGTCTTTTAATGTTTATACACTTTATGTACTATTTTTTAAAATCTTTGCTTTTGTTGTTAGATGCTCTAGAGTCAATTTTGACTCAGAGAACCCTAACAGAGAAAATGCTCCATAAGTTTTCCTGAGATGTAATCCTTACAGAAGCAGGTCAACAGAACTTCCTTTCACAGAGTCATTGGGAGGTGTGAACCACCAACATTTTGGTTAGCAGCTGAGTGCTTAATCACTGGGCCACCAGGACTCCTTAAGCAATTTTACTTAAGAAGTTCTCTTGGATTTCTTTAGAAGTTTTATAGTTTCAGCTCCTACATTTAAGTCTATAATACATTTCAAGTAAATTTCTTGTATATATTTTAAGTAAGAGAGCTCTGGTGGTGAAGTCCAAAAAAAAAAAAAAAAAAAAAAAAACAAGCTCACTGCTGTGGAGTTGGATCTGACTCATATTGCACCCTGCTTGGGTTCCTGAGGTGGTATTTCTACAGAAGTACATTGCCCAGTCTTCCTTCCGAGGAGTGGCTGGTGGCTTTGAACTGCCAGCTTTCTGGTTAGCAGTGAAATGCCTTAGACACTACTCCACTGGAGCTACTGGTGGTGAAGTGGTTAAGGTATTTGGCTGCTAACCAAAAGGTTGATGGATTGAATCCAAGAGCCATACAGCAGAAAACTGATGAGGCAGACTGCTTCCATAAAGATTTGCTTCCTTGTAAACTTTATGAGGAAGTTCTACTCTATCCTACAGAGTCACTATGAGTCAGAATTGACTGGACAACAGTGGGTTTTGGTTTGGGGTTTGGTTGGTATTGTAGAATAAGGATTGATATTCCTTTTATTTTTCCCCCTATATAGATGCCTAGTTGTTTCAGTATCTCTTTTGAACATACTTTCTTTTCCTCATTGATTTCCTTGGCATATTTTTTAAAAATATACTGACCATATATAAGTTTATTTTTGTACCATATATTCTGTTCCTTTGATCCATATATCTACTTTCATATAGATAACACATTGTCTTGTGTACCAAAGCTTTAAAACAGGTTTTGAAGAAGGAAGTTAAGGTCCTTCAATTTTGTCTTCTTCAAAATTTTTATAGCTATTATAAATCCCAGGCTTTTCTGTATAAGTTTTGGAATCAGCCTTAAATTTCTGCAAAAATCATGTTGAAATTTTGATTGGCATTGCAATGAATTTCTAAATCAATTTGGATGAACTGAAACTTTAACAATAATGAGCGTGATATATCAGACAGCCTTAATTTCACCCACATTATGTGACTTATTTATTGTACCAGTCTCTTGTATTTATTCTTTAACATGTATTTATTTTATATTTTTCTGATATGGTAATTTATATTTTAATTTAATTTCCATTTTTCAGTCTTAATGTATAGAAATGCATTTGATTTTTATATATTGACCTTTTATCCTAATATATACCTAAACTTCCTTAATAGTTATAATACTTAGCTTTTAAATTCCTTAAGATTTTCTAAATAGATGGTCTGCAAATAAGCACATCTATTTTCCTGCTTCACAATCTATATTACTTTAATTTGTTCGTGTTGTTTTCTTGCCTTATTGGACTAACTAGGATGTCCAATACAATGTGAAATAGAAATAATGAGAACAGTCAGCCTTGCTTTGTTCCCCATTTGGGAGAAAAGGATTCCATCTTCGACCATTGATGATTCAAAAAATAAATAAATTTTATGAGATTGAGGAAATGTATTTCTATTTCTAAATTCCAGAGACTTGTTATTTTCAATCATAATGTGCTATTTAATTTTATTATCAAAAAATATTTTTTTCTGTGTATACTAAGATGATCATACACTTTTGTTTTTTGTTCTCTTCTGTTGTTGTGTTTTCTTTATTTTCTTTGGTCCTTCAATGAGGTGAGTTACATTGGTTGTCTGTGTGTTACTTCCTGGGATAAACCTCACTTTATGTATTATCTTTTTTATATTTCTTGATTTAGTTTGGTAAGATATTATTAAGGACTTTTGCATCTATGGTTATGCAGAATATTGGTCTGTGGTTATCTTTCACTGTAATATCTTTCTGGTTTTGATATCATAGTAATACTAACCTCATAAATGAGTTGTGCTTTCTGAGAAATAAAGCAGGTCAAAGTCTGGGACACAAAACTGCATACAAACAAAGGTCCTAGGTTGGTGCTTTGGTCCATCATTAGCGAATTACTAGTCCCTGTTAGCAAATCTCTTCCTGTTGTGAGCCACAGGTGAGGGGTCTGGCAATAACTGGAGTAAACTGTGAACCTCAAATCTAGAAAAGAAGCTCAATGGCCTCCTCTGAAGCCTCACCCCATATTCCAAAGACAATAGCTGGGCTCAAACCTCTATCCTACTTGGCACCTGTCACTTCCTTAAGGACAAGAAACTGGCTTGTACAGGCTAAGCCAGAGAACAGGTAAGGACTGAGGGCATCCTGGGGCCAGTGATTAGTCACAGCATCTAGATTAGCATAACAATGGGGACATGTTGGCTAAAGGAAGGGAAAAGATTTAAAAAAAAAAAAGACAAAACAAGTGGAATTTCTGGAAAATAATTTCTGTGATTCATGCCTAAAATTGTGTAAAAATTATTTTCTATCTTCTTCCATCGTTCCCACAAATTTTTGTCCAGTTTAAATGTAATGTAACTTAACATAAAGCTGGTAGTTTCTCATGTACCTTTTTCTTTGTTGTGACTTGAGACCTTTGTGCGTTAGCATTAGCCTCCTGTTCTGGTGACAGGACAGGCACTTGTTTCTGGAGGTGCTCCTTGGTTGACTACTTCCTAAATCTTTTCTAAATAATACAGGTCCAGTCTTTGTATATTCTTATTAAAATGCTGTTGGGTTTTGTTTAAAGCATTCCTGCTGTACTTGCTGTTGACCACACTTACTGCCTGAGTCCTATTATCAAAGAGAATGGTTCTCCTGATTCAATACAATTAGGTCTCACTCTCCTGATTTCCATCCATGTCCACAGGAAGATCATTATGTGGTCAGTAATTCAAAGGGAGTTCTTTGTAGTTCTCAGGAAATTGCTTCATCTCTCAGAACCTCCTTTCTCTTCATAGCAACTTCTTTCTTCCCTGAACTTCAGATTATATGACAGAGGATCCCTGCATCCCAAACTCAGCCAAACTCCATTACCATCTCCAGGCTCTATTTAGGTTCCCCTTCTCTAGCTATGTTCTAACTCTCTCTCAAGGCAGTGATCTAGAACACTGTTGGGACTCAATTTGTTTTCCATCTCTCAGAGGTCACTGTCCTTCTGCTTATTATACAATGCCTGAAAACACATGTGTGTGAG
>NW_006921731.1:6986906-6995222 GCF_000298275.1 Orycteropus afer afer
CTTGACTGCTAACCAGAAGGCTGGCAGTTCAAACCTACCAGCCACTCCTTGGAAAGAAGATGGGGCAATCTACTTTCATAGTGATACTTCCTCGGAAACCCAAGGAGGGATTGCTGTGAGTCAGGTCTGATTTGACGGCACATAACAACACAACAATATATATGTACATACTCTACAGGTACACACACTCTTGGCCCTTTCAGTAATGATCAGGAGAATCACTCCACCAAACTAAAAACACTCTCATGAAGTTGATTCCAATTCATAGCAGACTGAATCAACTTTTTCTTGATTTTTGTTTGAACCACCAAACTTTTAGTTAACTCTTGAATGTCTTAACCATTCTACCACCAGAGCTCCTTGGAGGATCATTGTTGTTCTTATGTGCAATTGAGTTGACTCTGACTTATAGGGATCTGATATACACTAGAAGGAAACATATCCTCATATTGTGTCATCCTCACAGTTTTCCTACGAGCCCACTGTCACAGCCACTGTGTCAATCATCTCCTTGAAGGTCTTCTCATTTTTTGCTGTCTACTTTGCCAAACGTGATATCCTTCTCTAAGAATTGGTGCCTTCTGACTTCATGACCAAAGTAGGTAAGATGAAGTCTGGCCATTCTTGCTTCCAAGGAGCATTCTGGCTGCACTTCTTCCAGGACACATTTGCTCTTTTTTCTGGCAGTCCGTAACATTTTCAGTACTCTTTGCCAACACCACAACTCAAAAACATCAACTCTTCTTCAGTCTTCTTAATTCATTGTCCAGTTTTCTTGTGCATATGAAGTGATTGAAAATACCATGGCTTGGATCAGGCACACCTTTGTTTTCAAAGTGACATTTTTGCTCTTCAGCACTTTAAAGAGGTCTTTTGCAGCAGATCTGCCCAGTGCAATATGATGTCTGATTTCTTGACTGCTGCTTCCATGGGCATTGATTGTGGATCCACATAAAACAAAATCCCTGATAGCTTCAATCTTTTCTCCATTTATCATGATGTTGCTTATAGATCCACTTGTGATGACTTTTGTTTTCTTTATGTTGAGATGTAATCCACACTGAAGGCTGTAATCTTTGATCTTCATCAGTAAGTGCTTCAAGTCATCTTCACTTTCAGCAAGCAAAGTTGTATCATCTGCACACTCCAAGTTGTTAATTATCCTTCCTCCAATCCTGAAGCAGTGTTCTTTATTACACAGTCCAGATTTTTGGAATATTTGCTCACCATACAGAGTGAATAAGTATGATGAAATTGTACAGCCTTGATGTGCATCTTTCCTGGTTGTAAACCATCCAATATCCCCTTGTTCTATTCAAATGACTGCCTTTTGGTCTATGTATAGGTTCCTTAAGGGCACAATTAAGTGTTCTGTAATTCCCATTCTTCCGAATGTTATCCATAATTTGCTATTATCCACACAGTCAGATGCCTTTGCATAGTCAATAAAACACAGTTAAGCATCTTTCTGGTATTCTTTGCTTTCAGCCAAGATCCATCTTATATCAGCAATGATAACCCTTATTCCATACCCTCTTGTGAATCCACCTTGAACTTCTAGCTGTTTTCTGTCAATATATTGTTACAAACATTTTTTAGTTGACTTCAGCAAAATTTTACTTGCTTGTGATATTAATGATATTGTTTGATAATTTCTACATTCTGTTGTATCAACCTCTTTGGAATGGGCATAAATATGGATCTCTTCCTGCCAGTGAAGAATCATTGTTGTTGTTGTTGTTGTTTGCTGTCAAGTCGGCCCCGACTCATAGCGACCCCTCCTTGGGTTTCCAAAGCAGTATTACGGAAGTAGGATTGCCCAACCTTACTTCTGAGGAGTGGCTGGTGGGTTTGAACCGCCAGCCTTCTGGTTAGCAGTCAAGTGCCCTAGGCATTGTGCTACCAGAGCTCCTAAAGAATCATTAGGCTTTGTTAAATAAATTTTCAATTCTACTCCCCTTGGAATAAATTATATGAAATAGCTCAAGGAAGAAGAAGCTCAGAGGCAGATCAGACTCTGTAGCTAATCTGGATGATGACTGCTTATTTGCCTTTCATTTTGATCACTGTTGGGTTTCCAGAATAAATGTTGTGTGTACTTACTAGGCATACCAACCATATTTGGTAAAAATCTTCAACCTGTTTTCAAATAATGGCAAAATAGAGACAAAGTAAAACAATAAAAAAACAAACTTATTTTTCTCCTAAAAATAGCATAGGTTATCATATTATTAATTTGAATTTGAAATGTGATGTTAATCCAATATCACAATTTAATATTTGATTTTATTGTAGACCACATCAATGTCCTTATTAGTCTTAAGGTTTTGAAAATGGTAATTTCTTTTTCTTAGATGATTTAATCATCTAATTTCTGCAGTACAATTAAATATCATAATTTGGAATTTGTAGAGGAAGTCTGTGTAAATGTGGTATAGATTAATAATAATATCAAAAGAAACTCAATTAAGTTCATTTCAAGACCATTTGGTGGGAAATGCTAGACTGACAGAGTAAGTGCTGTCTGGTATAGATCCCTAGGAAACGTGTTTGAATTAGTAGATTGGAATGATTTTCAATTAACATATGGGTTGTTTCTATGCAAATAAAGGCTTCTGAAGTGCTTCAGGGAATGTTTGAAAAGTTCATTTAATTACAATAGTTGTGAGTATTGCCTTTGAAATCTGTTTATCCCTGTATTTATACATATCTTTTATTTAATATCTGATCCTTCATCACAACTCACTCACTCTAAGTACAAACTAACACAGTGTTTATTTCTATGTGGTAGGAATTTTTATTTAATATTAATATTTCAAAAGTTACTACTTTTCTGTTGATGCTATTTTACTATATTTTCTTGAATTTTGCAATATTTAATACTTGTATAAATATTTAATATTTTTCTTTATATGTTATTTTACTATTGTTTTTCACTTTTCCTTATAAAAACAATTCTATTCCACATCTACAAATAAAAATGTCCAAGATCTCTTTTTCATACAAATGAAACATTTTTCTCATCAGCAGTGACTAGTGCTAAATCATTGCATTCTGCAAAGAAAAAAAATATTGTGATGTTTCAAGAGAAAGAATGACCTATAACATACCTGCTCTTTAATTTAGGAAAGTTTGAATTAGATTAAGTGATTTCTAAAATCTTTTCTCGTTCTAATTTTCCACTCAGAGAATTTGAAGCTCAATGAAAGTTTAAAGTGGGCCATGCACTGTATGTTAGGCAAATAATGCACATTATGAATTTTTGCATTCTGCACAACCCCCCATATTATTTTCATAAGTGTACCAGTGTACCAATACTTTTTGTTTACATGTTGCTTGCTTCAGTTTTAGTTTTCTTGTCTATTTTTTTTTTTTTCCTGCACAACAAATTTAATGCTAAGTCTTCCTCTTGATGACTGTTGACCCATAGGTGTGGTTTCCAGTAGCAAACTTTCACCAGCCTACCTTGGAGTTCCTAAAGCACCTCCTTTTCCATCAAGATTCCTTAACTGCTCTGCAAACCACTTTGCTACTTCAAGGAGAAATTACTGTTTTCCACTCTAGAAAAAGCCCTCTGCGGTGGCTGACCTCAACCCAGGAGATGCATGGGTCTGTCCATCCTGGGTTGGAGAGGCCACTCAGACAGGTCAGGCTAGCACACTGCAGCTGCACCACAGCTTCCATCCCACCATCCAAGTGAAAAGGTGCTATGTCCGGGCTGTTTAAATCTCATGCCTGTGTGATGGTACCATGTGTGCTGAGAGCCACTGGTACAGAGGGGTCATACTTTCCTTGCTCAGATGAGATAAGTCCAAGTAGCTGCCCAGGGCAGTTGGCTCCTGTACACACACCATTCTGCTGTCTGGCTTTATATGGGGCCAACACTATGAGACAGAGAAGTACGCAGGCAGTGAGCCCCACCTGATACAGGACCAGCCTGTGCTCTGGCTATGGCAGTCCTCCATGCAGCCCTCTGCCTGTCTCAGGCATGATGACCTGGGCACCGATTGGCTACAAGGAACTGCACTGCTCTCAGGCACACTTGCTAACTGCCCTAGAGCAAACATACAGTTTCAATTGTTTTCTGATTACCAGGGTATATCAAACTCAATCTCGGACATCTTGACCATGGCTAATACCTATATTATACAAATATGATCAAAAGCAACATTTTTCAGACTATTGAATGAGAGTGAGCGAGGCCAAAATTCATTTCTGGAAATGTCATGACACGTGTGCAGTGTATTTGTGGGTGCACTATGCCAGAACTTTTTTAACACAATTTCATCATTTCTGTGCTTTATATTTATGTACATATTATTTACGTGGGCATGCTATATATGAAAAATATGATAGTTTACTACTTTTCTATGCTATGATTTAGCATTTCTCTTTTTACTCTGTCCTGTTGGGTCACTATGAGTGAGAATTGACTTTATGGTAGTGGGTTTTTTGTTTTCTTTGTGTTAAGATGACTCTATCTCTAGTGCACACATTATCTATCTTTATGACTTAATTTGTTAGTGGAGTGATCTGCTTAGACAAATGAATGACATAAGGCCAGGGATTCATCAAGTAATTGGTTAGGACAGGTTTTATTTTTATGTAATACGTGACTTTCAGTTCCTAGACATTTAATCAGCATTTGCTCAGTTACTTTTCTGTGGCCTACTTAAATTTCCAAGCAATATCTTAATAACCTCATTTTAAATAGAGTGATTCCCTCAGACCTTAACTTCTATCTTTGTAAATACATGGAGCATTCCTCTTCATAATATTTAGCTCTTTATTGACCCTCTGTCCCCACCAGTTAATTAGGAATTTATATTCTTCAACTCACTGGACATGAACTAGCTTCCAGTTCAGGATAACCATTATTTTCCCTAACTAATCATAGGGTTGTGGTGAACATTAAATGAGACAATAGGTCAAGTACTTTTTATAAAGTTAAAAGAACTTTCTTCCAAGAGATGAAGCCTTTAATTCTGCACACCTGGTATTGTAAACACTTATGTTTCCCTAAAAAGGAGGTCTTATGATACAGCAGTTAAGCATTTGGGTACTATGTAAAAGGTCAACTGTTTGAACTCACCATCTCTTCTGAAGGAAAAAGATCTGGTAATCTGTTTCCATAAAGACTACAACCTTGGAAACCATATCGGGCATTTTTTTTTTTTTTTTTGTCTTATAGCATTGCTATGAGTCAGAATCAACTCAAAGACAATTGGTATGTTTCCTTAATTAGAAGCAATTGTCATATTTTCACCTTGAATTAAAATAGTTGTCTACAAATGTTAGGAAAATGTGTGCATGTGTGTATACATATGTACACACATATGTATATGCAATACATATATTTATCCTTATGTTAAATATATTATAATAAATTGTTTAAAAGAGAAATTAAAAACAATGGGGCAAAAATATTCAACTTCTAATACTTATGTCTACGCTGTTAGGGAGCTGTGGTGGTTATGCTTGTGTGTCAACTAGTCTGGGCCTTGTTGAGTGGCTGGGCAGCTGGTGGTAATTATTCTCCATGATGAGACTGGCAATCAGCTCCATGGTGGATCTACCATAAGCAGCTGAGTAGCTGCATTGGGTATGTGATCTGCTTCCCATATGTAAGAAGCAGCTTTGGGAATGCTCTCAAGCTTATGGCATGCTTGGACTCTGCAGGTAGCCGTATCGTTGTTAAGCAGCCTGCCATGCTCTACCAACCTGGGGACTTACAATGGACTTGAATTAATGGCCTGACTTGTGGTTTGGTAACATTGGAACTGTGCCTTTTTACTTGTCAACCTTGGGCTCGACAGCCTCAGTAGCTAGCAGTTATCTGAGTCAAGAAAAGCCTCTAGCTTCAGTGGGCCAGAACCTAGAGGCAGAGCTGAAGCTTAAGACTGAAAGGCTTTCACCCAGCCCCTAGAGCTTGGCACTTTGAACTTGGACTTAAAGCCTCCAAATTGTAAGAATGAACTCCTGTTTGTTAAGGCCATCCTATTTGTGGTATACTCTTGTCAGAGAGGCACTAACTAATCAGAACAGGAGCTTTCACATGTGGTTATATTTAACCAAACATAAAACCAATAGACATATGAGTTTTAGAAAACTGATAGTTTTTTTTTTTTTCAACTGGCCTCTCACTGGTGATAATCAAATTCTGGGGGAAAGGAGGAGGGATTTATAAATTGAATCTTAAAATCACATGACAATATGAGTGCATCTCAATATCTGCATTTCTAAACCTTGGCCAATGACCACATTTAACAACCAATATTCAGTGCAAATATAATCTGTATAAATTTTCTGGGAGCTCTGGTAGCATAGTGGCTAAGGCACTTTACTGCTAACCAGAAGGCTGGCAGTTCAAACCCACCAGCCACTCCTCAGAAGGAAGGTTGGGCAATCCTAATCCCGTAGTGATACTGCCTCGGAAACCCAAGGAGGGGTCGCTATGAGTCGGAGCTGACTTGACGGCAAATAACAACAACAACAACATAAATTATCTAGATTGTTGTTGTTATGTGCCGTCCAGTTGGCCCCGACTCATAGCGACCTCTCCTTGGGTTTCCGAGGCAGTATCATCACTACAGAAGTAGGATTGCCCAACCTTCCTTCCGAGGAGTGGCCGGTGGGTTTGAACTGCCAGCCTTCTGGTTAGCAGTCAAGTGCTTTAGCCATTATGCTACCAGAGCTCCTAAATTATCTAGATAGTCGACTGGAATGAATGTCTATGGGGTCCCCCCAGTATTTGTACAGGTTAGGGTTTAATTTGCCTCTGAGGTTTTTAGCTGTGCTCCCAAAAAAGGAACACTTGGATTTATTTCCCATGACCTCATTAGATTTGATTAACTTGCCTGCTTTGCCAATGATCCCAATGGAAATGCTGGCATTAAAAGAGGAGACTGAGATGACTACAACGGAAAAACAAAATAAAGTATAACATGGGTTTAGAGGTCAAAGTAACATGGATTTAAATTTTCTTTCACGCTAAGAAACCACGTGACTTTGTGAGTCACTCAACCTTAAACCCTCATATGTAAAATGAATTCTTTCAAAAGTTTTTTTTTTTTTTAATTTTCAAATTGATGTTGAACATTTTGATGCAAGGAAGACTTTTGATTCAGAGCAGACTATCATATTAGTTTTCTTATTCTTTCACTAATATTCTTTCTATTTCTCATAAGGTCAAATAGGTTAGATCCATGGAAAACCCATAATTCTCCAAGTATGGAGCATGAAGAGACATCTTATTATAAATATCACACATCTTTGACTTCCCCTTGCCCTTTACACTTCCATTCTTACCCTCAGGACAATTCATCACCAACCCAGTAATGGGATTAGTATTTTCAAATCTCAAATATAGCTATGGCATGTTGCTGGCTGAAATGCTTCAATAACTATATATGACTCCTGAAATAAAGACAAAATTCATCAGTGTGGCATAGTCTCTACTTCCCATGTCCACTTGCTCTTGCATTGAATCTTGCTGGTGTTCTTCAAGTTCTTGGAACAAGTCATGGTCGCTCCATAATGCAGCCTTTGTACCCTGTACCTGTAGTTCAGTTTGCATGGGCATTTTCCTATCCTCCCTTCTTGTTTCCATTAGCTACCATTGATTTAACTCCAACTCACAGTAATCCCACGCACAATGCAAATAGAACGTGGTAATCTATACAGTTTTCATTGGCTCATTTTGTGGCTATCGATAGCCAGGACTTCTTCCTACTCTACATAATCTGGAAGCTCCACTGAAACCTATTCAGCATTACAGTAACACACAAGCCTCCAGTGACAGACAGGTGGTGGCTGTGCATGGGTTGCATTGGCTCGGAATCAAACCCACGTCTCTGCATGGAAGGCGAGCGTTCTAGCACTGAATTCTACCACTGCCCACCTTGTACCCATGACTAATTAAATCTTTAGTTATTCTTTGACTTTTAGTTCAAATAAACTCCCAACACAAGAATAAACTCTAAATATAACAAAGGATCCTGAACTCTCAGCCTATGCCAAGGAGTTTTTTGGTATAATTTGCCACAAAACTATGATCTTTTTCTCTATAATAATTTTCTCAGGGTATTATTCTACATTTCTATTTTGTGGACTGATTTGATTAGTACCAGCATCTCTCAGTGCACTACATACTACATAAGAGGAATGATTCTAAAAACAAAGTAGGAGGTCTCACATTGCCGGATCTCAAAACCTACTATACAGCCACAGTACTCAAAACTGCCTGGTATTGGTTCAATGACAGATACATAGACCAATGGAATAGAATTGAGAACCCAGATATAGATCCATCGACCT